>NW_027228749.1:525619-858197 GCF_037783145.1 Equus przewalskii | reverse complement strand
AGCGGGAAAGTTAAATTAGGTCGTATCCTTTAAGGGCTGCTTCCGGAAGAAAATCTCTAATACCCAGAGCCCCGGCCCAGTGGGAAGTTCCTGTGAGTGTCTCCCTGGTAACCTGTGAAGTCTGTTGTGTCACTCCCTTTGGCTGCACATCAAGCCCCCATGCAACCCTGGGGAAGCTTTTTCTGACGCTCAGTTTACCAATGTCTTTGTGAAGCAGACCCCGAACTGCAGGGGACGGGCGTTGCAAGCAGAGACGATCTCAGAGTGTGGACAATCCCTCACCCCCACCAGCACCAAAGGGCCTGGCTCCTTCCCCATGAGCCTCTCTTCAGCCCTGGACAGCCAGCTACTGCTTGGAAAAGGAAAAAGGAGAAGAAACAAGGTAGTTAAGGCACAGGTGGCCAGCTCTCTCAGTCAGGGGGATGCAGAGTCTGTTCTCACCTGGATCTGGGAGGAAGAGGAGCTGCTCCGTTCACTCAGGAATTTTCTCTCTGCTAGTGAGCTCTAGTCTTGGAACTCCCTGGACTTTGAACAAATATTGATTTAAAAGCTGATGTATTTAACAGGGACTTGTGGTCTGAGTTCAAGTGACCTCTGTCCTGCTTTCTGCCAGCTGGGTGGGCCCTGAGCTGGGCAAACCTGAAAAACCCTCAACAAACCCAATGCTCTGACCCACCTGTCTAACTGTGCAAGATGTTGCTGCTCGCCTGCCCCTCCCAGAGAAGAAGAGGGGAGAGAAGAGGGAAGAACAGGCAGGGAGGAGATGCCTTTGCCTTCCTCCATTCTTTCCCTTCAGCAAATACCTTGGTCACACTCAACCAACACCCAACTGGTTAAGAGCCTCCACTGTCCCCATCCCAAGGTCAGGGCTGAGGGTCATCACCCGAGCATCCTCATGAGCTGAGATTGTCTTTGGAAGCAGTAACCTGTGTAACCCTCACCCAGTAGAAGGCCAGCAATGGAGCAAAGCCCCTCATGTACCCATCCTTCCTCACCTCCGCCTGGGGAGTTCTTCCTAGCATGCTCCCTCGGAGTTCAGCATAAAGCCCCTGCTCTTATTTCCCAGGTTCCCTTCCTCTTCTTGTATATTCTCTCTTCTCTGTCTCTCTCTTTTTTCCTCTCTGTCTCACCTGAGTGCTGTTTCTATTCTCCAACCTACGGACAATTGTCCTCCCCTTCCACACACTCAGAGCCTCTCAGGCAAGCTCAGCAGGGAAGGTGGAAGGCATTTCCACAGGCTCCTCAGCCCGGCTGCCTTGGCAGTGGAGTGGTGCCCTCCTCCACCCCTCGTCCCAGCCAAGAGCAGCAATTGATGTCTATCAGCAGCACCCACAATACGTAAACATAGCACTGGGCTTCTCACCAACCTGGATCCTCAGCCCACACTGGAAATTAGGGCAAGAGATTGCCCCAGGCAGTGAAGCAAAGAGACCACAGGCTGAGGACAGGGTGGCCTCACCCTCTTCCACCCACACTGGAAGGGCCATGCGTCTTCCCTAGGTCTTGGCTTTCCCCAGCAAAGGTATAGCCCAAGCCACAGGGTAAACGGTCGAAAGTGACAAACATCTGAGCAGCTAATTCAAATCAGGTCATCTCCACCTCGAAGCTATGCCCCCTGGGCCGCCTGTATACCTTCTGAAGCATAAGGGTAGAGTGGGGAAGTCTGGGTTTAAGACCAGAACACCTAGGTTCAAATTCTGACTCTGCCACTTCCCAGGTGTTGGATCTAGAGTAATTTATTTTAACTCTGAGTCTCACTTGCCTTTATCACCCGTAAATAGTTGTTATAGTGTTTTTAGAAATTTTTGTTTGTTTGTTTGTTTTCAGTTTTTTGGAGGAAGATTAGACCTGTGCTAACTGCTGCCAATCGTCCTCTTTTTGCTGAGGAAGGCTGGCCCTGAGCTAACATCCATGCCCATCTTCCTCTACTTTATATGTGGGACACCTGCCACAGCATGGCTTTTGCCAAGCGGTGCCATGTCCTCGCCCAGGATCCGAACCGGCGAACCCCAGACTGCCGAGAAGCAGAATGTGCGCGCTTAACCACTGCGCCACTGGGCTGGCCCTAGAAATTTTTTTATATTGAGTCAAAATATCTCTGACTTCTGCCCGTAAGTCCTAATGCTTCCCTCTAGAGCTGTTCTCCAGAGCAGCCCTTCACATAGTTGAAGGCTGTTCTATCCCCCATAAGCCTTCCTTGGTATTCAGTGAATGCCCCGCATTCTGTAAGGTGGTCTGCCTAGGCCATGACTTCAAAACTTCTTGCCCTGGACCCCAGCTGATTGGTCAGTGTCCCTCTTAAAATCACGGGTCTAAAGGGGAAACTTCAAGGTGAGGGAATTATTCTGTATCTTGAGTGTGGAGGTGGCTGTGCAATTGTCTACAATTACCAAAGTTCATCAAGCAATCACCTAAAATAGATTAATTGTATTCCATGTAAATAATCTTAATTTTTAAATTAAGGAGTCTAAGTCAGTAAATTTATTCTTCAAACTTCTAAAATAAAAAAAGTTGGATGGTAAAAAAAAAAATCTCCCTCACTGTAGAGCTTACACTCAGTCCCCATTTAAAAGGCTTCTCAGCCACAACTAGAAGGACCCACAACTAAAATAGACAACTGTGTACTTGAGGGATTTGGAGACAAAAAGCAGAAAAATAAAAAAAAAGGAAAAAAAGAAGGTTGGCAACAGTTGTTAGCTCAAGTGCCAATCTTTACCAAAAAAATAAATAAATAAAATAAAAGGCTTCTCAGACTCGCCCTTCATCCCAGCACCAATGGAACAAATAGCCACAAGCCTTCACACTGGAAAGAGAAGAGGCCTTAACATGCAGAGACAGTGTTGGTTCAAAATTGAATAGAAATGAGCAATTGCTTTTTTAAAAAAATGACAAAACTCTTTCCCAGTGAAATTCATATCAAAGCTCAATCTCAAGTTCCTGTGCCTGATGCACCTGAAGCCCATCACTGAGATGTCGTTGCTTGGAGATGAAGGAAGGTTTATTCAAATTAGCCAAAATGAGCAGGTGGGAGGATAGGTTCTCTCAAATCCACCTTAACAAGAGAAGAAAGCCTGGGGTTTTATAGAGCTAAGGGGCTTAGCACGAGGAGTTTTGGAGAAACAAAGGGGAAATTCGTGTTTCTTTCCTTCTAGATAAGCCCTTGGACAATCTGACTTCTAGGTGTCAACAGGAGCTCAAGGCTGGTTTCAGGTGATCGTAACTTCCTTGAAGGCATTCTTTTTCTTCTATATAACAAGCTCATAAATCTTTGTGACCATTGAGTCACCCCTCAGGTTAAACAAGAAAACAGCAAATTGACAAGATTAACTTCTTTTCACCTGTGCCTGTGTTGGGAACCAAGCTCAAAAGGTAATTATGTTCTTATTGAATATTTACAGTAACCCTCAGGTACCAGCTTCAGAATGTTGAGCTGAATGGGATTTGCCCTCATTGAAATTTGGATTAAAAAAAATCTCCTGCCTGGGGGCTGGTGTAGTGGTTAAGCTGGCGAGCTCCACTTCAGCAGCCCAAGGTTCACAGGTTCGGATCCTGGGCACAGACCCAGCACTGCTCATTAAGTCATGCTGTGGTGGCATCCCACAAAAAATAGAGTAAGATTGGCAGGGACGTTAGCTCAGTGACAATCTTCCTCAAGCAAAAACAGTAAGATTGGCAACAGGTGTTAGCTCTGGGCCAATCTTCCTCACCAGAAATAAAACAAAACAAAAAAACCCCTCATGCCTATAAGTGAATCTAATTAATGCAAAGCAGAGTAAATATTTTTGTTGATTACTTAGATATAGACATTAGTGAGAAGGGAAAATAACATTGTTTATTATGTTCCTGGTAACCCTTTATATCCATTATTCTGTTTAACCCTCAGCATGACCCTATGAGATGATACCCCATTTTACAGGTAAGAAAGGGATAATTATTCTGCCCAAGATAACCTGGCTCAGAAGGATCAAGGAGCCCCTCTGTCTCCTTAGGTGGTGTTTTGTCTCTACAATAAGGCCTTCCACTATCCAGGGAAAAAATGTGATCTCCTTCCCTAGAGGTATTCAAGCAGAGCTGGTGATGGTCTGTATCACGTCCTGCAGAAAGATGTCCTGCATTGTTAGGGAGGTGAGAGTAGGTAATTTCTTGGGTCCTTTCCAGTTCTAAGATTCTGTGATCCTAAATACCATGGGTCCTAAGGCACCCCTGCCCGTGAGGGCGTGTGGTATGAGTCCTGGTGCGTGTGTAGAGGGAGTGCAGGTAAGAGGTATGAGCATGGGCTTTGGTATCAAAGAGCTATTGAACCCCAGATACGCCATTAATAAGTTTTGCATGTTTTTATTGTGAGCTCAAGTTTGTCTGGGCTTTGTCTGTGGGAACCCTTGACAGCCTGGTGGAGAGTTTTCTTTTGTTTTTGTCAGGCAGCACCTCTCCATATGCCTGGAATGATGAGGAGATGCACTAACCACCTGGGGCCAATTCATGTAGGTTACTCGCCTTGGTGTTTCTAGAAAACAATTAATGTTAGTTACAACCCCGACCCCCCTAAAGGCAGAGCTATGGTTGGGAATTTGCAAGAGAAAACTCTTTTTTTCTTCCCAGAGTGCAGGCCAAGACAGACAGTTTCTTTGTTATCCCTGATATGTTTTTACCTGTTCTATTTTTTCCACAAATACATCCTTCTTCATCATATTTATATGTTATGTTTATGGATTATTTTCTGTTTCTCCCACACCAGAATATAAGTCCCCCAGAAGCAGTGATTCTTATTTTTTTGTCGCCGTGTCCCACGTGCCTCGAATATAAGCCTAGCTTATAGAAAGCTTTCAAAAAATGTTACTGAATGAATGAGTGAATAAATGAATCTCCTTTTGCCAGCAAGACTGGTTTTTAGCCCACCTTTCACTGGGAATGTAGCCTTTTGAGGGTTCAGCTCTATGCAGGGTCTCAGTTCCTAGGTCTTACCTCCTGTCCCAAAGTGACCCTGTGAAAACGAACTGCTTGGTTACTGGTTTTCAGCTTTCTCTTCACTTATGGACCTGAGAGATTTCTTTCCTTTCCTCCAAGTTCAATTATTTGAAAAAAAATGTTTGATATATTTTACCTGGTATTTCTATGAACTTTGTATAGGGAGGGTTTTCAGATTATCTAGTCTGCTATGTTTCCAGAAATGGTTCTACCATTTAGCAGCTATTTTGCCTCTCAAAGTTCCAGTTTTTTTGTGTGTGAGGAAGATTGGCCTTGAGCTAACATCTGTTGCCAATCTTCCTCTTTTTTGCTTGAGGAGGATTGTCACTAAGCTAACATCTGTGCCAACCTTCCTCTATTTTATGTGGGATGCCACCACAGTGTGGCTTGATGAGTGGTGCCATGTCTGCACCCAGGATCCGGACCTGCGAACCCTGAGCCACTGATCGGACCACGTGAACTTAACCACTATGCCACTGGGCTGGCCCCATCGAAGCTCCAGCTTTTTCATCTGTAAAACATAGGTAATACTAACGACCTTGTAGGATTTCTTGGAGACTTAAGTAAGAAGACATTTGTAGATCACCCAGAACCTCGTAAATGCTCAGTGCTTAATAACATTATTATTATCGTTTTTGCAAGTTACGCCTTCTTAATTCAAGGGCACACATTGTACATGGAAATTAACGGGCTAGAAGTACACAGTGGGTGACTCAGGAGTTTGGGATGTTTGGGGCATTGTGGATGGCATTGTGGGTGGCATGCTTGCCCACTTACATCACAGCGTTTGTGCAACTGGTCAAAAACAGAAAACTGGAAAGACTTCCCGATGCTTCCCAACACTTTTCCCACCACATCACAAAACAAACTGATAAGAGTTGTATAGTTCCCTGGAGTAAACAGATGAGGCTTTTCAAGGCTGCAGTGACCTACCTGGGCCAGCTGCCCCAAGCTCTGCCCAGACTCCCCAAATGTTGAAGGGTCAGTATTCCAGCATACTCATAGAAAACTATAAAACATCACTGAGAGCAACTGAAGAAAACTTAAGTAAATGAAGATTATACCATATTCATAGATTGAAACTTCAACACTATAAAGATGTTCATTTTCTCCAAACTGATGTACAGATTAATATATTTCCAGTTGAACTTCCATGGGGTTTGTTTGTTTATTTGTGGGTTTGTTTGTTTAGTGGAGCTTAAGATAGTTCTGAAAAGTTAGAATCAGAAAGCTGTAGTGGGTAACAAGACAGTAGAATGACAGTAATTACTACAATATGACATGGGCACAAGATAGACAAATGGACCAATGGAACAGACTACAGAGCCCCCAAACAGACCAATACAAATAAACACAATTGATTTATGACAAAGAACAGAGAGAAAGGCTTTTCTTTTTCAGTACATTGTTCTGGTGTATTCCTTTTGGGTCTGGTTTACTTCATTCAATATGACATTTGTGAGATGTATCCCTGTTGCTGTGTGTAGCTATGGTTCATCTGTGTTCATCTGGGGATTCCACTTATATATTGCCCAAATATCAGGCAGAATTTTGGGTGACGCTTGCTTAGGGGGTAACACACTATCCTGACTTTGGGGATTCTGGAAAGATTCAAGCTCTTGAGCTATATGGTGGTTACACAGGTGTTTATGACTGAATATTTTAGTTTTATACACTTTTCAGTATATATACTACATCTGACAATTAATAAAGTTAAGAAAGAAATTTTTAAAGCTATGATATGTGTATAGCATGCTGGGGTAAACAGAAGAAGCTCTTCAAGGCTGGAAGTGACCCACCTGAGGTTTCAGTTGCCCTTGGCCCTTCCTGGCCCATCCAAAAGTGGAAAGGACCAATATCTTGGCATTCCAATAACCTATTTATGCCATACCTGAGCATCCTGGTCAGGAAACTTTGATCTCTCCACTTCAATTTTTTTTTTTTAAAGATTTTATTTTTCCTTTTTCTCCCCAAAGCCCCCAGTACATAGTTGTATATTTTTAGTTGTGGGTCCTTCTAGTTGTGGCATGTGGGACGCCACCTCAGCATGGCCTGATGGTCCTCGCCCAGGATCCGAACCAGCAAAACCCTGGGCCACTGAAGCAGAGCACGCGAACTTAACCACACGGCCACGGGGCCGGCCCCATGGTTTTTGGTGTTTTTTTTATTGTGATAAAACATACACGCCAGTTCATCAAACCACGCTGAGGCAGCGTCCTACATGCCACAACTAAAAGGACCCACAACGAAGAATATACAACTATGTCCTGGGGGGCTTTGGGGAGAAAAAGGAAAAAATAAAATCTTTAAAAAAAAAAAAAACATACACGCCAGCCCTGGTAATCTAGTGGTCAAGATGTGGTGGTTCCCAGTCAGGGAACCACACCACCCATCTGTTGGTTGTCATACTGTGATGTGATGCTGAAAGCTATGCCACTGGTATTTCAAATACCAGCAGGGTCACCCAAGGTGGACAGGTTTCAATGGAGCTTACAGACTAGGAAGAAGATCGAGCCACCCACTTCCAAAAAAACTGGCCATGGAAACTCTATGAGTTGCAGCAGAGCATTGTCTGACATAGTGACCGGAAGGAGAGAGGATGGTGCAAAAAGACCAGGCAGGGTTCAGCTCTGCTGTGCACAGGGTCACCAGGAGTAAGGATCGACTCAATGGCACTCACAACAACAAAGGCACACGTAACATAAAATTTGCCAGTTTAACCATTTCGAGTGTACAATTCAGTGGCATTATGCACAGTCACAGTGTTGTGCAACCATCACTGCCATCCATGTCCAGAACTTTTTCATCTTCCCAAAATGAAACTCTATACCCATTAAACAACAACTCCCATTTTCTCCTGCCCCTAGGCCCTGGCAACTGCTATTCTATTCTCCGTCTCCATGAATTGGACTACTCTAGGTACCACGTGTAGGTGGAATCACACAGTATTTCTCTTTTTGTGACTGGCTTATTTCACTTAGCAAATGTCTTCAAGGTTCATCCATGTTGTAACATGTGTCAGAATTTCCTTTCTTTTAAAGGCTGAATAATATTCTATTGTATGTATATACTACATTTTATTCACCCATTCATCTAGCAATGAATGGGCTGCTTCCACCCTTTTGGCTATTGTGAATAATGCTACTATGAACATGGGTGTACAAATATCTGTTTGAGTCCCTGCTTTCAGTTCTTTTGGGTAGATACCCAGAAGTGGAATTGCTGGATCATATGGTAGTTCTATGTTTAATTTTTTTGAGGGCCCACCATACTATTTTCCACAGAATCTGCACCATTTTACATTCCCACTAACAACACATAAGGATTCCAATTTCTCCACATCCTCATCAACACTTGCTATTTTCTCTTTATTTGATAATAGTCATCCTAATGGGTGTGAGGTGACATCTCATTGTGGTTTTGTTCTGCCTTTCTCTGATGATTAGTGATGCTGAGCATCTTTTCATGTGCTTATTGAGCATTTGTGTATCTTCTTTGGAGAAATTCTATTCAAGTCCTTTTTAATCAGTTGTTTGGGGTTTTTTTCTTGTTGAGTTGTACCACCTCAATTTTTTGACTATGAAACAAAGACATGGGAGGTAAAATGACTTAGCCAAGGTCACCCCAAGATTATGGCAGAGCCATGGCTAAAACCCTGCACTTTTATTTCCAAGGCCTATAAGCTTTCTACTACCCCAGTCTACCTGGCTCAGTACAGTTCCAGCCTCTACCCTTTGCATTTGAGATCCATCCCTGATATCCTTATATTTTCACTCCAACTGCAGATCTGATTATCCCAATATTATCTTGTCTTTTTAGTAGCTCATTAACTTGCCTAGAGCCTGGCATTTCAAGCTCCAGTGGTTTTCTATCGCTGTCCTGAGTCAATGTTTATGACAGTCCCTTTATTACTCTCGCTTCATCCACCACCTGAAGAAGCAATCCGGGTACTCTGCATACCTTTGGAGGAATTTATTAGGCCAGGGTCCAGATGCAGAACTGAGATATATGTTTTACAGCAGTGTGAGCAGATGAGCAAGAGGAGGGGCAAAGCCACTCTCCTCTGCCGTATCACACATTGTGGCCCCACGTGATTGCTGATCTGAACTGTGGAGTTTTTTTCAGCAACCACAGGGCAGGTCAGGAGAGGCCTGAGGACCCCTGAGAGCTGTGAATTATTAACACTTGCAAGCTGGCTGCAAAAAATACCTTAGTAGTCATTCCCTCCCTCTTCCTTTTCCCAGCGGAGGGTTCAGAATACAAAATCCTTTTGTATCAAAAGAAAAACTGAGGCGCAGAGCAAGAACAATCCACGTCCTGGGTTCCTGCATGTACCAAAGTCTGGGCGCTCTCAGAGTATGGATTAGGGTCTGTGTTTGCCTCTCTCTGAGAGACAGAGAGACAAAGGACCAGTGGTCTTTAGGAAGTTGGAACCCTGTCTTAAAGAGCCAGCTTCTCAGGGCCCCTAGAGGGACCAGCCTGGGAATGGAGAACAGCAAGGAAAGTGCCAGGGATCTCAAAGCCACAGCACCTGCCTGACTCCACTTCCCACAGAGAGACTGGGTACCATCCTGTCCACGGGTAAAGGGCCAGTGAGAGAGAATGAAGACTAGGAACAGTCTAGTGGGTCCAAGTCTGTGGCATGATTTAAAAGACATCCCTGCCTCCAAGTATTGCCTCCATCAGAATGGGTCCAGTGCCCCCTGATATTCTAGTTTGGAGAGTAAACTAATCCATGCGCACTGTGATTTTCCCCATTGCTTAGAATTCCAACATGCCAGAAAAAAAGCACTGCCTGCCTTCACTATCTGCTGAAGAAGGTACATTTTCTTCTTAGAAGCCCAAGTCAGGATGCGGCTGGTCCAGTGTGATTTGCCTGAAGGTGGAGTGCAGCCTCTGGGCCCCGCCAGCTACAGGGGTGCCTGCAATTCCACCCTCAGCAGCATGTCCTTTGCTAAATGTTATCTTTTCCTTTCCCCTCGATCATACTGGAAATATCCTGGAGAGCAAAGTATTAAATCCCTTCTTCAAAGAATTAGGCACCAGGAAGGCCTGGGATTCCTGGTGGCTGTCAGAAGGCTGAGGAAATGCAGATGTCGCAAAATCCGGGAGGTGTTTCCTCAACTCCTTTGGCCAAAGACAGAGCTTGGCAGAGTGTGAGAGAGGAGCTCGGTTCTGGGATTCACATGGCTATGGCTTGCGGGGCACCTCTCAGGAGGCAATAAGCTGAGGAAAATGGGGGATCTGCAGCTACAAGGCCATGTGCTGTGTGACTTTGGCATCCAGGAGGCAGTGTGGTCCTGAGTTGGAGAGAGGAGACCTCTTCCTATTTGTTCACACAGCACAGTGTGGATTTGTGCTGGTGGCAGGGGGTCACCCCAGACCAGAGGACAGACAGAGCTGTGACTGCAGCCATTTCTGCTATCAGGCTGGTCTGTCCTGTAGAAACAGGTTATCCCTGTACAAACCAGTGTGCAGAGCAGATGGCAGTGTTTGGGCTGCTGAGCCAGCAGCCCTGCGGGCCTGGTCTCCGGTCAGCAGGAGGCCTGGCTGCAAAGGAACCTGGTGTCCTCTGTGACCAGGGAGGGACAAGACAGACTCTCCGGGACACCACAGTGACTTGAGCAGACAGATTTCTCTGCCTCCTATCTAAAAAGACAGAGCTTGAAGACAGTATCCTTGCTCAGCCAGTCACTACAGACTGGAAATTAGAAATGCAACTGAGAGAGGCGTTCTTTCCAGGACCTGCCCTGTTATCCTGATACTCAAACCCCTGAAGCTGCCACTCTGTCTCCACAACAAAACAGTGCTGACTTCCTGCTCACATGACATAACCAAGTACTCTGGGCAAGAGGCCAGTGGGGACGGTGGCTGGGGGTGGGGATTGAAATGCCTACACAGCTTTGCTCTAAGTGCCCTCTGGCCCTGAGGTTTGGTTTCCTTCCAGAAGACTGTCAGCTGTGCCAGAGGAGTCAGTTCACTCTTCTCCAGGGGAGATGCTGGGTCTCTCATCAGGCCCGTGGAGCCAGGAGGGGCTGAGGCCAAGGCAGAAAAGGGTACTAGACCCCTCTTCTCTGTCAGCCTCTGAGGTGCTTCCTTCCAGTCACCTGGGCTGCTGACTGTTAGGCCAGTCACAAAGCAAATGTAAGCCCCAAATCAGACCAAGGATCAGAGGTGCTCTCCACAACTAACACCCCACAAGCTCACAGTAAGAGCCATGTGTGGATGTAGCCAGTGACAAATAGAAATGGCAGGCAATAGGATATATTGGAGTATATGAGGAAGCCATCTGGTGTAAACCTAATTTAGCCTGACTTTGTTTTTTCCAAAAGGGCCTGACAGTGGCCATTGAGTGTGCCTTGTACATCTGCTTTAAATATTTACTATGGCAAGAACAAATGGCCTTAAGATAAAGGTGCAACTTCCCCCTACATTGGTATTTCCGTAAGGATAAGCATCTTTCCTTAGGCTAGGAACTGATTGCTGTGCTCACCTTTGGCCACCCAGCTCACCTGTGACCACCCAGCTCAAGACAACAGACCTGCCACCCTGCTGTGTTCACTGAGACAGCAGACCTACCTGCTGTGTCCATCAATCGCTGGGCCAACAGAGCAGTCTCACGACTGTTGTAAAAGGGACATTTCAATCATACGTGAAACATCCTCTTTGGGGGTATATAACCACTCCGTGCACCCCACTTCTTTGGTGCCCTTTCTTCCTACAGGCCATGGTCCTCACATTTTAGCTCAGAATAAACTCACCCAAATTTTCATTTATAGATTCATTATGGATTATCTTCATCGACACCAGACAAGCTTCAAGGGGAAGTGTGACAGAATAGTAAAATTTTCTCTCTACATGCAGATGTGGCCTCTGGCATACTCATTACCTAAAAGTCCGCTATGATTGAGTAAAATGTGGAAATTAGTCACAAAAGCTAAAATGATCTTTGGCTTCAGCGAACAGATGAGGTTCTGACTATGCTGAGGTCTGAGCCCCACACACACTTGACAAGGGAGCTTGACAAGCTAGTCTTTGTTCAGAGGAGAGGGACAAGGATTGAAACTGTGCCGTAAGGAATAGTTGGGAGGAACTCGGGATATTTAGCTCATTGAGGAGAAATGTTAGTGAGAACGATTCACTTTCTTCAGAGATTTGACAGACTCCCACGTAGAAAGGAAACTAAGCACGGATAACAGCCCACATCTACTGGGTCCTTACCATGTGCCAAGCACAGTGCTAATTGTTTTACATACATCTTCTCATTTAATCTAAACGTCAGTCCTTGGATGTAAGTGCTGTTATTATTCCCATTCTACAGATGAGGAAAATTCAGAAAAGTTGAGACACTTGCCCCAGGTCACATAGTAAGTGGTGGAGTCAGGAGATGAACCCAGATGGTCTGACTCCTGTACCTGGGACTTCACCACCATCCAGAGACAAGCTCTGTGTGGAGCCCCCAACAGAATTAGGAGCAACGGTTGGCAGTTAAAGGGAGGCAAGTAGAGGCAACATGAGGAAGAATTTTTAAACAGCTGAAAGTGTTCAACAGAGAATGTTGGGTGAGAACAAGCTACACACCACGAGAGAGATGAAGGCTGAGGGCGCAAGAGGTATTACATAGAACAGCTTGCAAGGGGCATTCCAGCAGCAGCAGCACCTGCGAACTTGTTAGGTGTACAGATTCTTGGACCCCACCGCACCCCTGCTGAATCCAAAACTCTGTGGCTGGGCCTGGCCATCTGTATTTTAATAAGCCGTCCTGGTGATTCTGATACTCACTCAAATCTGAGAACCACTGGCATAGAAGTTTCTGCACCCTGCCGGGTACTGGACTAGATGACTGCTTTAGTTCCTTCCATTTCTTTTCTTTCTTTCGTTTTTCTTTTTTGAGGAAGATTAGTCCTGAGCTAACATCTGCTGCCAATCCTCCTCTTTTTGCTGAGGAAGACTGGCCCTAAGCTAACATCCATGCCCATCTTCCTCTACTTTATACGTGGGACGCCTGCCACAGTTCCTTCCATTTCTAAGGCCTCACAATTCTACAGAAGTAAGATAAAAAATATGACTTAACATTTAACCAGATTTTCTTTTCATGTTGATCACTTACTAGTAATATCTTGAAAACAATGTATCAGTTGCTAAATTGTGTAATTGGACTCAGGAACGTTAGACATTGAAAGGCCAACAGGATAAATATTTGAGAGGCTGTAGGCGAGGGCCTGCCCCTCAGGCCCCCACCAGGATGCAGCCTACATTCTAGCCACCTCATTTGCTCCCTTGGTTTCCAAACAAGCCGGGTACGTCCCCACTCCTTGTTTGTTCAAAATGTTCCTACAGCTGAAAAACACCTACCCCTGCCTTTGAAATCCTACTTCTTTAAAATTTCTATTCAAATGTCACTTTGTCCACGAAAGTGCCTAACACTATCTAGTACACAGGCAGTCTCCCTTTCTTCCTCCCTTCTCTCCTTTCTGACTTTCCTCTCAGTTCTGGAGGACTTACAGCACTTGGCACATTCTGCTTCATCTCACAGGGATGGGACCTTTCCCAACAGAGCGTGCTTTCCTTGAGAGCGGGATGGTCCTCAGTCACATCGACCTGACAGTGCCTAACGCAAGATAACGTTCAGTGAGGAGTGATCAGAAGCAGCATTTTAAGAAAACTACGTATGCAACTGTTTGCAGGATGGACAGACACTGCACGACTGGCAAGAAGCAAGCCTTCTGTGATTCAATTTCAAGCCCTGAGGTCTTTGCAGAACTTTGAGGTTTCTGCAATAACCTATGTGAATACATGTGTCTGCTGGTGCCAACTGGCCCCACTTACACGCATCTATAGCCCTGTTATCTTGTGTTCGTAATTATCATTGTTGTATAGCCCCTGGAGGATGAGAAATGCTGAATGCCCTCGTAGCCAACTTTCCAAGTATCCCACAGAGAGAAGTATGAACAAATCTTCACTTTAGGGAACAGAGAGGCCATAAATTTGACCACTACTGTAGGGACAGCAAATAAGGATACTGGGTTACCAGATACCAGGCTCAGTTTAAAGGTTTATGCCTGTGGGGCCAGATGTCCTGTGGGCTGAGGTGGACTGGTCCTGTGACCAGGATGGTGGTGAGAGACTAGTAGATGGGATGAAAGACCCTCCTCCCCAACATCGGTTTCTATCCCTCAGGCTCCTGAAATTGCCTCATTCTGTTGTAAAAGCTGAACAATTTGGTGGAATAAGGAGATGATCCTGATATCTGGCTCATCTAACAACATTTAGGACAATGGCTTCAGTGGGGCCACCTGAAAGGACCTCAAGCCCCAGAGCACCTTACCGTTTTAAAGACCATGGAATACCATAACAAAAGGGATTCCTGTCCATACAATGGCGAGAGTGACTCTAAATGAGTCATGAAAACTTTCCCCCAAACCCACTTCTTATGACACCCCTTGGACTCCTGGGTAGCCCAGCACTGGTTGGAAATCATGACAGAAGTTTGCTCCAGAACCATGGGGCTTCCTGTTGTGCTGGGTCCTCTCTGGCACAGATCCTGTCCCAGCCTTGCGAAGATTAGAACCCAAAGCTTCTAATTCTCAGACCAATGCTCTTTGCACCAAAGTGCACAATCCTAGAATTTAGGAATACTCATTGCATCTCCTCAGCCATCAATGACCAAGGAAGAACAGAACAGAACAGAACAGAACAGAAATGGGTGAGGGGGTCATACGTGAGGAAATAAGGTCAGTCATCCAACCATTTTGGCTGCCCCCACTCCCACTAGCCTCCCTTGATAACTCCCTGCCCTTCCTCCCCTTCAGCCTGGAGCAGCTCTGTTCTCTGTCCTACTCCTAAGCAAAACTTTCTCTCAGGAAAAGACTTGGCACCTTTCTTTATACCTGAGGGCACATTCTGTTCTTATACCTCCCAGTTACTCTATTACCAGTCTCATCTTTACTATGAATTATCAGGTGAAACATCTTTGTCCCTCAAGGTGAAGAAAACAATTTCAAGGAGTGGTTTTTCTCAGCACTTTCAGCACCTTAGCCTATTTCTAACACATACACACAAAGGAAGAGGAAAACGAGACAGCAGCAGAGGAGGAGGTGGAGGAGAGAAAGGAGAAAAAAATTCACAGTGGGGGTGGAGGAGAGAGAGACAGGAAGACCCCCAACTGCTAAAAGAAAAACCCCAATTCTGTGGTTTTCAAAGACCATACATCTCAGTAATGAAGGCATGAACAATGACGGAAGTGGGAGATGGGGTTTCAACAAGAATAAATAACAAGTTAAGGACTGAGAGCTCATTCGAAGTGCTTTCACCAGAGCCCCCAGCCTGAGAGCAGGAAAGAAGAACTTCTGTCCTGAGGTAAAGAGGGCCCCTGGGGACCTGGGGTTGGGACCAGGGATGGGACAGTTGACAAAACTGCTCAGGCAAGGATAGGCTTCCAGTGAGGTCCCTGAGAAACCCCATTTCTTGAAGGGATATGCCCTTTACCCTCAGGAGCCTGGGAAAAAGAAATGTCACATGTGCCAGCTGGGCCGACATGCTGGCCCTTCCCCAACACACCTTCAGGGACATGGGCCCCTGTGGCTCTTTCCTCAGATGGGAAAGAACCACACTGTGTGTTCACAGGAGGGAAATCCAGGTGAACTCCTTGAAGTAGCCATACCTGACAGAGCCTAAATCCCTTATGCTGTTCTAAATCCTCCAGGCTACTTTCTTTTGTTCAGGGCTCATGGGGGATGAATGACAAAGGGTCATTCATATCAATAAAAAGGAGATAGTTACTGGAGGAGAGTTAGCAAGATTTGGATCACCTCTTTATTTAACCCCTCAAAGCCTGAACTGGGGCAAACCACTGTGCTCCCTTGAGCTTGGAGCTGGCCTTGTGAGGCACCTCTGGGGGAAGTTCACATCCCAGATGAATGTGCTGAGGGTGACAAAAACAAGGGAGGCTTCAGGCCACCGGCATGATTTTGTCGGAGTAAACCTGGGAATTCCAGGGTGAAAATAATGGTTTAGAGATAGTTTTCCCCAAGTTCCAGAGCTATGCTCTTTAGTGGGAAGACCTTTCACCTAGGAATCAGAAGACCTGGTTGCTTCAGTCTCCCTAGTTTCAAAATGAGGAACCTGTTCTGCAAGCATTCTTAACCGGGGGTCCAGGGATTCATTCATGGGATTTGTGAATCTGGGGGAAACATTACATCTTTATTTGCACCAATCTCTAATCGAAAGTTAGCATTTGCTTCCATTACGAATGTAGGCAACAAACCACAATAGAATTTGCCAACAATAGAAATCAGATATTTTCAAATGTCATTACAGTTCTTACAGATTTCTCAAAACGTCATTTACACTCATCACTGCTATGAATTACGATAGTTTTTAGGCCAATGCTAGATCTAAAGAAGTACATATACTGCTCTATCACACATGCTTCTAATGTGCGGACAACTGTTTTGATATAATTTGTTTCCTCTGTTATCCTATATATTTTATTTTATTAATTTTTAAATGTTATTCTGAGAAGGGGATCCACAGGCTTCACCAGACGACCAAAAGTGTCTACGGCGCATCTATGTCAAGGCTGAGAGGGCCTTGAAGGTTGTTGAGAGAGACCAGAGCCAGAAGTCTGAAAAGCAGACAAATACTCCAAGGGCCTCCTGACCACACCTCTGTTTCTTACAAGGCTGTTTCTACTTTAAGTAAAGTTGGGGCTGTAGTGATTGATGTGATTCCGTCTCTGGGCCCGGGCATCTTTCTTGGTTTTGTGGGAGATCTGCAATTAGAGGTATTTGTGGAGCTGACTGCTAACCTTCTAGCTCCTCTCAAAAGTTATATTTGGGCTTTGGCAGCAGAGAGAATGGCCAATCCTTACAATCTCGTCCCCACCAGTGACAGTTCCCACTTGCTAGAAAACCTTGGGCTCAGCTTCATGTGTCATTTAATCGTCACAACGTTCGCATGAGGGAACTTTAAACACAAGAGAAATGTGAGGCTGAGCAAGCTTAATAACGTGCCCGAGCTTACACGAAGCTTGCATTTGAATCCAGAACTCCACGTGCCTCCCACTTTAAAAAGTCGGGGACAGGAGGGCATGTACTGTCGGCTGCCATCTCTCCATCCTGACAGTCCAAGGCCATGGGCAGCCAACGTAGTTCAGAAACCCCTGGAAGACTGAAAAGTGAGGATGCCAACCTAATCTGCACCCTCATCCTTGCCGGCTTTGGCGCTCGCCACTTTCATGAGGAAGATGAGAACTGCCCCTGGCATGTGGTGGACCCAAAAAGTCCCCAGACTTCCCTCTCCGACCACCTCCTCCCGACTATTAGTCTATTAAGGCCCAGTTGCAGCTCTAGTAGAGTCCGCGTCCCCAGGACCCACCAGACCCAATCTTGCACTTCCCACACCTCCGCTACTAGTTTAGGTTTTCCCCGGCTAGCCCGCATGCCGGACCCCGCGCTCCCGCGCCTCCCCAGGCCAAACGCTGGGCTGATGAACTCGGGACGCGTGGAGGGGCATCTCTGGCTTCAACCGGAAGGCAGCGCCCTCTAGCGGCCAGAGTGCAAAAGCAGCGGTTCCCGCTCTGGGGTGCCCTGCCTGCATCACATTAGGGTGCTCCGCATCCCGAGCACCAAGGTCACCTATTCCAAGAGCATCATTTCTCCATGGCCTCTGCCTGCCCCCAGCCCTCGGGAACGGCCTACGACAGACTTACACACTCTGCCTCAGCTCGCCCCCCAGGCACCGCGAAGCCCAGCCACTCCTGCATCAGCGCCTGCGAGCCGGCCAGCCTGTCTGAGAGCTGAGCCCGAGAGAGCCCGCTCTCTTCTTGGAAGCAGTCCCTACCCCGCCTCCCTCCCATCCCGCTGCATCAGTCCCTCAGGAAATGCGCCTGGAGAAGGGACATGACCTCGACATCTCACAGACAGCTAGTGCAGAGCCAAGACTGGAAACCAAATCTCCCCAGCCCACTTCCCACCTTACGTCACCACCATATGCGTCAGGCATCAGCTCCCGAAAGTCAGCAAACATCTCTCAAGACCTAATTCCATTGCCATCTTGCATTCTTTCCAGATCCCTCACTCAGAATTTCTCCTTCCCTATTCCTTGATATACTTTATGACATTATCGTTGTTACCACAGCCCTCCATGTGTTGCAGCTTTTCCTGAATGTATGGTGAGTGTGAGAAGAGAAAGAAAGGAAAGGAAACTCCAAGAGAAAGACCCCTAACTTGAGGGTTAGCATCCTAGCTCCCCCACGTAGAAATTGTAATTTTGTACTAGTCACAATGCTTCTCAAATCCTTCATAGGCTTAGTACAAAAGACATATTTTTAAATAACCATACTAACTCAGTGTTTTATAAGAACTAAACACCATCATGTATGTGGATGTGATTGGGACACTGAGATGTGCCTCAGTTATGAGGAACCATAAAAATAATCATGGCCAGCATTTACTGAGCCCTTCCTCTATGCTAGGTGCTGGAGTAAACAGTTTACTCAGGTTACTTATTTAACCTGCACAACAACGCTGGGAAGAGAGTATTATCACCACTTTATAGATCAATAAGCTAATTTTCAGAGAGATTAAAAAACTTGCCCAATAGTACACAGCTAGCAAATGTCAAAGTCAGATTACAGACCTGTCCCTCTGACTCTAGAGGCTGCACTGAACTACCGGGACAGTCTGCCTCTGCTGTCGTAGTAGTTTCTCTGTGCCCTACGGTGCCTGACACAGTTGCTCAGTGTTCGTCAAATATATCCGTTTATTCAGTGCCTGCCCCAGGAGCCTGAGGAACTTGCCCATGTCACACAACTAGTAAGTTCTGCGACCAGGACATGGACACAAGCACTGTGGCTCCGGAGTCTATGCTTTTAACCCCAATCCTGGGCTGAATGAATAATCGCAATCCTTTTTTTATCCTTTTCAAATCAGACGATGCTTTGTAGCTAGACACAAAGCATGTCACCAAACTTTCAACGTTTTGTTTCAAGAGTCAGTGGGACATTCTGGAGGAGACAGTACAGCAGGACGGTGTGACAACACAGGAGAGGGAGCAAGAGGTCAAGGCTAGAGCAGCAGTGGCGGGCACAGACTACTGGGCTGCTGCTGGGATTTTTATTAGGATTGTGACAAATTAATAGGTAAATATAGGAAAAATGAACAAATGTCTCTATCTAGATTTTCTTTTATGTTCCTTAATAGCACTTTATAATTTTTATCCTATATGTCCTAATAGAAATCTTGTCACATTTTAAATTCTTGGGCATTTTATGAGCATTTCATTTGTTGCTATAATGAATGGGATTTTCTTCTTCTATCATATGTTCTGACAAGTATCTAGGAAAGTGTGTCTAGGAAAATTAATCATTTTATAAGTGAATACCTTATTAAATTTTATTTATGCTATGTATTTATACATTAATTTATTATTATTTTATATAATTGTGATTACATAATATTCCAAACTATGGATATGCCATAATTTATTCAACAATTCTTTGACCAATGGGTCTTTCCTTTTTTCTAATTTATTTGTATTATAAACACTACTGCAGTGAATATTCTTGTATGTGTATTCCAGCACACACATGCTTTTATTTCTGTAAGATAGAGCCAAAGGTACAGGGTATATTTTACCTAGAGTGAATGATTGTGACTATTTCCTCATACCCTTACCAGAATTGGATTTATCTTTTTTCTCATTTTTGTTCATCTATTGGGTCATAATTCTGAACTCTGAATTTTTAAAAATTTGCACTTTCCTGACTGCTAGTAAGACTGAACAACTTTTCATTGCATTTCCTCCTTTGTGAACTGCCTATTCAATGCTCCACCTTTCATTGTTTCTAATATTCTTAACTAATTCTCTCGGGTTTTCCAGATGGAAGTTACATTATGTATAAATAGTAATTTTTTTTGGAGGAAGATCAGCCCTGAGCTAACATCTGCCACCAATCCTCTTTTTGCTGAGGAAGACTGGCCCTGAGCTAACATCTCTGCCCATCTTTCTCTATTTTATGTGGGACGCCTGCCACAGCATGGCTTGACAAGCGGTGCATAGGTCCCCACCCAGCATCCAAAACCAGTGAACCCCCAGCCGCCGAGGCGGAACATGGGAACTTAACCACTGTGTCACCAGCAGGCCCCTATAAATAGTAATTTTGCCTCAAGATTTCCAATATTTATATCCTTTACTTTATTCTCTTCTCTAAATGCAATGGCTAACATTTCCAGAACAATGCAAAATAATAGAGGTAATAGGAAGCATCTGTGCCTTGCTTCTAATTTTAATAGAAATGATCTTATATTTTACCTTTAAATATGATGCTAGAATTTTATGAGATATATATTTCTCTATTAGGTTGAACAACATTCATCTATTACCATTTTCCTTAGGGGTTTAGTAGGAATGAATGTAAGATTTTGTCAGAATATTGATTTTCTTCTTTGATCTATTAACGTATTAATTAATATTAGTATATTTCCTAATATCAAATCATCCAAGAATTTCTAAAATTAATCCTACCCCATTTGTCATTATATTTTTAATATCCTGCTGGATTGGCTTGTTAATATTTTATTTAGTATTTTCACATAAGTATTCATAAGTGAGATTGGTCTGTAGTCCTCTTTTTGCTTTCTTTTAAGGTTTTGACATTAGTAAAAGCAAATGAAATTTCATTCTTTTTCTATGCTGTCAATTTAAATGGCATCAGAATCATCTTGAAAAATTTCCTTATAAACTATCCAAAGTAGTGCTTTCTGGGAAGATAGTATCAAACAATTTTCTCAATTTCTTTCAGGGTTATTTGGCCTTTCAGGTTTTCTCGTTTTTGAGTCAATTTTTATCATTTGTATTTTCACAGAAATTTATTTCAACCAGCTTTTCTAAGTTTCTAGCATAGAGTGATACAAAAATATCCCTTATAACTTTTAGTTCCACTTATATTTATGATTATTTCTCCTTTCCTATTTCTAATTTTCACTTTCTTCCTTTTTCCCTTTATTCAACTAGTTTATTTGATTTTTATTCTATTGTGGTTTTCCCCCATAGGGCCATGAGCTGGAATTTAAAGGATGATTAAGAGTTTATCAGGCAGAGAAAGAAAGGAAGACATCTCCAGAAGAGTAAACAACATGGGCAGACATTTGCAGCTGTAAGATAGCTCGGGTATTCAGTGAATTAGATCTTGGTTCGGCTGTGACATAGTGATGAGGGTGGGAAGGTGAGCACTTGACTATGAAGGAATCCCACCAGGGAGTATTCCACTGTCACCTCATCTTTGCAGCATGCCCTCAAGATCCAAAGGCCTGATGGGAAAATCTCATTAGTCTAACCCCAGCTTTCAGAGGGCGGGAAGAAGGTGTATCTGGTCCTTTGGGCTCCTGAAGAGAGAATCAGGGCTCTGCCTTTTATCAGCACTCACAGGAAAGTAATGAGGGGGAGAAAGGAAGGTGGGGCTAGTTCCCTGACAGATACCACTGGGTAGCCAGAAGAATGACAAATACCCACTGCATGGAGTCACTGAAATCTTTTAAATGGGGGACATGCCAAATTTAGATTTGTGCTGTTGAGGGTTTGTTTTTGCAATATTTTGAAGTAGGCAGCCTCCTCACTTTACAGATGAGGAAACAGAGGACAGAGGAGGACCTGAGACAAGCCCAAAGAAACAGAGACATCAAGAGTTGGAAAGAGTGTCACCCAGGTTTTCTGGATTTAGGAAAATCTAGGGAATACTCTGGAGGAAAAAAAAATCCTCCCCTGATGGGGCTGGCCCAGTGGCATAGTAGTTAAGTTCACGTGCTCTGCTTCGGCAATCTGGAGTTCGCAGTTTCGGGTCCCGGGTGCAGACCTACACACTGCTCATCAAGCCATGTTGTGGCAGGTGTCCCATATGCAAAGTAGAGGAAGATTGGCAACAGATGTTAGCCCCATCCAATCTTCCTCACACACACACACACATCCTTCCCTGAAAAGAGAGGATAATAACATCTGTGAAGACTAAATGATTCAAGGTATATAAAGTGACTGACATACAATAGCCCCCTATAATTATAGGATTTCTCTTTCCTTGTCCTCCATTTCATTTCTAAAAATTATTTTTCTTTCATAGGTTATGTTTTTGCAATATACTCTTTTATTTAAAAAAATTTAAATTAAAAGTAATACATCCACAAGGTAAAATAAATCAAACAAAAGATTATGCAATGAAAAAAAATGCTTCTTACAGTTACCTCCCCCTCTACCCGCAGTAACCCCCCCATCTAAAGTTCACCACTTTCAATATTTTCCATTTAATCCCCCGATGGCTAGGGTTATAATTTTTAATTATATACCTTTATTTCTTGATACTTCAAAGAGTATCTAATGACACCACCCCATCAGTAACTGAATACCCTACACCACCTCCTGCTTTCCAATATTTCTGAGTGATATTTAATGTTTTAGTCCTTCTAGTGCTCATCTTCATAAATTTAAATAGAATACTTAAATCTTTACTGTTTTGTCAATTTTACATGATATTTTACCCTCTTCTGAAAACTGAGAAAACCACAGACTTCTTTCCTCCTCTCCTTTGACTCTAATTCATCTAATTTTTGTAAGTTACTTTTTAAATTTCTATATTGTCAAGGATTATAACATTTATTTGTTTTATAACGCTAATTAAGTGATCCATGTTATGCCTCTAGTTTCATTCCATAAATTAAAAACCAATATGGAACACTAACAATATTACAATTATGTAAATATTATTTATAATTAAATGAAGCAGTATGATTATATTCAAGGAAAGAGAAATATAATCTTACAATATTAAATCTGTGCTTCTTATAAGAGAATGTTACCAGTGTCAAGGTCAAAGGACTCCTTTTTCATTTCTTTCCAGATGTCTTCCATTCTCCAGCTCATATTCGATGGCTGGGGTTTCTTCCAGCTTACTGTCATAATACATTGTCTTCCTTTTTGCTGTCTAGTACCTCCTTGAGTAATTTTTTTCATAAGTGGTCGGTAGGTGGTAAACTTTCTCAGATCTCTGTGTTCTCAATTTTATATACATGGTATCATAGTGTGGGTGCATATATATATATACATATATATGATTTTTTCTTTATATGTTATCTTTTTAAATGAATCATTTGATATGTACAAAAGTATGTTACATATCTAAAAATATAGAACATAGAAATATAATTAACATCTATGAGCCCACTGCACAACTACAGAACTAGAATATAACCAAAAGCATCCTCTACCTATGCATTCCTCCCCTACACCATCCTGCTGACAAAGTAAGAATGACAGGTGAAAAAGAAGCAACTTATGGAAAATATAATTTTTTAATGTATCTTTCTGTTTTTGACATCTATGCTAATTTCATTATGGCAGAGAATGTGGTCTTTATGATACTGATTCTTTAAGACTTGCATTATTGGCTAGTTTGTTAGTGCCATGGAGTCAATTCCAACTTCTAGGGACCCTGTGTACAGCAGAGCAGAACCCTGCCCAGTCTTTTTTGTGCCATCCTCTCACCTTCTCTATCAGATAGTGCTTCGCTGCTATTCACAGGGTTTTCACGGCCAATTTATAAACTACAAAAGTGTTTAAATATATTTTAAAAACATCTACATGGAGAATTTTTTAAAATAAAAATGTATTTATTTTATATACATAGCTCTGCAATTTGCTTTGTTTGACATAATGGCATATTATGGACATCCCTTCAGGCCCATATTTATAGAACTAACTCATTCTTTTTAATAATACATATAATAGTCTATTATGTGGATGAATCAAAATTTATTCAACCGGGGCCGACCTGGTGGTGCAGCGGTTAAGTTCACACGTTCCACTTCTCGGCGGCCCGGGGTTCACTGGTTCGGATCCCGGGTGCGGACATGGCACTGCTTGGCAAACCATGCTGTGGTAGGCGTCCCACATATAAAGTAGAGGAAGATTGGCATGGATGTTAGCTCAGGGCCAGGCTTTCTTAGCAAAAAGAAGAGGACTGGCAATAGTTAGCTCAGGGCTAATCTTCCTCAAAAAAAAAAATTTATTCAACCATTTCCGTGTTGGTAAAAATTTAGGTGTTTTCTTTGTCTTGGTTTTTGTTCAGAGTTTTTTGATATGGTGATAATTTTTATTAGCTAGAATTATAAGATATAAATATAAAAAGTAAAACAATAAAAATTTTGGAAGAAAATTATAACCTCAGCCTGAGAGAAACTTTCTTAAACAATACAGGAAATATAGATGACTTAAAAGAAAAGATAGATGTATTAAACTTAACTGAACACAAAGGTAAACTTTCCTTATGGAAAAAGACAAAGAGACAACCAAATGGGAGGAAATGTTTGTTTAAAAAAAAAGCTGGGTTAATATCTCTAATATAGAGAAAGCTTCTAAAAGTTGATTTAAAAAAAATATGCAGAGAATATGAACAGGCAATTCATAGAAGAGAAAATACTAATGACCACCACATATATGAAGAGGTCCTCACCCTCACTAGTCATGGAAACGCAAAATAAAACAACAGTGAGATCTAATTTTTCACCCATCAGATTGGCAAAAATGTAAAAGACAGATAATGCCTAGTGCTGGCAAGTGCATGAGAAAATGTACATTATCAAGCATTCTTGTTGAACATCTGAATCTCAACCACCTTTTCGGAGAGCAATATGATAATAATAGTACAAAAAAAATAATAACAGTAGAAAAAAATTTTAACATTGACATTCTTTGATCCAGCAACCCAACGTAATTTAGAAAAAAAAATAATCTGAAAATATAGGCTTTCGTGTCGCCCTATGTTTCTTCTCTTTTTGTCCCTCTCATCTCTACATCTCACTTGATTTACTATCTTACCTCCCAGCCAGCTGGACTCTCACGCCCGAGCCCTCTTCCACCTCCATCAGACTCTAGTGCCTGGAACAAGTAAATGGTCTTGGGGCCCTGGAAGGCCTGACTAGGCATCCCCCTGTGCTTTCAGGAAAGTGAGGCCAAGGACATCAGCAGAGCCAACATTTGCTTCGAGTTCCTGGAGCCGCTGACAATGTGCAGGACACTGATGGCACCTGGCGGAGGCTGCTTTGCCCTGGCCATTCTGCTGGCAATTGTGAACATCCAGCTTGGTGGTGAGAACAGTCCATCCCTAGATCCCCAGGGCGGAGACACTCATCAGGGAAAATCCTGGACTCATGAGGAGGGATGGATCCCGTAGTTTTTTTCTGGTGGGGAAGGAAAGGACCCACTCTTCTTGACACTAATGAAAGGGTGAAAAATATAGTTTCTTCTTCTTTTTTGTCAGAACTAATACTAATGCCCTCCCCATCTGACATCCTCCCTCTGCTATGTGTTGCTAAGAGCCTGGTAATATGGCCCTCAATCTAAGATTCCTTCAGGCTCTTACACATTATATGTTTATGAAATCTGAGTTTGAGATCCAGATACTACAATATTTGTCAACTCCGGCAAACCCATTTAAGCGCCAGTGCCTCCGTTTGTTAATCTATTAAATGGGGACACTAATACCTGTCTCCAGGGCTGTATCTAGGATTAGATGTATACAAAAGCACTTTAATAGTTAAAGCCCCTTTAGAAGTTCTAGTTGGAGAGTAGAAGTAAAATAGAGACCATTTCTGAATTAATGTATAGCTGGGGTTGCAGGTCTCCTTCAGATATGGGTACAGCCTGTAGACTACTCTTCTAAGAGAGGGTATTTCATGTCTATGGGGCAGCCCCCATCTCTGCCTCAACATTTCTATGTAAGAGTTTAACTTACCATGTATACCCGGCCTCCCATGGCTAATTCTTCCCTTCCCATTCCAGGATGCATGCACATCCTCAGCTCAGTTTCCCAGGAAGAAAAGCGACTAAGCTTAATCTGTACTGTGTGGTCTAAGAAAGAAGAGGCTGAGGGGGTTATAGTGTTTTTGTGCAAGGACAGGGGTTCAGACTGTTCCCCTGAGACCAGCCTGGAGCAACTGAGACTTAAACGGTATTCTGGGACAGATGGTGTCAGTGAAATATCATCTCAGTTGGTGTTTACCATAAACCAAACCACGCCGACAGATAGTGGGACCTACCAGTGTTGTGCCAGAAGCCAGAAGTCAGATATCCACCTTCAGGGGCATTTTCTCTCCGTTTCAGTCACAGGTGAGCTCCTGATATCCCTAACACCACCAGGTGGGACAGTAAGCAGGGTCCACAGCTGGAGACAGAAGTAGTTATTTCAGGTCCTGGACAGTCTCCTCGGGAAGAGTCCTTCCCATTATTCAGTCCTTTTCCATCACTTCTACTGGCAAATCCTGCCTTTCGTCAAAGCATGTATACAAAGGTAATCTCATTTTGTCTTTAATTTAAAAAATCTTACTGATGCAGCCATCTCTCTTTATTGACACTGAGACTGAGTCACAAGGAGGTAAAGCAACTTGTCCAATGCCACTCACTGACCACAGTGGCAGTAAAAGCAGACAGAGGTCTAGAAATATAGGCCTCTTGATTCTCAATTCAGAGCTCTCTCAGAGACGTAGCTGTATTTCTAAACGCAGGCACCGAGCCTTCAGGCTGGGACAGAGATGGATTTGAAATAAAATGGATGGTTGTCTTAAAGAGCATTTAGTTGTGAGAAACAGAAACCCACTCAAGCAGCCATAGATTAAAGGAGAAAAAATAACAAAGCAAGAAGCTGGCCCTTATGAGTTCAAGTTTCTGGAGTAAGAAACCAGAAAGCCAACAGAACCCAAAACAGTTACTATCTCAGTCTCTCAGGAGCAGCAAGGCTTCACATCTCTATGTATCTCCTTCATTTCATGCACACTCCCCTGCTCTGTTACTACTTTGTCACAGCCTAAAATGGCCACTCAGGCCTCAGCGTTATATATATGACTTCCTTATATGCCCAGCTGAGAATGACTGTTTCCATATTCCCAGACAATGGAGCAAGCCTTCAAAACTGAAAATTATGTTCTACCTAGAATTCTATACCCGACCAAACGACCAATCAAATGTGAGGGAAAAACAGACACTGTCAGACATGCAATGACAAAAAAATTCATCTTCCACGTGGTCTTTCATTTCTACCAAATGTGCTTCAGTAAAACAAGAAAGTGAATTAGTAGAGTATATAAAACGGGATCCAAGAAATAAGGAATCTAGTAGAGAAAGGGGACGAGGAAATTCTAGAATAATAAAGGGCCAAAAAGAGCATTGTTCAGAAGACAGCAAGAGAAAGAGGGTGCCGGAAGGAAGATCTCTAGGGGGTGAAAATGGAATTGATCGATCATCTTTCTGAAAGCCTACATCAGATCTGATGAAGGACTACAGATATGGACGTGGAAAACTCTACCAGTTTTTAAAAAATCGGGTGATCGTGTCTTCAGGGAAAACACTAAATTTTACGAAAGGAAACATGATCATAGCACACAACTTGGCTCTGTAATATGTGACATTTACAGAATGCAAATTATGTAAACATTAATTTAACTAAAATTTGTGATATAATGATTTTTGAAAGATGCAGAGGAGGGAAGTGACTAGAGGTTTAAGAGAACCATATCCTCATCCTGTATATCAGAAAGTCAATACAGTCACGTGCCACGTAACAACATTTCAGTCAACAACAGAGCACATATATGACAGTGGTCCCATAAGGTTAATGCCATATAGCCTAGGTGTGTCGTAGGCTGTATCATCTAGGTTTGTGTAAGTGCACTCTATGATGTTTGCACAACAATGAAATCGCCTAACAATGTATTCTCAGAACATATTCCCATCATTAAGTGACACATGACTGTAAATAATGTCTAAACTTCATCATCAAGAAGTAGTAACATGAGCATATTATTTAGGAATATGATGAAACATCTCAAAGAGTTGACCATGGTGGTCTCTGAGGAATAAGCCTAGGAGGATAAAAGGAACTGCTAGCAGTCTTTATGAACTTGCAAATACTATCTGCCTTTTTTTGTGTGTGTGAGGAAGATTGGCCTTGAGATAACATCTGTTGCCAATCCTCTTTTTGCTTGACAAAGACTGTCCCTGAGCTAACATCTGTGCCACTTTTTCTCTCTCTTGTAGGTGGGATGCCACCACAGCATGGCTTGATGAGCAGTATGTAGGTCCGCGCCTAGGATCCAAACCTGCGAACCCTGGGCCGCCAAAGCAGAGCACGCAAACTTAACCACTACACCACCAGGCCAGCTCCGTACTATCTTACTTTTGAACTTAAAGAAAAGTAGATATAAATTACACCCCTCCCCCCAAAGAAAACCTGGCCCGGAGCCTTTTAATAGATGTTTTCATCATCTCCTATGGTTACTAACCAGTTAATCCAAATTTTCTACTTCAGTCTGGGTTGATTTATATTTTCTTCCTTGCTTCCTGGTGTCTTCCCATCTGACCCAGCTACAGCATTCAGCAGTTCCATTCTCTCCCTTAGCAAACTCGCATCTCTATTGGCTTAGGTACTCTTTTCTACGTTTCTGGCTGTTCTTTTCTCTCTTCTGCACCTATTTCCTCCTCCCACCTCTCAAACATGAGAATTCATTCCCCAAGACTCACTCTTCATCTCTTCAATCTTTTCTTGCCACTCTCTCCCAAGTTCTCACCCACCCTTGTGACTTAGATGTACATCTCCTTGCAACTGACCCACAGATCAACTTCTCCAGCCCTAACCTCTTTCCTAAGTTTCAACTAAACATTTCCACTGACAACGGGACTCCTAGCTCCTGAATACCCTACCATCTCCTCAAACGCAAACTCAAACCTATCCTCCTGAGACCCTGTTTCTATCCATGATTTATGGTCAAAACTTTGGTCCCTCCTTTTTTCTCTTCCTCCATCCAGTTACTAAGTACTACTAGTTCTTTCCCACATTCACTCCTTTCTTTCCAAAGGTGTTTTCCACGTCTTCATCATCTCACACTTAAAATATGTGCAATAGTCTCCTAACTGGTAAGCCCCTTGAGATCCAAGCGAGTCTTACCCATCTTTCTATCTCCCACACCTACCTCAGGGCCTGACACTGAGCTATTACCTAATACATGGTCCGTGAACTCTAAATACTCTGTCTGCCTCCAATACACACTGCCACCAGACACCTTTCTAAAATGCTAATTTGCACATACCACCATTCAAAGAATTTTAATGTCTTTTCACTGCCTATGGGACAAAGTCTAAATTACTTTAGCCTGGCACTGGAGGTTCTAAATAATTTCATTCTATTATTTATGTGAATACTCTCTTCCAGTTAACTTCACTAGTGGAAACTCCTCATTCATCTAACAAATATTTATTGTGCATCCCAAGCACAGTGCTAAGCCTTGGAGAATAGATGGGGGTACAACAAAGTCCTTATAATCTAGTGTTCATGTTCTTTAATACATCCTACGCGTTTCTACTTGTTCTCCCTAAGAAAGAATGCCTTTCTCATCCTCTCAGCATGTTTAAGTCTTAGAGTCAGCACATATGGATGCTCGCCAGACGTGGACGTAAAGTTCCTTTTCGAAGGTGAAACTAATAAAACCAGACAGGTAACAGACAGTACCAATAAACAATGTCTACCATTTACTTAGTGCTTACTATGTGCCAGGCAGTGTGCTGAGTGATACATTATTTCATTTAACCTTCCTTGCCTTTTGAGGAAGGTACTATTCTTGTCATGTGACAACTCAGGCTCAAAGGTAAAATTTGTGTAAGTTCACTTAACTAGTAAATGGTGGCTAAAAATCCAGATCTAGGGGATGGCCCCATGGCCAACTGGTTAAGTAGGCACGCTCTGCTTCAGCAGCCCAGGGTTTCGCCAGTTCAGATCCTGGGCGCAGACACGGCACACCTTGTTAAGCCATGCTGTGGCACCATGCTACACAGCACAACCAGAAGGGCCTACAACTAGAATATACAACTATGTACTGGGGGATTTGGGGAGAAGAAAAAAAAAATCCAGATCTATTCCAAAGCCCAAGCTTTTAACTTAGGCGAAACTGCTTGACCCACTCCAGAAGATGGGTTTTAACTGAGATTTGGGAACACCAAGTCCAAGGCGATTAAGCTATTTTTGCTGTGTCTCTGGTAAGACTTTATATTTAGAGTTCCTTTAAGGTAGGCTTATTTGTATCCCAGGTGTGACACACAGTAGATTCTAGTGTATTTATTTATTGCTGCTTAAGTACATCATCGTCATCACCCACAAATGTTAAAAAAATACATATTTGGGCAGTAAATTATGCTAAGAAGTATCCTTGGAGATCATAAAAAGATGTTCTGAGATGATGCAAAAAGAGCCATTAATGATTTCTGAAACCCTCCCCTGATCCACTGATTCTCTTTTGAACCAGAGACAGGGAACTACACAGTGACAGGACTGAAACAAGGAGGACACCGTGAGTTCAGCCATAGTAAAGGCGCGTTCAATTCAGGCCTCCTGCAAGAAAAGGTCTGGGTGATGCTGGTCACCAGCCTGGTGGCCCTTCAAGGTATGTTCAGAAGAGCCTTAAGCACCCCAAGCAATGAGGGTGCTATTCCTTTTACATCTTGGTTATTCTCTAGGAGAGGGGAGGAAAGGAAGCCCAGAATGGGAGAGGAAAATGCTCTTTAAGCCTTGGCTGTCCACAGGAAAACATTAAACCAATATGACGGCTCAAAGGGTCTAAAGACTTCATTTTAACTAGGGGAAGATGGATGAACCAGACTTCCCATTGGGTAGGTCAGACCTATTAGGAAAGAAGGCCTGTGGGAGAGGCAAGTAAATACACCTGCCTCTACTCACTGGCTTAACAGAGGGCTACAAGTTGAGGCAACAGATGTTTGGCTATTATGAGAAGATGGAGGCGGCAAGAGACAGACTTAGTCTGGAGGTGGATTTTCAACGATGCAGCTCCTCAGCAAAGGCTGATGGACAAATTGAGTATATTAAACACTTGTAGCTGAATCCTCTGAGCATCATTTATTAATATGGATCAGCACTTTCCCTATAAGAAAAAGAATGGAACTTGCAATGATTTGCCATTACGTTTTTGCATTATCAGTAATTGATGCAGGTTTTTGCCTATCCCCGGCATTCTTAATTCCATTTTACTTAGGTTTCCCTCAAATCAGTAACTACCACTGTTTGAGTGCCACCAGAATGTAAGCTCTTTAAAGGCTGGGACTTTGTCTTGTTTACCCCAACAAAAAAACAGGCCTAGGCACACAGCAGGCTCTTACTAAATTTGTTTAAAGAATTTCTGTGATGGTTTAGGCTTTGCATGTGGTGATTCTCACCTCAAACAACCCTTCCAGGTTCTCTGATTACCATCAGGAAACAGGCACAAAGAGGTTAAATGTCGCCCAGTTCAGAGGAGTTAATACTGTCCTTCTCCCTCTAAAACCTTGTGCTCTCAATAATTATCTATTACATGCTAAGCACCTTCTCTCTCGACTCCTTCAACACCCTCCCCACTCTGAGACTGCTTCCTCCCATTTCCAGAAACAGGACCACCTAATCCTCCCTTATTCCAGCTCCTTTACTGAAAACTATCAAAAGAAAACAGAGAACTTGTCTGTGATCCCTGGCAAGGACCTCCCAATGTAAGCCAGTTTTCAGGAGGAAACTGATGAACATCAAGCAGCCTGACCTTGCAGACATTATTCTTTATTGAATTTGAATTCCGTCAGATGACTAGGCTACTCTGTTAGAACAATAAATTTTACTTTTTCATACAGAAAAAACTCAAAGAGGAAATCTAGTCATACAATCCACTACTACTTACTACCCTTGACTCCCAAGTTATGCTAGAGCAAAACATCTCTAAGCTCTTTTCCCCTTTCCAGTCAGCTGAAAAGAATGAACTTTTCATAGATCACTCCTTTTCTCTTTTTTTTTTGAGGAAGATTAGCCTTGAGCTAACTACTGCCAGTCCTCCTCTTTTTGTTGAGGAAGCCTGGCCCTGAGCTAACATCGTGCCCATCTTCCTCTACTTTATATGTAGGATGCCTACCACAACATGGCGTGCCAAGCAGTGCCATGTCCGCACCTGGGATCCGAACCAGGGAACCCTGGGCCGCCGAGAAGTGGAATGTGCGAACTTAACTGCTGCGCCACTGGGCCGGCCCCAATCACTCCTTTTCTTTATCCTCTTACCTCAACTCAAGGTTTAGCAGAATTATGGAAGAGGTAATGTTCAGTAGAACAAAAGTGCACATGTCTTCTCAGGCCTAGAGGGATCAAGTAGATCAAGTTATTATACTTTCATGTGACGAAAAGGATGAGGGAGTTCCCTGGATCTCTGTGCCTGAAGCTAATATTTCAGTGAGGATCCCTGTGCTATCACGGTGCCAACCATTCACATTGCTACACATGGAAAACTTACCTTGAACTCTTTGAGTAGCATCCATTTCCTATTTGATTGTCCTACCTTCCAGCAGGGAGAGACCAAAGTTTGGCTCTCTCCCCACTTCCACCAGGATCAGTTAGATTTCCTAAAGATCACAACTGCAACTTTAGCAATAAGACACAACACATACAATACATTCCTTCTTTCCTTTTCCCTTCCCTTTCTAGTCATGAGGGCCTATCAAACACACATCCCAGGGCGAATTACACCGGGCATTTTGTTGCTATTCTCAGTTGTGTGGCAGAAATACAAACTTTCCTTTTTCTTTCCACAGCTCTTTAAGCCTTGTGGCAGAAGAAACTTTTTTTAAAAAGTTACAGCAAGATAAATCTGATTCTCTTTAGTTTGGTATCTTTCATATTACAATACATACAGAGAAGAAAAAAACAGGGCACAGGGGAAGAGATGCTAAATATGCCAAGAATCTGGAGAATCTAAGGTGGGGCAAATGAGTGTATTCCTTGACCTCCCCTCCTCACTGCCAGAGCAAACCTGCCTTTCTTCCCACCTGTCACCAGCAAATAAAAAGAAGACCTTTCACAAAAGCGGCTGGTGTACAGTTCTCACTCAAATATTGGATAAGTAGGTGTGTTTTTGTATCCCAGAAGAACTTGTCCTCCCTCCTTTCCAAAACAGTAAAATAAACAAGCAAGTTAAACAAAATAAGGACACAATTTTTTGGAAGAAATTTTTATTTAACATTGTAAAGAGAAGAAAGAGGAAACAAGCAAAGATAGGTAGGAGAGGAAAGGAAGAGAGTCAGACCCAGTGACTGACCTAGCATGAAAATAAGGAAACCAAGAGACCTTGGTGTTCAAGAGCATCCACACAGCAGTGCTGGAGGAAGAGGAAGATTTGTGCAGACCAGGTGCACCACAGATCATAACTGTCTAACTTCAACTAAGTACCTGTCAACCTCTTTGGTCATTTCTCTTTCTTTTTAAATAAATGCCCAAAGCAGTATCTGCAGCCTAGTCTTTTCTCCTAAATCCATAAATCCTCTTTTTCTTTGAACAGATGACCTCTTATGATAGTTAAGCAGAGGAGAGGGGACAGGATATTCCCAATAGGAAGAACTGCATAAATAAAGAGGTAGGAACACAGACAATTTAACTGGAGCTAAATGGTAAGCCACCAAAAAGAGACACCTTACCTGTGGATCCTTGGCCAGGATCTACCAATTGTGGGAGCTAAGTCTGGTGGGAACAGAGAAAGAAAAAGCTGAAAGAGATGGGTAAGACCTTTATTAGTGATGGTCTTGAACCTCAAACTCAAAGGATTTTGGATTTTGTGTCTTATGGAGGTAAAGACACTAGACATGGAGTTAAAAGACCTGCCTGGGTTCAAACTCTGACTCTGCCACATGCCAGCTATGCGTTGTTGGGTAAATGAAGTTTTAAGATGCTATTTCTGTTTATGTATCTGTAAACTGGGATACTGCCTACCTTATCTTCTGTTTCCATAGGATTGCTCTGAAGATCAAATAAGAGTCTGGAATTTTTAAACCCAGAGCCATTTGAATTTTGACTCCAGAGTCTCCAAGGCTTTCTCCACTATATTATGTTAACTTTAATCTTTCTCTATTTTATATATGTTAGTTTTGTGTTTCAAACTAAATTTTAGCTCACATGGGTGGAGATGTCTTCTTGCTTTTTACTATTCAAAGAATCTTCTGAAACTACTCAACATTATAACCACTGGAAGTCTCACAAAGAAGCCACGTCCAAGTATAGAAAAGGTTCCACCCATTATGCTATACTAATTATAGTCCTCACGTAAAAATCTGCAGAAGAGACACATTTGCTGTCCAAGTTTATCAAGACATTCAAGAGCATTAGACTGTTAGCTCTGACTTGAACCAAGCAGAATAAACAAAGCAAAAATAAGTCAAAGGTCCCACTTCTAAAGAATTTATTTATTCTGCTTATCTCAAGAACTGGTTAAACATAAATCTGAAATACTTTCATCTTGGCTTTCAAAACGTATTGATACCACTGATTTCAAATAACCCTACAAATTTCCATGAATAGACATTTTTGCATGAATAGACAGTTTTTGGACAAACAACTTAACCTCAATCTATATGGTGATTCATAACCCATGGATTTTGAACCTCTATGAGGCCATGGAATTATTACAAGGAATCTGTATAAGCATTATCTCCAGTCTGAATGAATATCTTACAAATATGTATACACTGTATTTCAACTGGATGTAGATTCTGGTGTGACAAAGTCAAATTGATTTAAAAGCATTACTGAAATCACAGCAGCTTTTTGATATATCTTTTCATCAAAAGATACTAAAAGTACAAATATTATCTTATTGAGAGACAGTCATAATTTTTGGACCTTAAAAATGGAATATCTTACCAGAAAAGATAAAAAACCACAAGCCTACATATGCCATGATTCACAGATATAAATGTACTAGCCAAGGAGCAGCCTGGTGGCGCAGCAGTTAAGTTTGCATGTTCCGCTTCGGCAGCCCGGGGTTCACCAGTTCAGATCCTGGGTGCGGACCTACACACCACTTGATGAGCCAGGCTGTGGCAGGTGTCCCACATATAAAGTAGAGGAAGATGGGCATGGATGTTAGGTCAGGGCCAGTCTTCCTCAGCAAAAAAAAGGAGGATTGGGAGCAGATGTCAGCTCAGGGCTAATCTTCCTCAAAAAATAAAAAATAAAAAAATAAGTGTACTAGCCGAAAGAGGAAAAGGCAACATATAGATACAGACTCCACTTCCGTGGACGCCATCTAAGTGTAATTTGGCAAAACATAAAAGTTTATATGTATAAGATCTCAGAGTTGAATGCCTATAATTCTACTTGTCTGGCAGGTGAGAGATCAAAACCTCATAACGTCCTTTGGATCAGACAAGGGCTGTATTTTAATGCTGGAAAATATCTCCAGTTGTACACACTGTATTCTATACATTTTATTTTAAACCCTTGGAGCAGCCCTGTGGTTCTCAGCCTGAGTGCTGACAGGCTGACATTACTGCGAGCTAACACGTCCCCCACAGGAGAGACACTTACGATGTTTACCCTATCAAATCTTTTCCCCAACTCCCTGCATCAGAACTTATGTGAGATTCCTTCTGGAAACTCTCTCCTGCTAGTCCCTTCTAACTCCCAACTCACTACTGGTTTATTCTTGTGAACAGCACTCTCATCTTCCCACCTCTCTACTGCAGAGGCCAAAGCTCTTCCCCTAACATCCAATTATCTGTTCACCAGCCCTGCTCCTTCTCCTCCTAAAATCTGTCTTCCCTCACAGATATCAGTGGCCTGCCTAGATCAGCTCTAACAACCTACTCTGAAGTGCTCTTCACCTTCCAAAACCCGAGAGGCTGTTTTGTTGTTTAAAACAGGCATAGACTATGATTCTCTCCTGATTAGTTTTTGTTAAGACTGATATATTTAATTAATATTCCGTGGGGAAACAGCACTTGGACACCAGGGGGAAAGAAAGTGAAGCATGCAGAAGGTTGTGAAGAAGTCAATTTGGTATCAATAATTTATCAAGAAAATTTTTTTAAAAAACAGGTAATTGTATTTGAGTTCAACTAATTATAAAGAAGCAATGGATGATGAATACCCTGTCCTCAAAGCCATTTATACTCAACCCTCAGAAATGACTAGGCTTTTACCTCCAGTGAATCTCCTTGCCACACACCATATAACAAGGGACCTGCCCAAGCCAACAGCATCCCGTAACAGAGAACTACGGAAACAGAAGGGTCTGAAGTATTCCCAATGAGAGGATGAGACTGTGAGGCTCCAGCCCTCTGCTGTACCTCAGTGTCCACCATATCCAGTGCCCCCCATATCCTTTCTTCCTCTAGTGTGAAATGTGTGTGTGTGTGTATGTGAATAGAGACATATATATACACACACACACGTATGAATGTGCAGTACAAAAACATAAACAAGGAATTTTCCTCCTAATAACTATTTAATCAAAGTGAGACTTGTTAGAGAAAAAAACAAATTCTTCCCCCCAAATCTTCCCTCAAACTTGAGAATAATTATTGGACCAGTACTGTTCAAGGCAAACATCTAATAAGCACTTGGCTCAATTGTTATGCAGCAAATGTTGACAACTAAAATTTGTAATAAACTAGGAAACGATTTAATTTATACCCATTTTCAGATCCTCTGCCTAGAGTAATTCCCATTTTTTTTTAAAGATTGGCAGCTGAGCTAACATCTGATGCCAATCTTTTTTTCATTCTTCTTCTCTCCAAAACCGCCCAGTACATAGCTGTATATTCTAGTTGTACGTCCTTCTGGTTGTGCTGTGTGGACGCCACCTCAGCACGGCCTGATGAGCGGTGCCATGTCTGCACCCAGGATCCAAACCGGTGAAACCCCAGGCCGCCAAAGTGGAGTGCGTGAACTTAACTACTTGGCCACGGGGCCGGCCCCAGTAATTCCTTTTTCTTATAAATTAAAAAACTATTGTAAGGAAAGAGTCAAGAAGTTACAGCAACAGGGACAAAATGTCATTCTGGATTCTCTATATTTCTCAACTCTTCAGAGAACTGGCAACAGGAACTTTGAGGGAAAATTACTTTTTAATGCCAGGATTATCCCTGCTCCCAGCTCCCAATTCGTTAGCTTAGAAACTTTAAAGATGTTGGAGATAACAGCTAAATGTTCGCCACTCCCTTTCCACCCAACTGCCCAGTTCTGAACTAACACATATGAAGACAAGTTAGACTAACCCATCTGGAGATGACCCAAGAAGCAATCATCACGTGGAGGCCAGCGAGGAGTTGCCCTATAACCTCTCTACTTCCAACCTCTACCAATCTCTAGGAAGTCTCTCCTAATTACGTGCTAACAAAATAGTTTTCTTCCCTCTTATTTCAAATTATAACAGACAAGAGGAAGATAAAGAAGACATATGAATAAAAAAACAATCTGTTCAGCTCTGCATGGAACTCAAAGGGTAGGCTATTTAATATGAACGCAAAGGCCTCAAGTCTAAGGGCTCCAGATCTGAAATTGCAACAGTTGTCTCTTCTCTTTGACAATCACAGAAAGCTGAATCATCTCTCCCTTGACTCCTATTAAGGCTCCAGGGTCCTGAGTCTGTAAGCCTTCCAGCTGTAAACAAATGAACACCTGAAAAGTCCAGGTTATGTGGCCCTCCATCTTGGGTATTATATCTAAACTGTGTCTGAAACATTTAAGAGCAAGGCATTCCTAGAAATAAACTCTTAACCCCAACCATGTTCTGGTAGTAGACCAATGAATCTGCAATGTTTCTTCTAGAATGGGAGGCATCTCAGATTTCCAGGTTAATCTAGGTTGAAGAGGAAAAACAGATATGATGCACACAGAAAACTGGTCCTCATCCCATATACATTTCTTCTACTGTTTAACCCTAGTACTGAGGTCTCTAACCAAGACAGACATTTCTCATAGAGACACAATGTTCACTTGGCAAAACTTTAGTGGGATAAGAATCACTCGGCTATGTGCATTTCTATTTTTCTTCCTTGTGATGATTAATTTTATGTGTCAACTTGACTGGGCCATGGGACACCCAGATATTTGGTTGAACATTATTCTGGATGTGTCTGTGAGGGTATTTTTGGATAAGATTAATATCTGAATCAGAAGACTGAGTAAACAGATTGACCTCTCTAATATGGGTGGGCCTCATCCAATCAGTTGAAGGTCTGAACAAAACAAAATGGCTGACACTACTGCTAGCAAAAGGGAACTCCTCCTGCCTGACTGCATGAGTTGGGACATCAGTCCTTTGCTGCCCTTGAATTCAAACTGAAACATCAGCTCTTCTTGGGTCTCGAGCCTTCCAGCTTTTGGAGGCCTTTGGAATTGGACTGGAACTACACCACTAGCTCTTCTGGCTGGCTGACTACAGATCTTGGGACTTCTTAGCCCCAACAATCACACGAGCCAATTCCTCCTAATAAATCTCTTTATATATATATGTGTGTACACACACACCCTTAGCCCCAATAATCACACGAGCCAATTCCTTATAATAAACCTCTTTATAGATATGTACACACACACACACACACCCTATTGGTTCTGTTTCTCTACAGACCCCTGATGAGTACACTCCTTAACCTAAGTTAACCTGGAAGTCTGACATGCCTCCTATTCTAGGAAGAAACACTACAGATTCATGAAGTGGGAGGGGTCCAGGAAACAGAAATGAGCCTGATATCCTCTATCAGAGCAAAAAAAGTGAAGAAAATTTTGAAAAACTTAGAATGATGCTATTTGCTGTTCTGTGTATTGAAAAGGTAAATCTCTATCTAGGGCTTTGTTTCCATGCCTTTGTGAAGCTACTACATCCTTTCTAGTTCTCTAGTTGTAAGCAAAAATACAACTGCCTGTCCTAGCCTCTCCGGACAGTGACAGGCAGACGAAAATTTCCAGGCTGTCATAATTTTTCTGACACTGCTCATACTGTTCTACTTGAAAACTGCAATGTGCTCCAACTTCAGCAGCCTTTCTCCATCTAAGTAGTGGCCGCCAAAGACACATAATATACCTCTCACCCTCCCAGCCTTTTCACCCTCCCATTTAAAACCAATGTGTGTTTTTGGGCTACATTTCAATAGCCATGGTAAATAGCTCACATTCTCCAAAGAAACAATCTCTACAGAGGTATAACATGAGAGGCATATGAGAAAACATCTTTTATTCCCTCTGGGCCCAAACTGAATCATACGTTATGGTCACAACTTTTAGAGGCAGGCTATTAATTCAGCAAGCCACTCTCCCACTTTCTCTTTTCCCACTTCTACTCCTTCATCCTCTCACCGAAGTACAAAGATATTTCTAACCCTCTTTCCTCAGCCTCCCAAATCAGTGTACGAAAGTCAACAAAAACTGAGGAAAGACTCCTAGCCAAGAAAGATACTCACCAGCAAGTGGGCTTCTTGTTCTAATCATTCCAAACTATGAAAGGCAGATGTGACAATACAAACGGTGTCCCTCTGTCACCCTTTTTGGCACACCAACAGTGGTTACGTATCCCCATCATTTCCTTTTGAGACTCTGAAGTTCCAATGACATATTTGATCTTCATTTATTCAAGTTTAAACACTTATATGCTCCAAAGAGCATGTGCATGAGATACTGTTAGGCAGAAAAAGTAAGGCCTATCTCTCCTAGGCCAAGCTGTTTTGGGCATGATCACAATAATCAGTTTGATTCCAAATATACTCAGAACCAAGCAGAACAGAAAGGTTTCAGAGATGATAAAAGGAGTTAAAAAATTAAAATGAGACAATGTAAAATCTCAATTCCTGAAGACTAATGAAATACTAAAAACAGTGAATTGGCTGTAGAAGCAGTAATGAAGTAATTCTATTTCCGTGAGGGACATTATTATAAGGTCCCCAGGACAAAAGACAGTAAACAATGAGTTGGGAACCATTAAAAAACCTCAGAACCAAAGATTCAAATATCTGTCCTTCTGTGCCTGTATGCTGCCCAACTCATTCCCAAAGAGGAACCAGACTTGGATCCCTACCAACATAAAACTCCTAAGAACATGTCATGTTGGTTTCTCTGGAAACTGCCATCTTGTGAAGTAGTCTTTAAAAACTAAAATGAGAAAACCAAAGACTACAATAATAAGCCACTTTCTCCTTCCAACTGTGATTTTTCTTTGATTTGCTCTCTGAGGATTCAAGACAAAACAAAATCATTAGCCTAAGATTCCTGAATTAATCTGACCTCACTTCTTGGCTAATGTGGCCAAGAGCAGATGCTTTTGTACAATTAAAACAGAAGGACTTTATATCAGCAGGACTTTAGGGCTCTGGTTTCACTGTATTTACTATAAAATACACTAACAGTAAGGTGGAGATTGGAGAAGGAGATGGAAACATCCATTACAAGGTAACATGACAGATAGCAGGACCCTAGCTAGACTAAGCAACTGATTCTATTCTGGTGGGGGGAAACCCACATAATTAAGTTTCATACTTTTAAAATTATCACTCTGAATTCAGGAATAAGAGGCATTTGGTTGTAGATACAATTCCATCTGTAGATACTAACTTTAGAGAAGAAAAACACTCATTGCATTAATATTACGGTTGGGGCTTCTTATGTGGTTCCTAAATGTACCTACTATCTTTTGATACAATTTACAGCTGTGGTGAGAAGACTACCACAGCCCTGGCTCAGATGTGGTCTTTAGCTTCAGAAAGTCCATCGGTCATGTAGCTGGCTGTCACTGCTAAATCTGTTGCTTGCAGAGGCCTCAGAGCTCTGGGTTTGCCGAGTAGAGTCCTCACCATTTAAGCTCTTCCTACATACAGGACATGTGTCATGCTGAAACAGAAAGATATCAGTTCATGTAAACAGCCTGACCTGAGAAGTTGGAGGTACAGAACACTTAGAAACCCCGACAGTTGGCAGGCAAAAAACCAAAAAGGGCATACATTCTCACACAGGGCACACTGAGCTCCAAGGTGCACCACCAGGACATCTCCCAAAAAGAACTTTAAACAGAACTCAGAGAGAGAGTTCTAGGCCAGCAACTTAACAATAGCTAACACATATCACCAAACAGAATTAACCAGAATCAGTGACCTGAGATGGTCTACAGCAGGAGTCAGCAAACTTTCTCTGTAAAGGGACAGCTAGTAAATATTTTAGGCTTTGCCGGCCAGACCGCCTATGTCGCAACTACTCAATTCTGCTAACATAGCACAAAAGCAGCCATAGACTATTTGTATACAAATGAGCATACTTGTGTTCCAATAAAACTTCATTTACAAAAACAGATGACAGGCCACAGTGAACTTTGAGCTTTGGTTTGCTAAACCCTGGTCAGAGAAGTTCCAAACAGATAGTAATCTAAAAACCAGTAATGGTACTACTAGGAGTTAGCCAGGGACTAAAACCTGATCTGCTTGGCTCTCCATTAACTGTTAAATACACGCTTACTCTGAACTACCACCACCCCCACCACCCCACGAAGATGTGACAGGCAGAGATACCCCATCACAGATGACAGCTGTCTATACTCACCAGCTCTAACCACGGCACAATACAACTGCTGTGGAAGAAGTGGTTGCAGGGTAACTGCCGGACTTCCTCTTCAACTGTGTAATCTTCTTTGCATACTGGACACTCTAAACCCATATCTGTTGGAGGAAACAATGACTTTTAAAGTAAAGAAGCAAAAAGAAGGAAGAAAAAAACTTGTCCAATGTCTCTAACAACCAAAGGACATATGCATAAAGAACAGACACAGAGCACATCCAAGGAGAGGCAGATTGGAAGCATGAATTTGATTTCTGAATGGAGGTGGAGGTGGTGGTAGATGGGGATATGAAAAGGAGGACTGAGGAATGAGTCTATTCCAACACAGTCTAGATGGGAACTATATAAGGCCTACTTTTCAACGTAAAGAGTTGGAAAAAATAAACTGGGGCTTAGATTATCTGTCAAGTAAAACAAGAAAAACATCTTCTCAAATGTAGCTTTCTGGCAGTTTGCACTTAGCAAACACTGGCGATCTGTCCACCACAACAAGGCACTCATCTCAGCAATCTTAGCAGTCCCAGTCAGTGTCTCAAGCCACTTTTCCCCTACTATTTTCCACATCACGCATCTTCTTTCAGCATAGTTGGCCTCAAGCCCTCTGTACAAGTGGTTAATTAAAAGCTGTGCCAGAAGGTGGAGCTGCAGAATTGCAAAACCCAAGGGTAGTTCAGGCTACAAGTCCAGAGACAGGAAGCCCTGTTCTCTGAGAGGAAATGGCTACAAACTACATTGTGAGTACCTGGCAACAAACTCTGAGTTTCCCAAGTCTAGCTAATAATACCAGCTAGTCTCTCTCTCCAGTGGCTGAGGTATGCTACATGCCCCACAGCACTCAAGGCATTTGGAGAAGGACTACCACTTAATAGATTCACTCCTTCCTTCCATTCCTACCACGTTTGCCCTAATTCTAGCTTTTACTTCTTATGCCTAGTCTACTGCAGCAGCCTCTGAGGTGGTATCCCTGACTCCAAGCCTCCAATCCTCCAAATATATACTATGCTTTGCCACCAGCTAATTTGCCCTAATACTAGCTTCATAGCAATCTCCAGCTCATCCCCACTTCGATTCTTAGCTGGCACCTCAAAATCAACAAATTCAAAATTAAAAACCTCACATCACCTTCCTACCCAAACCAAGACCCACTCACAATTACTCCATCTCTGATGATGGCAGCACCACCGCTGTAGTTACAAAACTGCAAAATCTTAGTCATCTTTGACCCTCTCCCCTCCTTCATCCCATTATGCAATCAGTCATGAAAGCCCTTCTTCAAAATGATCTTCTGAATCTACCCTTTCCTTTCTGTTAGCATTGTCACCATCACCAGAACCCCACTTGGATGCTGCAACAGCCCCCTAAATCCATTCTTGCCTTTTCCTGCTTCCAATTTCCTTTACACACTACCTCCAAACTAATCTCCCCTAAAAATAACTTAAATTTCCTCATTCCTGGATTTGGGGACCTACAAAACTTAACTAGTACCTAAAATATCCAGCCCTAACTACTCTGTCCATTTTGAGATCCCCTTTAACAATGCCCCTTCCTTCCTATCCAGTTATACTTCCCACTACTCCCCAAACCAGATTCTATTTCAAGTCTAGTAACACTCTCCTTATACCTGATTCAGACACCATGTCCATGCTAACATTCATACATTGCTTCATACTTTTCCTTAAACAGAATTTGTGGAGAAGGAAACTCTCAGTCCAAAATAATGTCCCTTATCACTAAATTCCTTCAGTGATTACAAATAAAATAATATCTATGTCTAATGTACCTAACTGTATCTGACACAGAGAAGATGTGAAACAAATCCCAACCTCCAAGTTTTTTCTCTCCTTTCTTCCCCAAAGTCAGTAGCACCTGTTCAACATTATTTTCTCTACTGTTGTTTGTTTGGTGAGTTTTGCTTCTCCTAGTAAGTTCTTCAAGAAATCAAATTTTATATGTCTCTGTACCTCTTTATTTCCTGCATGGCATCTAGAAAAGGAACACAGTAATTGCTCAGGAAATACCTGTTGACTAACCTAATGAAGCAGTAGGTACCTTCTATATCGGGCATCCGGAGAGGAATTTTTAGGAGTGCTTTAGCTTCCCTTGAAGATCCTCAGTATAGAAAGGTGCTGGGATTGTGAACAGAGATCAGAAGGTGACAGAGTAAATACGAACATGAACCTACCAACTTGTTCCTGAGTTACTGTCACTGTTGGAAGAGATGTGATCTTTTCCTTGTCAGCTGGGGGAGGCCCTGTATTTTCCAGTTGTCCTAAAAGCTACAAAAAAAGAAAAAGGAAAAGAAGAAAAAGCGGCAGACATCTCACTATCGCTGGGGAGGGAGCTGCTCCAACTGAGAAAAAACAGAGCTGGGATTAGAAACGTTAGTTGCTCTTTCTTCTGCAAGGCTGTGAGAGGCTTGGGTTTCCTCTTTCCTGCTGCAAGAACACTTACAATTGCTTTACAATTTCAGAGTGACATTAGTACAAGCCTACAGACTCTTCATTGAAAGGCTCACCTTTGGGCATAAAGCAACTTCAGAGGCAGCAAAAGGGTTGCAATGTCATGAAAAAAACTACAGCTTAATAAAAAGTAATATTTAACTGATCCAAAAACTTCATTTTTGGTGGAAAATTTTGGAAAAGGGTGGAAGTATGGAAAATAGCATAAGGTAAGCCAGGAATTAGGTAAATTACTGCTTACAAGAAGACTTGGATATAAACGACATGCTTTCTATTCTCAGCAATCCACAGGGTAATGAAAAACCAATTAAAATAAAATAAACATACACAAGTGGAAGCAACTATACATGGCATAAGAATACCTTTTTCTCTGCTTCCTTCTCCTACTTTGCTCCATCTAGAAGAAATTCCTGCTTCAACATGTGAGGATACCCTCCTTTTTTGTGAAGTACTTGTTAAAAAGGATCCTCACAGGACTGAACAAGAGGCCAAAAACACAAAATGCTGTTTGTTATGGAAGTCTTTTCTTTCTATGGACATAAATCCATCTTCTAGAAAGCCCCTAGGACCTATAAAGTACATGGATGCTGTGCTAAACCCGTAAACCATTTATCCCTTTAGTAAAATGGAAACCGACAAGCTCAAAATATTAGGGAAAGCAGAGTGACCGCCATTTCAGAAAGTAGCAGAAGGAAAGCAGAAAGCCTGTGGAACCAGGAGACACACTGAACAGACACCCTCAAAAGGCAGCTCCTCACCTGGGTTACAATGGCATCAAGCCCTGTCTGACCCCAGGCATAGTCCCCAGGGTTGGAGTGCAGCATCCCGCTCCTATACATGAGATGAGATAGACAGACAGCATTAGATGGAGTGACCAGGCTCTGTCTTACACCACAGAAAAAACTGGAGGAGGAATCCTGCTCTCTCTCAGAACTGGAAAGTCACTAGTTCTCTAGAATCAACTGGCAAAGAATTTCTCAATATTTTCAAGGTCAAACAGATTAGCCAGAGGTAGTCTCTCATCCTCTAGGAATTTTTACTTAACTGAATGGAACGTAAAATGTGAAGCTACCTAAAATACCACAATGTGCCAAAGCAAAAAGAGTGACTCATGGCCTGTTGGTTAAGAAGTTTGTCTTCTCTGTGCCCACTTACATTAAACATAGATGGAGCTGCTTTTTAAGGAGAATTTTCCCTTCATGGCTGGCCAAAATCTACAGCAGACTTGCCTCAGTCTAAGAGGCTGCCCATAGTACTAGACAATGAGGAGCTTTCAAGTAAAGCAGCAGCCATAGCAGTCTCTCTGAATCACAACTTAGAGCAATTACCAAAGGGAGTTGGCAGCATCTCTTTTTGGAGTGGCTAGGGCACTGCCCTGGATGAAGGACGTCCAGACTCTCTGGCTGGAACATGTTTAAAGAAACTAGAGGTTGGAAAATAGGGTAATGGTGTAGAAGGACTGAGGTCCCTCTGAGCAAAGAGGCCTTCCAGGGCAGAGTCAGAAGGGGCAAATAATTGTACAAACAAGAGGAAATTCCTTTTTAATCCCTATCGTACGTAAGTGTCACTCTGATACTGAATTATACCCTCTTGTTTCTTCTGAAAAAACTTCTTATTTTTAAAAAAGAAAGTTAAATATGTTTGAAATTTCAGAAACTCTTAAGGAATGAAATCTTCCCATATGATCTAGAGGAAAAACCCACACATCAGATACCAAGCCTGGCAGGGATCATCTCATTCTCCATCTCAACACAAGCCACAGATCAGAATATGAACAAAATCAGACACATCCAGTGCCGAGACATCCTGGGGGACCAGAATATCCCTCATGAGCCTGAACAATAAAAAATAAGTTCTGATTAAGTTTGGGATCAGCAATTAATAGCAGTCTAACAGCCTGCCAATCACATCTATATACTCACCTATGCAGCTCTTTCTTTTCTTCACTATGGTACAGAAACTTTAGTACCTAAAATGATGCTACTCCAGCAGAGTAAGACAGAAGGCATTTAGTTACTTACCAGGTAAAAGGGTGTGGGGATCCAGGAATTGCAGAATTTGCAAAGAATCCTGCAAAGATCTGTTGTATTATTCTGTTGGAGGAGAAAATATTAGATAAGACAACAGACGAACGAAAGTACTTTACAGATATCCATGCCTGACCAATCATCAACTCCTGTCCCAAACCACAATGGCTTTTCACTGACCATTATACAATAGATAGCACCAGAAATCAGCCTGCTACCTGGTACAGTGCTATCTTGCTATTATGGCTATCTTCCTGAGCTCTGTTTTCTTATGGATTAACAGATTTTGTGAATTAGGCTGGAAAGGGATCTGATTGTATGGTGTAGTTTTCAAACTATGTTCCTTGGATCCTTGGCAGTAATATGAAGAGAGGCTGGAAGTGATGCTATGCCAGTGGGATTCTGGGCCTATCTCCTTATAACAAGGGTAGTTCCATTCTTATGTGTTTTACACACGGGGTTTTTATGTAAGAGACTTATTTAAAGAGTCCTTTTTCTTTCGAGAATAATTCCGTTTTACAAACACATATCAACATGCTGTATTAGCCCTCAAAATGTGTTTCAAATGCTTATAACACAAACACATGCAAACACACACATGCTTTACACTTGACATTCTGAACACTTAAGATGGTACATCTACCCAGTCCTTTATCCTAATGAGTTGGTCTTTGTTACCCAAAGAGATATGGGGTAATATCTCAGCAAAAGAAAAACATTAAAGGAATTTTCCTCTAGATCTCCCATTTTCTGAATGATACGCACTTTCTTTTCTTTTTTCCCCCAGCTTTACTGAGATATAATTGACAAGATAGGTACTTTTAACCCCCAGCTCCCACTTTATCTATTAGGCCAGTCAATATAACAATGGCAGTAGCCAATACCAGACTCTCACCATTCCTAAAGTTCAACAATAGCTAACAATACTGTGTGTTTCTTTTAAAATATGTCCACGGGACCGGCCCCATGGCCAAGCAGTTAAGTTCACATACTCCACTTCGGCGGCCCAGGGTTTTGCCAGTTCGGATCTTGGGCGCAGACATGGCACCACTCATCAAGCCATGCTGAGGTGGCATCCCACATAGCACAACCAGAAGGACCTACAACTAGAATAAACTAGAATATACAGCTATGTATTGGGAGGGCTTTATGAAGAAGAAGAAGGAAAAAAAAGAAGATTGGCAACAGATGTTAGCTCAAGTGCCAATCTTAAAAAAAAAAATGTCCACAAATTATCATAAAATAATAATAATAACTTCCTCCCTCAAGTATAGGCTGGACTTAGTGACTGATTTCTTAACAACAGAATATGGTTAGATAATCTGTGACTTCCAAGACTAGGTCATAAAAGGCACTGTGGCTTCCTCTTTACACCCTCTCTTGGATCACTTTCTCTGGGAGAGTGCCATGTCAAGAAGTCCTGTGGTAAGTCCCACATGATATGGAACAGAGGCCTCCTGCCAACAGCCACAACAAACTTGCCAGAATAGGAGTAAGCCCCAACTGATCCTTTACATGACTGCAGCAATGGCCGATGTCTTGACTATAAACTTGTAAGACCCTGGGCCAGAAGCACTGAGCTAAGCTGCTCCTCAACTCCTGACCCACTAAACCTGTGAAACAATAAATGTTTGTTGTTTTAAGCCATTAAGCTCTGGGATAATTTTCCACACAACGATAGATTACTAATACAAATTTTGATATCTGGAATTGAGTGCTGCTGTAACAAAAACCTAAAATGTGGAAGTAGCTTTGGAACCCAAGAGAGGTCAGAGGCTGGGAGGACTTTGAGGAAGGTGTCAGTGAACGTTTGAAGAACCTTGAAGAAACATAGAGAGGCATGATGGTCCCTGAGGAAGTTATGGGTGAGAGCTTCAGTGAAAGTGAGAAAAATCTTACTGGAAACTGGAGTAAAAGGGATCCTTGTTATATAGTGGCAAAAGTTGTTGCCTGCCATAATGTGGAAACTAGAAGTTGTGGCTCATGAACTGGGTGATAATTCAGCTAACAAGATTTTCAGACAGGAGCACTAAAGATGCCTCTTGGCTTCTTCTTGCTGCTTACATTAAAAAGCAAGAGAGGGATAAATTAAAGGAAAGATAGTTAAACAAAAAGGAGTTAAGACTAGATAATTCTGAAAATTCTCAGCCTCTCCAAATGATACGAAAATTAAGAAAGGGCTTCCAAGCAAAGAACAAATCCAGGACATTGCCAAAAGAAAACGGTTAAAGATAAGCCAAGACTGTGGCTATAACAATTCTTTGTTAAGACCTCAGAAAGATCTAGTGGTGCCTAGAGAACTATTCAGTTAAACAATTGGGCTTCTAAGAAGCTTAAGGGTATTAGTATTAGGTTCCTAGAGCTGCCATAACAAATTCCCACAAACTAGGTAGTTAAAACAACAAGAATTTTTCCCACAGCTCTGGAGGTCAGAAGCCTGAAATCAAAATGTTGCTAGGGCCTTCTGGAGACTCTGATGGAGAATCTGTTCCATGCCTCTCTCCTAGCTTCCAGTGGCTGCTAGCAATCCGTGCTGTTCCTTAGCTTGTAGACATATTACTCCAATCTCTGCCTCAGTCTTCACATGCCTGTCTTCCTTGTGTTTTCTGTGACCAAATTTCTCTCTTCTTAAAAGAATACCAGGGGCCAGCCTGGTGGCACAGTGGTTAAATGCACATGTTCTGCTTCGGCAGCCCGCGGTTCGCTGGTCGGTTCGCAGGTGCGGACATGGCACCACTTGGCAAGCCATGCTGTGGCAGGTGTCCCACATATAAAGTGAAGGAAGATGGGCACGGATGTTAGCTCAGGGTCAGCCTTCCTCAGCTAAAAGAGGAGGATTGGCAGCAGATGTTAGCTCAGGGCTAATCTTTCTCAAAAAAAGAATACCAGCCATTGGATTAGGGCCCACTCTAACCTAATATGATCTCATCTTGATTACATCTGTAAAGACCTCATTTCCAAATAAGGTCACATTCACAGGTACTGGGGGTTAGGACTTGAACTTCTCTTTTTTGGGGATATATTTCTACCCACTACAAGTATTGTCCCTCAGCAATTCCAGCAGAAGCCCAAAGTAGAAAACAGATTATCTAGAAGAGATCTGTGGGTGTGGTTTTTGCTAATGGCATGAATCTCAATAAGATTCATAGGAGACTTATCTTACAAATAAAATTAAGTTTTAAAAAGAAACAGAGCCAGCTTAAACTGAAAGGTATACAGGTGGTACTAAATGAGAAGGGGCCTTCGGGCTCTCAAAATTCTACTGCCAAGAAGCAGGCTAAGAAAACTATGCAGCTACAAATTCGGACTACTTTTCATGGAAAAGAAAGGATGACTCACAGGGTGGAATCAAGAGCCTAGAGGGAAGAAACAAGAGCCACAGAGAAGCATTCCTGGGCAGAAATAGAACCAAGTCCTAATCAAGGAATCTCCAACATTTATCCAGACAAACATGAGAACTGCTATGAATCAGTGACTTCTCTGTGCTTCCCATTTTCTTTCTTTTTGAACAGGAATCTCTATACCTGTTTATTATATGTCTTTCCCATCACTGTATGTTAGGTGGGTGAGGGGCAGAAAACTTATCTCCTTAGTTTACAGGTCTTCATATCAAAAGGAATTGTACTTGAGGAACTATACTCAAGGAGCCTCATCCACACTTAGAGGTAATTAAATGACAACAACCTGGATTTCAAGTTGATGCTGTAAAGGGAAAAGACTATCGGTGGCTCTTGGGAGGAAGTGAGTCTATTTTGCACGTGGGAAAAATGGAAGGAATTTGTGGCCAGAGGGTGAACCGTGGTAGTTTTAAAATATGTCTACAAATCCTTTAATACTTCCCCCTTCAAGAGGTGGAGCTTAATTCTCCTTCCCTTGAATGTGGGCTAAAGTTAGTAACTCATTTCTTACAGATAAAATAAAATGTATGGCTGCAATGACAGTGTTTACCTTCTGCGATCAGGATATAAAGGGCATTATGGTTTCTTTCCTTCTTCCTTTCTCTCTCTCGGATCACTTATTCTGGGGAAGCCAAATGCCAAGCCATAGGGACACTCAAGGAGCCCCATGGAGAGCCACACATGGTGAGGAACTGAGGCCTCCTGCCAAAAGTCATGTGAGTGACCCAACTTGGAAGTGGATCCTTCAATCCCAGTTAAGTGGTCAGAGGTTAGTGCCGCCTAAATAGCTAAGATAAATACACCCAATGGTCAACACAGGTTAGCATAAGGGAAGCCACCTTACAGAGGGGAAGTATCTTGGGGCTATAACAAAATACCCACTTTTCCTTATTAGCAATGCTCTAGTTTGCACGTAGCTTAGAGAAGTACACATCTGCTTGCTCTGCTATTTTCATAGCCTTGGCTTATACACAGACCTCCCTATTCCAATGAGGCAATAAAACTTGGTTCTTTCAGCTTTTCCAGGGACGTAACGACCTTTGGGAAAAAACCTCTGCTGGTATCTGTCGCTGGTGAAGAGAGACAGGGATGCTCTGTAGTCTCAAGGACTACAACTCCAGATGGTCAACATCCTGAGACGCCCCCTCCCTTTTTCAGCCCATTTGCCCTATAAAACTGCTTCAAAATTCTGTAGTTTTAAGATGGTCTTTAGGACACAAGTCCACCATCTTCCCCCTTGCTGGCAAGCTGTAATAAAAAGACCCTTTCTCTCTTACAACCTTGCCTCCTGACTGTTGGCTTGTCTTACAGCGAGTGGAAGACTCCCTTTGGTGGTTACAAGATCACTGCAGCCAAAGCTGTTATTTTGAGTATAACCTCATGAAACCCTTTACCAGAACCACCTAGCTAAGCTGCTCCTAAACTCCTGACCCTCAGAAACTGGGAGATAGTAAATGTTTGCTGTTGTAAACTGATAAGATTCTGGGGTAATCTGTCACACAGCAATAAATAACATATATTGTTAAAAAGAAACAACAGGACCAAAGTGGAGTCACTTATGCCAAGCCCCACCAAGACTTAATATCTAACCTAAATGCAGTTTCAGCCTCTCCCAGGAGAGGACTTTTAAACCAATCTGTCTGGAATTTCCTGATCAACACTAGTGAGGTAATCTGCCTGATAAGACCCCCTGCCTTCCCCTAGAGGAAGGTGAACTTGCCTGAAATAATCCACTCTTTTAACTTGTCCCACCCTCTTTCTGCCTATAAAAATCTTCCATTTGTACAACTCCTCAGAGCTCCTTTCTGCTTGCTAGATGGGATGCTGCCCAAATCACGAATTGCTGAATAAAGCCAATTAGATCTTTAAGTTTACGTGGAATTTTTCTTAACAGTACCCTCCTTTGCTTGCCAGTAACTAGAACAGTAAATTATCACATGCTTGAACTAACCAATAAGTAAATGGTAATAATCAAGTCTGAGAGAGAGCCTACTTCCTTGAAGCTCTAAAGCTGACCCTATACAAAGGCTTGCAGTAGCCAGGGAAACCTCAGCTGATCAGCTGCTGATTCCCCTTTCTCAGCTGCTTTTTCTCAGGAAATCAGATGTTAGCCCCATGTCTTTGCAACAATAACACAGAGACTGCTCAGAGTGGCCCCAATAAGTACATGAGCTGTTGTTAGGAGATTATCTTCAGTTGATACATACATACTTACACTGATTTCTTTATTGTTGTTGCTAAATACATAAAATCCTTTCTCGATAAAGTAATAACAGGTAGCTAAAATGGGAGAGGTGGGAAGAAAGGAGGGTGGTATAATTTTAACAATCCATAGAAGAGAAATCAATCCACAGGGTCTTGAAGGGAAGACACAGATAAGAGTCTTCAGGTAAGAAGGGGGTCTTGAGGGAAAGATACAGATAAGACCAGATAAGAGTCTGCACCTAATTTCCAGAGCTGTACTCTCACTAAGTTTTCCTCCTAGGTCCCTGGCTGTCCCTTCTCAGTTTCCTCTGCTTATTCCTCCTTATCTCCCAAACTTCTTATCAATGAGGGCCCAGGGTTCAATTCTTTGAACTTTCTTCTATTCTCTTTCTTGACTGCTTTGGCAATTTCATCCAGTTTTATCATTTTAAATGCTACAAATAGGCCACAACTTCCAAATTTCATCTCCAGCTAACACCTCTGCCTATTCGACATCACCATCTGAATGTGTAATAAGCACCTCAAACTTATGATGTCCAAAACTGAACTCTTAAACCTTCTCCCCTAAACCTGTTCCTCTCAGCTGGTGGTGGCTCCATTTTTCTAGTTGCTTAGGCCAAAAGACCTTAGTGTCACCATAATTCTTCTCTCTGTTATACCTCATATCCAGTCTCAGCAAATCCTATCATGCCCATCGTCAAACTATATCTGGAATCCAACCATGTTTCATTACCCTCATCGAAACCACTGGCACCTCTAGCTTAGATTAATCCAACAGTCTCTTAAATGGTTTCTCTGCTTCTGCCCTTGCCCTTGTGCCCCTTGCAGTCCTCCCATTCTGTTCTCCACACAGCAGTTAGAATGATTATTTTAAGACATAAGTTAAACCATGTCATTCCTCTATCCTAAACTCCCCACTGGATTTCCACTGCACTCAGAATAAAAGCCCTTACAATAACAGCCTACCAGTCTGATCTGATGATCTGATACTCACCTCCCCAGTCCCACCCTCAGCAACTTCTCTGTGACCTCATTTCCTACTATTCCTCTCACTTACTCGGCTCCACACAGGCCTCTCCTTGCTGGCACATTCCTGGCTCATTCCATCACTTCAAGCACTTCACATCTATTCAAATACCTTTTCAATAAGGCCTTTGCTGACTGCACTTTTTGAAAGTTCACTTCCCCAATACTGCATTTCCCTTACCTGCCTTTTTTTCCCATAGCATTTACTATTGATTAACACTCTATTGATTTAAGTTATTTTGTTTGTCTGTCTTTCCCCATTAGTACTTAACCTCTGCAAAGAACAATCATTGACTGTTTTGTTCACTAACATATAGAACAGCACCTGGCACAGTAATATACAAATGTTTGTTGAATGAAAAAATCCCATGTGGGGCCCAATCAAAATATATATTGTAAGATATATACAATCTATTACAATAAAAAAGGAGATTATAAAATAGGTATAGTATGATTCTTTTTCAATCATATACATGTAGGTATCATATAAAAAGGTCTACAAGATTATGCATCAAGGTGTAACTGTTGCTATTTCTGGGTTATGTTGTCTTTTTAATCCATATCAATATATACTTATGTTGGTTCTTTTTTTTTAAATAAGAAAAAAAAGTTAACCAAAAAACGTCAATTCTCAAAATTTGAGTTGTGATCGGTAGTTAGAAAACTATGGTCCCAGAACCTAGGGTTAACCTCAAGAGACCATAGTCTTAAGATAGGAATTCTTAGAAGTAATGCACCCTACAAAGCAATTCAGAGACAGTTTACTGCTAAGATCAAAGGACTTTCCTTTGTATAACGAGAAAGGAGGCTAAAACACCAGGCTAAAATGTAACAATAAAAAAAGTTAAAAAAGTACAACACATTAAAATAAAGATAAGTCTTAATGCAGTAAGTGTAAACTAATAGGTGGTAATCTCTATGAAGTCTGGAAAGCATGAATGTGTTAGTTAATCTAACACAGTCAAAGAAAAAGAACTGACAAATAATATTTTACCATGCTAAAAAAAATTCTTTAAGGTAAAATACGAGTAATGCCCTAGACTTATCACAATCTGCATGAAATTTCTCCTAACGATTATGAAGTTTCCTTTGTTGATTCTATACATACCAAATAACCATCTGATTGCTTTTGATTTCTTGATATCTGGGAAATTCAAAGATGGTATTACGTTACAACCCGAAAAGAGTTTTCCAGTCACTGAAACAGAATACCCCCAAGTGTAAATGAATAAATTAGTCTTCTCATACAGGTCAGATTCATTTAAGGTTAGATAAAATGAGCTAATCTATTCAGGACCTGATTACCTGGATAAACTATCATTTGAAAGATGCAGATTAGAGGATAGAGCACACAACTTAGGCACACTCAATAAAAATTTGAATGAATGAACAATGTAAGACTCACCCCTCTTTATATTAGCAAAACGGTTTCACTCATGCCAATGAAAAAGCCAAAGGAAATATATCTCATTTCAGGGGAACTCCTTAGGCTGGTGTGAGGAACACATTAATAATCCCATAAAGGCTAATCTCTGACATCTGATTACTTAAAAGACAAGTATTCTCTCTACAGTGCAATCAGTGGAATGAAGAGGAGCCTGAGACATTGTCCATGGAAACCACCAATTGAAAGCCTGACAAGCAGAATAAAAAGTTACACTGCTTCTCAAATCAACAGGACAAAGTGTCAAGAAGCCAAGATGAAATTTAATAAATAAAAAAAACTATCAAATATAAAACTGTAACGTGCTTTCAAAACACTGGGTAACATTACAATGACAACTACTATAAAGCAGTACATGTGGAACAATCTGGGCAGACCTGCAAAGGAGGCAGAGTAATATGCTCCAACGATATGTTGTGTTCCATTTACACTTACATGAAAGAAAAAAGAAACAACTGAAAACTTTCAAGTTCTACTTATCGACACACTGGTATGTGTGCCTTAGAAGGAAGTTTCCAAGAAAGTTAGGGAAATGCTTAAGTCTTTTTTTAAAAAATTTGGGAAGGCTATATGATACTGTTAACTTTTTTCAAGTATTTTTTAAAATTTATAATTCCACCAAATACAAATATCTTTATTTTTGCAATATTCTGGCTCCAACATTTAACTGGCTTTATATCCTTAGGCAATTTACCTGACCTCTCTACGCCTCAGTTTCTACTGTAAAATGGAGATATTCACAGTAACTTCGCCACAGGGTATAGTGAAGATTAAACAAATTAACATCTGTAAAGCACTCAGACTGGTGCCTTGCACAAACTCTTAGCTACTATTACTACTAATTCACATGTTCCATACATCTCTTAGAAACAATCACTATTATCCGTTTATTCAACACAAATATATTCAGTATCTACTATAAAACAGACACTATGCTAGAAGCTGGGAATACAGAGATGAGTAAAACACCGCCCTAGACCACTAACCCCTGAAGTAACTGAAAAGGTTGGAACAGATCTGGTCCCCCAAAATATGCCAGGCTCAGATGGAATTACACGTAACTTTTATCAAACCTTTAAGGAATAGGTAATTCCTATGTTATTTAAACTATTTCCAAGTATAACAAAGCAGGAAGATTTCCCAGCTCATTTTATGAAACGAACATAACCCAAAGGAAAATTACCAGTCCCCTTATGAACAGATGCAAAACTCCTAAAAAAGATGAGGAATAAATCAACTCCAATAGTGTATTAAGAGATTAACGCTCCTTGACAAAGCAGTTTTTATTCAAAGTGTGCATAATGGGTTCAACATTAGAAAATCTATGAGTTAATAAAAAGCATTAATTGTTTAAAGGAGAAAAAACATTTTTGATAGGGCTGCAAAGAACATTTGATAAAATCACTAGTCATTCTTAATTAAAACTCCCTAATAAATTAGCAATAAAATAAATCTTTCTTAATGTGATAGTGCATATGTTAGGAATCAAAAGCAAACATGCTTAACAAAGAAACACTAATTCACTCCCAATGAAGTCAGAAAAAAGACACGGATGCATACTACTAGACAACTTTGTTTTGATAATAGTGCAACAGGTAAGTAAAAATAATGAGACATAAACACAGGGGAAAAATACAATCAATGTTTATTGATATGACTGATAATCTAGAAAACTTAGAATAAAATGAAAAACTATCAGAGCTAATAAAGGAATTCAAGTAAGTAGCAAGGTGATGGATAACAAAAAGCTTTCCAGTAATAATCAGTTAAAAAAGTAAATGAAACTATAAAATTTTACTAAATGACATCAAAAAAAACAAAGAGAGGCACAATGCGAAGTTGGCCTAGATGCGAAATTTCAATATTATAAAAAGTGCCAACTGTCTCCAAATTAATATATAAATCCAATGCATTTCTAATCAAAATCCCAAAGGGATGGGAGAGGAAAAAGAGATTGACAAATTGCACCTAAAAACCATTTGGAAGGGTAAATGTAAGAGAAGCATCAAGAAATTTTTGGAAAAGAATAATGAAGTGGACTTTCACTACTAGGTATCAAATCATACTATAAAATTATGGAAAGTTAACCAGTAAGGTACAGACATAGGAACACACAAATAAAGATCAACAGAGATCTAAACAGAGAATCCAGAGACAGATGAGTATGAAAATGTGTATATAATAAAGATGATATTTCAAATCAGATGGATTATTCAGTAAATTATGTTGCAAATAATTAGATACTCATATTGGGAAAAAAAGATAAATCCTTAACTTAAAAAATGCACAAGAATAACAACTGCCACCCACCAGCAGTGTGGGCAGAAAATCCAAACAGAGCCAGAGACCCTCCATGAACGCTGACAGATGGACATATCCTCTGGGATGAATACTCTAATGTTCTTGTAAACTTGGAGATACCACTAGCTGTTTTTCACTTTACATAGGGAGAGCTATCTAATAATGAGGCTGACACAGGAAAGTAGATTCAAGAGAGACAGACAGATGAAGATAACACATTGGTTGACCATCTAGATCCATCTAAGAACTTCTAATTTATGTCACTGATTCTCAATATTGCCCCTACACAGGGATCTAGAAATCCAAGGAGACAGTTTTGCTAGTTACAGTAAGTGGGGAGATACCATCCACATTTAGTAGGTAAGAAAGAACAGTGTTGGCCACTCTGCAATAAATGGGAAGATGACCAGGCCCAACAAAGAACTGTCCTGCCTGGACATGCACTTGGAGAAAAACTGTCTTTAATTAACTGAGCCTAAACTCCATTGAGTTTACTTAAACATAAAGTATTTTCTGGGGCCGGCCCGGTGGCGCAGCAGTTAAGGGCACACGTTCCGCTTCTTGGCACCCTGGGATTCACCGGTTCGGATCCCGGGTGCGGACTTGGCACCACTTGGCAAAAACGATGCTGTGGTAGGCATCCCACATACAAAGCAAAGGAAGATAGGCATGGATGTTAGCTCTGGGCCAGTCTTCCTCAGCAAAAAGAGGAGGATTGGCAGTAGTTAGCTCAGGGTAATCTTCCTCAAAAAAAAAAAAAAAAATTTAAAGTATTTTCTACTTGGTTTTAATACATATTGAATTTTTATACATATGAATTTAATACATATTGAATAGACGCAGGAATGCATCTATTGTGAAAAATCGAGGAAAAATTATACATTCCCTCTCCCAAACTTTCCCAAAAGCTCTTTATCATTTTGAAAAATCATAACCCTACAGTAATGATGCTTGTGGTAATGAGCTGTCAATATAACACTCTTGCATCATCTGCATTTGTAACTATTACATTCTTTTTTTTTAGTTTAATAGATATTTATTTGTTCATTCAGTTGAACAACCTCTACACACAACCAAAATAAATGGTTTAAGATTTCTTTTCTTTTGAGAAGAAAGGAATTTAGGTCTCAAGAGGTTTTATGGGCCTCTTTATGTTTTCTGGAAATCATTTAACCGAGCCTTTTGAGACCTCTAAAGAAAACAGGAGAAAATTTGTTTCAAGAAAACCAGTAATTAGATTAAAATCAAACTACCCATTCTTAAGTCAGCAAAGCCAGAATTGGAAAGAACTGGGGCAATTTTTCTTCACATTTCCTACATGCTCAACTTTACCCTGGGAAACAGAAGTCTAGTCTACTGGAAGACATGGCGCAAACAGAATAAATTCAACAGAATATGGTGGTATGCTTTTAAGGAGGGTACAATTGATGGCCTGCTACGTTTGTGGAATCTTAAGGATTCTGAGGGTAGGCTGGCCAGGGATGAGAAAAATCACAGCAGACAACACATAAGGTCAGACTTGTATTGACACCAACTACATGACTTTTCTCAGTAGCCTTATGGGAGTGGATAAAGTGGGCTGACCCAAGATGACCTGTAAAACTGACTGGATTGAGCAATGATATATTTGTAAGTAAAGCCAACCACATTTTTCCCCGTAAGGTGGCTAGACGGTTCACAATGGTCACAAATTAGCATTACAGATAAAGTATTTAAAATCTGGATTAAAGCTGACTTTAATTTTTTATCCTCAAACACTTGAAAGGCATTTATCTGATGGCCACCAGCTTCCCAACTCCAGTATTAATTACTAGCTTACAAACCTTCTCATATACCTAATGTTCAATTTCAAATAGTTTCAGTACACACCAGTGTAAATAACACTACTGACTACTTGGCACAAAATTCAAAATTCCACAGATCCCATGGAGCCATGGGATTGAACTAGGAGCCTTCATCTTTTACGTGAACTTCAACGGTACTGTGGAGGATTAAGGCAATTTTGTTTAGGTTAACCAGGATTTGTTTCATTTGCAAGAGAACCCTCTTGCAATAGGTCTACTCAATTCTCCTAAAAAAGGTGGCATTCTTTTAGACTTTTCTCTTTTCAGAAACAGCAATACATAAATGGAATACTGGATTAAATCTAAAAATGAGGGATCTAGGCAGCTTTCATTATTTTTCCACACATGATCATGACAAGAGGTTAGGATATCCTCCTCTCATCCTATTTTCCAAGCAAAACACAATTTTAAAAGTTTCTCTTTGCCAAACTCCAAAAAACCAGCCACTTGAGAGTAAACCAGCAGAGCATTGCACCACCTCAATAAAACTGTGGGTTTCATCACATGCACCAACAAATCTACAGGGCTAGTTTCTGCACTCCCCTTTTAAAGAGTTTATTTTACACCTATTATACCACATAGCATTTTAAATGTTGATATATAACTCCCTAAAAAGATAAAGCCAAGACAAAAGCATTTGTTAGAAACAAGATACCCCATCACTTAGTCTTCAAACATTACTGTACCTTAACTTTCATAATTTGACTATGCATTCATGAAACAATCTGGAGACTAGTTTTAACAGACAAAGAACACTTTTAAGCAGACATGACTGCCCTAAATTGTTTATTAGGTAAGAATTTTACAAACATTACTTATATTAGTGCTAACATTGAAGCCAGAGAGTACTGTACCTTCTCCACGCTGCACAGTGAAACCCACCAACAGTCTGGTGGAACTTGGGGCCCTTTCCAAGGCCTCGGCTCTTGCGGCTGCAGATGTCAGCCCTTACATCTTCCTGTGCTTGTGGATTGGTTTGGTGAGCCACAGTGTGGCAGGATTTCCTCTGAGAGTGTTATGGAATGGATCAATGAGAATAACCTCAAAAAATTTGTACATGGAATCTTCACCAACCCAGTAAGAATTCAAGACTCAGAGCCCCACAGGGGCATCCAGACTGCTCCTCAGAAACATACTGAAGGCTTCAAGCAAACTTTAGCTGGTTAACACCGTGATGGACAGGCTTGCTGTAGGTTGCACTTGTAGGAACTAGGCATTTGCGGCCACCATGGTGCACACGAATCCAACATATGACATAACTTTGCATGGCCTTGTATACCAGTCTATGCTCTTTATCAGGCCCTGTGCAGCATAGAGAGCTCGCAGTAGTGCTAGCAGGGCACCCTGAGAAGATAGCACATTACACCAGACTGCTTCTTCCTCCAAAGCTCCTGGATGTATTTGTAAACACCCACCTTGGCTTATTTGATGAGGGAAAGGCACAACCACATTCCTAACGATTCTACATGCAGAGGCAAGCATCTGATATTTCATTTTGTCTCCCAGAACAGTCACAGCCAAGCACTTACAAATTAAAACATACACTTTTTTATATATTACTTTCCTTTTATTTCTCCTTTTTATTAGTCGGAGAATAACAACATATGTGCACTTTTTAAAATTCTGCTTTATAGGTTGTATTATCAATGAATTTCAAATCAGGAGAGTAAAACGGGACATTATAAGATATTTGTTATAAAGGGGAGACATTGGGTCTGATATAGCCAAGAACCATTTCAGTTATATGAACCAACACATTCTAATTTTTTTCTTAAGTTACATTAAATTGGATTTCTACCACTTGTAACCAAGAGTTCTGACTAATACAACCAAAAAGCACTAGATAAAGAGAGTACCAGAAGAAAATATATGAATGAATTTTTAAAATCTTGGATAAGGAGAGTCTTTTTAAGCACAGCGTGAAATCTAAAAGATTGAAAGCTCTGATGTCCTAAAAACTAAAAATATCTACACAGTAAAGGTTACCAAGGACAAGACAAAGGACAGACTGTAAAGAAATTTATATTTGCAATACAGATAAAAGATTAGTATCATAAGTCTTGCGTCACTTGATCAGGATGCGTTCTGAGAAATGTGTCGATAGGTGATTTTCTCACTGTGCAAACATCATAGAGTGCACTTACACAAACCTAGATGGTATAGCTTACTACACACCTAGGCTATATGATACTAATCTCGTGGGGACCACTGTTACATATGTAGTTTGTCACTGACCAAAACGTCACTATGCAGGATACAACTGTACTACATAGAGAGAAAACTCCTACAAAATAATTTTTTAATTCCACAATAGGAAAACTGGGTAAAGGATATTAATAAAAAATTCATAGAACAAATATAAATATCCAATAAATATATGAAAATAAGTTTAATCAAGTGAAAATCAAAGAGACAAATTAAAACAAAAGTAACTTTCATGTTTTTGTCTATCAGATTAGCAAAGATAAAAACTGATAACACCTAGTTTGATAAAGATGTATGGCACACTTTCAAATATTGTTGGTGAGAATATAATAGTTACAGACTTTCAGAAGGGCAATTTAACAATATCAATTTTTAAATGGTCATACCCTTTGACCCAGTACTTTCTCACTTAGAATTTTATCCTACAGAAGAAACATTTCCACAGATGTTCACCCTCGGGTGAGATAAAGCAGTTGGTGGCAGACCAGCATTAAAACCTAGAACAACTTAGAATATCCAGCTACTTAGAAAATCCAGATAACTGGTTTGAAGATTCTAGAGAGGGAATAACCTTGGAGGAAGTAGCTGGTGTCTATAACTGCATTTGTTGTGCCAGGCAAGAGCAGAAGACTGAAAATCCTGTGCAAAGCTTCAATGGAAGGCCACTGTGAGGGAAACAGCAAATCCAGATCTTTTGGCAAAGACTCAGGAGGCCTTAGTGCAAAGCAATTTTCCCATCAGAATATTTACCAAATCTGGGACTATATAAAGGATCCAATCAAATACAAGTAGAACCCTCTGAAAAATAGAGCAGAGTTTTGCAGCCATCTCATGAGACCAAGATTAGAATTCAGGACCCATTGGAGGAAGGGCCCCACAGAATATATCAGGCTCTAAACTGAAACCTCTGGAAACCAGGGGTGAATCCTAAATAGGCTATCCTTATCAGGGCTGCAACCCAGTCTTGACTTGATACAGCCCCTAACAGAACCAAATTGATCATCCACCATTCTATATGCCTAGCAAGAAAAGAATGAACTCTCTAGAAAAAAACATTGTCTAGAGCCTTTAATAATTTTTACACAAACTATCTATATCCAACCAAAAATTACCAGACACACCAAATACCAAGAGGAAAAGACAGACAACAGAAACAGACCCAGACGTGATCCAGACACTGGAGTTAGCAAAAAAAAGGCTTTAAATTAACTGACTAATATGTTCAAGTAAAGATGGAGAATTTCACCAAAGAACCTGAATCCATATAGTAACCAAACTGAAATCTTAGAAATGAAAAATAATACATCTGAAATTAGTAATTCATTTGACAGGTTTAGCAGTTTAGATACAGCAGAAGACAAGATTAATGATACTGAAGGTGAGTCAACAGAAAATATCCAAACTGAAGTACAAAGAAAAAAGAATGGAAAATATGGAAAGAGTTTCACAGACATACAAAAATATATAAGCATCATTCAATATAATATAGTTTCTAAGGATAAAAAATAAAATCTAAAATATCTCCAATGTCCATCATTAGGGAATTGTCTAAATTAATTATTGTATATTCATAAAATGGAATTCTATTCATGTGTTTAAATGTGACAGATCTGGCAGATCTACAAGCAATGACAAGGAAAGATGAACAAGATACATTGCTACATGAAGAAAATTAGATATGAAAATTATCTAATTAGATAGTGAAAATTAGATGCTATCTGTACCCTCACGGAACTCTGAGGAAAAATACAACAGGTATACACAGGTACACAAAACGGTATTTTTTAATTTTCCATATAAATTTGGCAAAAAATTTTTTTAATACATTTTTACATATCTCTAATGGTCGGCTACTTTCTTGCCAAGCTAGAAAGAAAATCTTAGGGCAGTATTTTCCAAGGTAGGTGTACCGCCATGAGGTGATTTTACATAACAGGGATATTTTAGAAACAAAGTCAGTGATTATATATTTGTTGTAATTCAAGAGCCTGCCACATTTCTTAAGTCATAGACACCAAGAAGATGACATCACTGAGGACTTGGAGAGATGGAGAAGCCAGAATCTCAAAATCTCTCCACAATATTCAACGGCCTGAGGAAATTAACAGTAACTCCTATGCTCATCCCACACCCCACCACTGTTGTTTGGGCAACAACTGGAATCCAATTTAACGCAGCAGAGGTGACAAAATGTAAAATTAAGAGCAGCAAAAGTTATGTTCAAAAGGAAACGTGTGAATTCATTGACATAAAATTGTAGAAAATGTTTCTTTCATTAAGTCAATCAGTCAATAAATATTTCAGGATGTACTATATGCCAGGCATTATGTTAGGTTCTAGAGGCTAAGGGTCCCTGCCTTCTTGGAACTCACAGTCTAGTGGGGAAAAGAGATACATTAAAATAACCACACAAAAAATAAAACTGCTTCTGTGATTAGGGCTAAAACATAGCACACCAAGCTCTATGAGGATATACACAGGGACCTGGTAAGAGTGTCAGGAAAGGCTTCCCAGAGAAGGTAATATCCAAGCATTGATATCCAAGAGATAGGTCTGAGTTAACCTGAGCGGGGAGGGTCAAGGCTAGAGGCAGAACACTCTAGCAATCCAGACAGATAAAACCAAAATGTGCAAAGGCCTGCAGTTGAAGGGAACAGAGCAACTGTGGGAGACTAAAAGGTCAGTATGGCTAGGATGGAGAGAGTAAGGGGAGAAGAGGTGTGGAGTGAAGTCGGAGAAGCAGGCAGGAGACTACATTAGGGAACAAATGACACTATGATTTTATCACTGTTTATTTTAAATTTAAAATTTTTATTTTGTTTTTAAATTTAATAATGTTGTTTCATTCTTAATGTATTTATTTTTATGGTTACTTTCTACTAATGGCAAACGTTTTTCCGGCTACATAAACTATAAGAATTAAAAGAGGTATTCAGCTGCAAATAACAAATATCCGACTAAGAATGACTTAAACTGCAAGGATATCTATTTTCCTTAACTAACAAATGGTCTGGAGGCAAACAGTCCCAAGTTTGGTATAGCAACTCAATGAAAGATGACTCTTTCCATCTTTCTACTCTGCCATCATCAGCATATCAGCCATGTCTCCCATACACGGTTGCAAGACGGCTGCAGCTCCAAGAATCATATCCTTACACAGGAAGTAAAGAGCTAGGATTCTCCTCAGGTATCTCTATTATAAGATAGGTTAATTAATAATAAAATTTTTCGGGGCTGGCCCCGTGGCCCAGTGGTTAAGTTCACGCGCTCCGCTGCAGGCGGCCCAGTGTCTTGTTGGTTCGAATCCTGGGCGCGGACATGGCACTGCTCATCAAACCACGCTGAGGCAGCGTCCCACATGCCACAACTAGAAGGACCCACAATGAAGAATATACAGTTATGTACTGGGGGGCTTTGGGGAGAAAAAGGAAAAATAAAATAAAATTAAAAAATAAATAAGTAATAAAATTTTTCTTTTAATAAAAGGAATTTATATTGTTTTTAAGCATTCATACAGTACAAAGAACAAATTAGGGTAATTCTCATTCTTACTTAGTAAGAAAAAATTTTCATGAAAGTATTTCCATTAAAGGAACCTCAGCAGAAACTGTATTTGTTCATTAGGCCAGAAATTATCAGCTAATAATCAGAGAAACATACCCTGATCACTTTACACTGATGCCCCTACTCTCTTATTCATTTAAGGGATGTGAACAAGGACAGCTACCTAAAATGTTTAGACCCAATTACTCTGGCCAAACTCGGATTATTTGAGCATCAAAATGAATAATGATTAAAACAAAATCCATGAGTCTATGCTAAAATAAATAAATAAGTGAACAGACAGATAAGGGGGGCAGGGAGAAAAGAAAAACTCTTGTGTACAGAAGATTGTCTAACATCTGTAGATGGAATCACAGAAATAGAAAACCGTTATTTTGCAGCCATTATAGTAATAACTCAGGCAAGAATCATCAATGGATGCTAATATCATTATGTAAAAAACTATTATGGAACCAGCTATTCACTCAATCTCCAAGTATCACCCCAGATTATTTATTAATTACAATGGAGAAATGGTACCTTTATAAGAAAAATTTGGCAGAAACTGCCTAAACCAAATGGTCAAATTTAACAATACCCACGATGGAACAAGCTGACATCACATGCCCTGTCACTGAGAAGGGAACATCACGGATTTGGTATTCTTTGCCAGATATTTAATCTGAACGAAGAAACAATTAGACAAATCCAAATTAATGGACTTTTTGCAAAAACAAAAACAAAAACACTAGCCTTCACTCTTAAAACTAAGGGAAGGTCATTTGTGAATTTTCCAGCTGACAGCACGAACTAGACCCCAGCCACCAGCTAGTATTAACCACCAGGCATGAAAGCAAATAAGCCCACAGATGATTCCAGCCCTCAGGCTTTAAGTCTTCTAGCTGTGGTCCCAGACATCATACAGCAGAGACAACCTATCTCCCCATACCCTATCAAAATTCCTGACCCAAAAAAACTGAGATAATACATGATTATTACTGTTTCAAGTGATCAAGTTTTAGAGTAATTTGTTATGCAACAACAGATAACTAATAGACCCTAATAAGGCAAAATCTCAACTTTCCTCAATAGTACGTACCTCAAAGGATTGTTGGGAATATTAAACAGACTAATGGATGTCAAGTCTGGCAAAGTATGCTTCATAAATGCTAGCTAGTATTAATATAGCTTCAATTTACACAGTTTGAACTATGAGAGAGGAATGCATAAGGTGCTCTGGGGGAACAGGAAGGGCATTGGATACAATCCTGGGGGGGTCATGGAAGGCTTCCTAAATTCACTGAAGGACTGATTTAATTGGGTTAAAAAAGCAGTAGAGGTATTTCTGCCAGAGAAAACAGATTAAGCAATGATATAGAAGCATGAAACAGCATGGTATATGTGGAGAACTAGAAGTTTTGTATTGGTGGAATAAAAGAAAAAAGCAGAAAGAATTAGATAACAAGCCCGCAGAGTTTGGGAGGATTACAAACATAGAAGGCCTTGTATATGAAGTTATGGACCCTACGACAATGGATTTTAAGCAAGGAAATGACACAGATTTGAAAATTTGGGTAGATAATCCCATAAGGGTAATACAGGAGTAAATTTAAGAATGGTAAAGCTTTGAAGGAGGAAGAAGAGCCAAGAGGCTAATGCAACAGTGCAGGCAAGCAAGAAAAGATATGGATGTGAACTAAGCGAGAAATGGCTGGACAAAATAGGAATTGAGAAATAGGAAATAAAAATCAGAAAGACCTGGGTTAGTCTTGGTAGCCTAGTGGTTAAGTTTGGCACGCTCTACTTCAGCGGCCCGGGTTCGGTTCCCAGGCGCAGACCTACACCACTTGTCTGTCGGTGGACATGCTGTGGTGGCAGCTCACATACAAAAAATAAAAAGGAAGACTGGCAACAGATGTTAGCTCACAGCAAAACTTCCTCAGGAAAAAATAAATCAGAAAGACTTAATGACTGATTGGATGTGTGCATATGGGAGGCTTATGTGAGACCAAGAGAAGATTCTACGTTAACGCCTAGGTTTCTACACTGGGTAGAGAGTTTCAATCAAACTCAGAAATCAGAAATAAAGAAAAAGGATCAGGTTTGGAAGAAAAAAACTTAGTTTCCATCTTGGCAAGTCTGGAGTATCTATGGAACATCCAGATGGAAATGTGTAACAAGAGGTTATAGATTCAAGTCTTAAATTAGGAGGAAAGATCAAAATAGAAATATAAATCTGGGAGTCTTTAGTACATAGGTTATTATTAGAACTGTGAGAAAACTTGAGAAAGGCCAGAGAGAGCTTATAGAGCAGTGGTTCTCAACCAGGGACAATTTTGCCCCCCAGAGGACATATGGCAATATCAGGAGACATTTTTGGCTGTCATAACTGGAGGGGGGGGGGGGGTAGGGGTAGTTTCCGCATGTAGTAGGTAGAGGCCAGGGCGTTGCTAAACATTCTATGATGTAACAGAGAGCCCACTCAGCAAAGAATTATCCAGCCCACAACGTCAGTAGGCTTGAAGTTAAGAAATCCTCTTGTAAGTAAGAGGAAAAACAGAATGAAGGAAACACCTTGAGAAAACAAATATTTAGGAAGTATCTATGAGAAGGAACAGCCAGAGAAGAGGTAAATCAAGAAAATGTACTGTCATGGAAGTCAGAGAAATAGAGAATTTCAAGAGGGAAGAAAAAGACCAAAAATGTTGAATCCAGTGAACTTGACCCATGGAACAGATTTTATAGTATCCACTGGTTCAGCAACTAGGTCGCCAGGGATTTTAGTGAAAGGAGAACCAGACCAGAGTGGTAGAGGAATAAAGAGAGATGAGAAAGTGCACAAAGTAAACAGAGACATCTCTTAAGAAATTTTATTGAAAAGGGAAGGAAAGAGATTGGGCAATAACTAAAGCAGTGGTTCTCAACTCTGGCTACAATCAGAACAACTTCAGGATCTTTTAAAATTACCAATGACTCAATCTCAACTAATTAAATCAGACTAATTAAATAAGAATCCCTGAGGACAGAGTCTAGGTATCAGTATTTTTAAAAATATCCTCATTGACAGTAATGTACAGCCAGAATTAACAACCACAGAACAAAAGGGCGGCTGGGGCCAGGGGGCAGTGAAGGAGGAGAAGGGAGCAGGGAGAATAAAATGGATGAAACAAAATCCCAGAAAAAATAGGTAAGGAATGGGTCAGGAACATGGGCTGATGGGGCTGCTTTGAAAAGAAGAAAGGCCACCTCATCTCAGGAGACTGGAAGGAGACAAAATATTGATGTGAGAAGTTAGACACAGGGATTTGGGGAGTTCAGGCCTAGGGCCCTAATTTTCATGATAAAGAATACGAGTCAGCTGCTGAGAATCAGCTACTGGGTAGGACATTTGAAGAGTAAAATTTGGTGAAAGTTCAAAATATTTGCTGAGAGGAATGCAAAATAAAAGACTAACCAAAAGCATTGACAGTCTAATGGAGAGCAAATGCACTTTACCATTTGCAGGGGCACCAATGGGCACATTTATGGTTTTCCTCCAGTAGTACTTAGCCATCCCCTTGTGAAGGAGCAAGGAAAAGTGGACCACAGCACTGATTCAAAATCGCCAGTTCAGTGAGTGGGAGGGGAAAAGAAGGCACACAGAAGGTAAAAGTTTAGATGAACAGTAGCTGAGGAGTTCGACAAGGGGGCCCAAACCAGGTAGAGAAGGGAAAGTAATCTACATGCAGTTTAACTGGCACAGGACACAGCAGATTTACCCCTGAGCACCACAAGCTATTAAAACAGTCTAAGATTTCATCGGCTTTTGTCCTAGATAATCCCATTAAATCGAGTTTCCCATATCCTATATTTGTCCTAAGAAGGAATGCTTGCAACTAACTTTGAAGTTCACAGACCATAAGATGAACATAATGCACAAACAGGTATTTCTTTGATAAAGTACAGTAAAATGTTAACGGTAAAGACTAGAAGGTATCTGTGTGAGAGGGACGGTAGGCTCTGGAACAGCAGTGTCCAATAGGACTTTCTGATGATGGAAATGTTCTATAATCTGTGCTGTGAAACATGCTATACCAGCTATCTGTGGCTACTGAGCCCTTGAAATGTAGCTAGTGTGACTGAGGAATTTTGAGTTTTAACAACTTTTTTTATTGAGGTATAACTGACATATAACATTACATTACTTTCAGGTGTACAACATAATGATTCGATATTTGTATATATGGCAAAGTGATCACAATAAGTTAACATCCATCACCATACATAATTATAATTTTTTTCTTGTGATGAGAATTTTTTTTTTGGAGGAAGATCAGCCCTGAGCTAACATCTGCCACCAATACTCTACTCTTTTCACTGAGGAAGATTGGCCCTGAGCTAACATCCGTGCCCATCTTCCTCTACTTTATATGTGGGACACCTGCCACAGCATGGCTTGACAAGCAGTGCATAGGTCTGCCTCTGGGATCTGAGCTGGAGAACCCTGGGCCACTGAAGCAGAGCGTGCAAACTTAACTGCTACGCAGGCCCCATGATGAGAACTTTTAAGATCTACTCTTTCAGCAACTTTGAAATATACGATACAGTATTATTAACTATAGTCATCATGCTGTACATTATATCCCCATGACTTATTTATTTTATAACTGGAAGTTTGTACCTTTTGACCTCCTTCACCCATGTTTCATGCACTCCAACCTCCCCATTTCTGGCAAGCACCAATCTGTTCTCTGTATCTATAAGCTTGTTTTTTTTTGAGATTCCACATGTAAGTGAGATTACACGGTATTTGTTCTTCTCTGACTTCTTTCATTTACCATAATGCCCTCAAGGTCCATCTATGTTGTCACAAATACTAAGATTTAGTTCTTTTTTATGGCTTAATCATATTCCACTGTGTATATATATATATATATACACACACACACACACTACATTTTCTTTATTCATCTATCAGTAGACACTTACGTTGTTTCCATGTCTGAAGTTTCATTAACTTTTAATTAATTTAAATTGATATAACCACATGTGGCTAGTGACTGCCGTATCAGATAGCGTAGTGGTAGATTCATAAATCCCTGGGTCCAAGTCCTGGATCCACCACCAATCCAAGTTACTTTATCTCTCTGACTCTTGGCATATTCTTGTATAAAATGAGAATAGAAATAGCACCTACTAATTCATATGGATTAAATGAGACAAGCAAATTAAGGATGAAGCACAATCCTGCGCATACGGCAAAGATTTTTAAAAAATTAACGTTTATTATTCCTACTAAAGGGAATCCACAAGATCAAGAGCTACCATGTGTTTTGCTGACCATTCTATCCCCAGGGTCTAGTATATGCACCCCAGCATAAAAGACATTCAATAAACATTTTTTGCTGAATGTTCTTGCAGTCACAAGACTCTACATTTATTCCTAAGCCCACTGCTCCAGTCTGTTGAGGTCTTTTTGAATCATAATATCATTCAATGTATTTTATATTCCTTTCAGTATCTTCTGAAATTCTGATAAACATATCACCTATATATTAATCTGAGACATTAATAAAAATGGTAACCAGAGACCTATATCATTAGTTTTATCATTCTTTAATTTATCATCATTCATTAACTGGTACTAATTGAAAACAGACATTCAATTCAGCTTCATTTTCACTCTGTCAATTTATCTCCATCTTGTCCACAAAGGTAGTAAGTATGAGAGCCTTTTTATAAAGATTAGATTATGCTAAGAAGGAAAGATAAAGAGAGAATACTCAGGGAAGTAAGAAAAAAGCAGAGAATAACCTACAAAGGAGCCCCTATCAGACTTTCAGCGGATTTCTCTACAGAAACCTTACAAGCCAGGAGAGAATGGAGTGACATATTCAAAGCTTTAAAAGATAAAAATCTTCAGCCAAGAATACTCTATCCAGCAAGAATTTCCTTCAGATATGAGGGAGAAATTAAATCTTTTCCAAACAAAAGTTAAGGGAATTTGTAACTAAAAGCCCTCCACTACAAGAAATCCTCAAGAAGGCTCTCATACCTGAAAAAAGAAAAAAGGGAGAAAGGGGTCACAATCCACAGACTAGGGAGACCGATGGATAGAACCAGAACAGGATAGCAAATATTCAACTACAGCATTAGGGTAAAGGTAAGGAAACTACCAAAGCAAGGACGATCTTATCACTCTAACTACAAATTCATAACACAAGTTGGAATAAGAAATGACAATAATTATTTAGGAGGGGAAGAGCAAAGGGTCTAAATCAGTATTGGTCAAGTAAGTAAGAGACCACCAGAGAATAGACTATATTATACATGAAATTCTAAATACAAACTTCAAGGTAGACACTAAAACACAGAACAGAGTCACAAATCATAAATAAGGAAAAATCTAAGAAACCCAGCATAAGAAATTGCAGTATTAAAAGGGTAGGCTAAAGCACACAGGAAAAGAAACTCAGGAAATCCAGATAATAAGCAACAGATTGACAGCATTAAGTCCACATGCATCAATAATCACTCTCAATGTAAACGGATTGAACTCTCCAATAAAAAGACACAGAGTGGCAAAATGGATTAAAGAATAAGATCCAACAATTTGTTGCCTCCAAGAAACACACCTCAGACCCAAGAACAAACACAGGCTCAGGGTGAAGGGGTGGAGGACAATACTTCAAGCTAATAGCAAGAAAAAAAAGGGAGGTGTTGCAATTCTTATATCAGACAAAGCGGATTTCAAAATAAGACAGGTAAAGAGAGAGACAGAGGGATCAAATATATATAATGATCAAAGAGACACTTCATCAAGAAGAAATAATGCTTATAAATATCTATGCACCCAACACAGGAGCACCAAGATTCATAAAGCAACTATTAACAGACCTAAAAGAAGATGTTAAAAACAACACAATAATAGTAGGGGACCTCAACACCCCACTCACATCAATGGACAGATCATCCAGACAGAAAATCAACAAGGAAATAATGGAGCTGAATGAAAAACTAAAACAATTGGACTTAATAGACATATATAGATCACTGCACCCTGAAAGAGCTGAATACACATTCTTCTCAAGTGCACGTGGAACATTCTCAAGGACAGACCATATGTTGGGAAACAATGCAAGCCTCTACAAATTTAAAAAAATTGAAATAATAACAAGCATCTTCTCCGATCATAATGCTATACGGCTAGAAATTAATTACAAGAAAAACGCTGACAAAGGCACAAAGATGTGGAGACTAAACAACACACTACTGAACAAGCAATGGATCATTGAAGAAATTAAAGAAGAAATCAAAAAATACCAGGAAACAAATGAAAATGATAGCATGCCATACCAACTCATATGGGATACAGCAAAAGCTGTATTAAGAGGAAAATTCATCGCAATACAGGCACATCTTAACAAACAAGAAAAATCCCAAATAAGCAATCTTAAACTACACCTAACTGAACTAGGGAAAAAAGAACAAATAAAGCCCAAAGTCAGCAGAAGGAGAGAAATAATAAAAATCAGAGCAGAAATAAATACTATTGAAACGAAAAAGGCAGTAGAAAGGATCAATGAAACAAAGAGCTGGTTTTTTGAGAAGATAAATAAAATTGACAAACCACTAACCAGACTTACAAAGAAAAGAAGGGAGAAAGCTCAAATAAACAAAATCAGAAATGAGCGAGGAGAAATAACAACAGACTCTGCAGAAATACAACAGATTATAAGAGAATACTACGAAAAACTATATGCCAACAGAATGGATAACCTAGAGGAAATGGATAAATTCTTGGACTCCTACAATCTCCCAAAGCTCACTCAAGAAGAGGCAGACAATTTGAACAGACCAATCACAAGGAAAGAGATTGAAACAGCAATCAAAAACATCTCAAAGAATAAAACCCCAGGACCAGACGGCTTTCCTGGGGAATTCCACCAAACTTTCAGCGAGGATTTAATACCTATCCTTTTCAAGCTATTCCAAAAAATTAGGGAAGATGGAACACTTCCTAACACATTCTATGAGGCCAACATCACGCTGATACCAAAGCCTGACAAGGACACCACAAAAAAAGAGAACTACAGGCCAATATCACTGATGAACACAGATGCAAAAATTCTAAACAAAATTTTGGCCACCAGAATTCAGCAATTCATCAAAAGGATCATCCATCATGATCAGGTGGGATTCATACCAGGGACACAGGGATGGTTCAACATCCACAAATCAATCAACGTGATACACCACATCAACAAACAGAGGAATAAAAACCACATGATCATCTCAATAGATGGAGAGAAGGCATTTGACAAGATCCAACAGCCATTTATGATAAAAACTCTGAACAAAATGGGCATAGAAGGAAACTACCTCAACATAATAAAGGCCATATATGACAAACCCATAGCCAACATCACACTCAATGGGCAACAACTGAACGCCATCACCCTGAAAACAGGAATGAGACAAGGATGGCCTCTATCACCACTCTTATTCAACATAGTACTGGAGGTCCTGGCCAGAGCAATCGGGCAAGAAAAAGGAATAAAAGGAATCCAAATAGGGAGGGAAGAAGTGAAACTCTTGCTGTTTGCAGACGACATGATCTTATATATAGAAAACCCCAAAGAATCCATTGGCAAACTCTTAGAAGTAATCAACAACTACAGCAAAGTTGCAGGGTATAAAATCAATTTGCATAAATCAGTAGCGTTTCTATATTCTAATAACAAACTAACAGCAAAAGAACTCAAGAACACAATACCATTCACAATCGCAACAAAAAGAATAAAATACCTTGGGGTAAATTTAACTAAGGAAGCGAAGGACCTATATAATGAAAATTACAAGGCCTTTCTGAGAGAATTGGATGACAACATAAGGAGATGGAAAGACATTCCATGTTCATGGATTGCAAGAATAAACATAGCTAAAATGTCTGTTCTACCTAAAGCAATCTACAGATTCAATACCATCCCAATCAGAATCCCAATGACATTCTTTACAGAATTAGAACAAAGAATCCTAAAATTCCTATGGGGCAACAAAAGACCCCGAATTTCTAAAGCAATCCTGAGAAAAAAGAACAAAACAGGAGGCATCACAATCCCTGACTTCAAAACATACTACAAAGCTACAGTAATCAAAACAGCATGGTACTGGTACAAAAACAGGTGCACCGATCAATGGAACAGAATTGAAAGCCCAGAAATAAAACCACACATCTATGGACAGCTTATCTTCGACAAAGGAGCTGAGGGCATACAACAGAGAAAAGACAGTCTTTTCAACAAAAGGTGCTGGGAAAACTGGAAAGCCACATGGAAAAGAATGAAAATGGACCATTCTTTTTCACCATTCACCAAAATAAACTCAAAATGGATCAAAGACCTAAAGGTGAGACCTGAAACCATAAGGCTTCTGGAAGAAAACGTAGGCAGTACACTCTTTGACATCAGTATTAAAAGGATCTTTTCGGACACCATGCCTTCTCAGAGAAGGGAAACAATAGAAAGAATAAACAAATAGGACTTCATCAGACTAAAGAGCTTCCTCAAGGCAAATGAAAACAGGATTGAAACAAAAAAACAACCCACTAACTGGGAAAAAATATTTGCAAGTCATATATCTGACAAAGGCTTAATATCCATAATATATAAAGAACTCTCACTACTCAACAACAAAAAATCAAACAACCCGATCAAAAAATGGGCTGGAGACATGAACAGACATTTCTCCAAAGATGATATACGGATGGCCAATAGGCACATGAAAAGATGTTCATCATCGCTGATCATGAGGAAAATGCAAATCAAAACTACACTGAGATATCACCTTACACCCATTAGAATGACAAAAATATCTAAATCTAATAGTAACAAATGTTGGAGAGGTTGCGGAGAGAATGGAACCCTCATGCACTGATGGTGGGAATGCAAACTGGTGCAGCCACTATGGAAAACAGTATGGAGATTCCTCAAAAAACTAAAAATAGAACTACCATACGATCCAGCCCTCCCACTACTGGGTATTTATCCAAAGAGCTTGAAGTCAGCAATCCCAAAAGTCCTGTGCACCTCAATGTTCACTGCAGCATTATTTACAATAGCCAAGACATGGAAGCAACCTAAGTGCCCATCAACAGACAAATGGATAAAGAAGATGTGGTACATATATACAATGGAATACTACTCAGCTGCAAAACAGAACAAAATCATTCCATTTGCAATAACATGGATGGACCTTGAGGGAATTATGTTAAGTGAAATAAGCCAGCTAGAGAAGGATAATCTGTGTATGACTCCACTTATATGAGGAATTTAAAAATGTGGACTAAGAACAGTTTAGTGGATACCAGGGGAAAGGTGGGGTGGGGGGTGGGCACAAAGGGTGAAGTGGTGCACCTACAACACGAATGACAAACATTAATGTACAACCGAAATTTCACAAGATTGTAACCTATCATTAACTCAATGAAAAAAAAAATTAGATTATGCTAATATGTCTTTCATTGAAACTACTCTTAAAGAGAACTTAAAAAATAACTTTGTACTCACCCTTCAATAGCTGGGGATCTATCAGGACGAGTACTTCCTCGTGATCTGTATCTCCGAGTCACTGGCAGCCGTGGAGGCCGACTTGGTCCCCAGAAGTCAGTGTGAGTTTGGTGACTCCTCTCATTGGCTCTATTATCTTGGTCCAGTGGATTACTACTTAGAAATGGTCTAAAATCTTGGAAAAACATCGCGTGGTCCAAATGGTCCCAGAGCTAGCAAAAACAGGAAATAAACCATGTTACTCGTTTCAAGAACAGGGGAAAGAGGAAACAGAAGAAATACTGCAAAAAGAGAGGAATAACTTTTAACACTTCAAAATTCAACAGCTCCAAACTTAAAAGTATATGTCTCCCCAATTGCATGGAGGAGAAAAGAGAAGTCTTTAAAGTACATGCATGGGGGAAAAAAACTCACATATTGAGAAACTTAATTTCCTTCATATAGAAACAACAAGCCAACAGCCTTAACAATGAGCTCATATCCACATGCCTTTGACCAGTTTTCCCTTCTGAAATAAAAACATGAGCCAAAGGTGATCACAGAGTTGTACAACCATAATCTATCATTTAGATCAACCTGTGAGAACCTTGTGTTTTGCCACAACTAAGATTTAAATAAAATGGATATATTTACACACTTGTAAAAAAGCAACACCATGGGGCTGGCCCGGTGGCACAGCGGTTAAGTGCCCATTTTCCACTTCTCGGCAGCCCGGGGTTCACCAGTTCAGATTCCGGGAGAGAACACAGCACCGCTTGGCAAAAGCCATGCTGTGGTAGGCGTCCCACGTATAAAGTAGAGGAAGATGGGCATGGATGTTAGCTCAGGGCCAGGCTTCCTCAGCAAAAAGAGGAGGATTGGCAGTAGTTAGCTCAGGGCTAATCTTGCTCAAAAAAACAAAAAATTAGGGAGTTTGTTTAGGTTTGTCAATATTATGTTATTTTTTGGTTAATTTTTCCAGTTTACAATTTGCTTCTTGATTTTCAAAGATGTTTCCTCCTTTTTAATTAAAAAATAAACAATAAATGCATTATTATAAACATGCAAACACAGTAGAATATAAATATAAACTGCAATAGGGCCAGCCCCGTGGTGTAGTGGTTAAGGTTTGTGTGTTCTGCTGCAGTGGCCCAGGGTTCGCAAGTTCAGATCCCAGGCGTGGACCTAGGACCACTTATCAAGCCAAACTGTGGTGGCATCCCACATAAAACAAAGGAGGATTGGCACAGATGTTAACTCAGCGACATCTTCCTCAAACAAAAAGAGGAAGATTGGCAATGAATGTTAGTTCAGGGCCAATCTTCCTCACAAAAAAGAAAAAGAAAAAAAAAAAATATATATATATATATAAAGTGCAATATGGTCTCTACCCACTCAGTGGTGACCCCCACCCCTAATTCTACTCCCCTACCTAGAGGCTAATTTGGTGTGTAGAATTCCAGATCTTTAAATATCTGTGTGTATACACACACAAACTAGGTTTTGTAAAAAAAATACGTACATACACCCATTCATTCATTCAACAAATACTTGTTGAGCATGTACTATGTCCCACCCAATCACTTTCTGGGAATTGTTAAGATACAGCAGTGAACAAAATGTTAGGAACAAAGTACTCTGCCCTAATGAATTTCATTTTCAAGTGGCAAGAGAGAGACACTCTTCCTCCCTCCAAAAAAAGGGGAAAGGAAGGGCTGGCCCGGTAACGTAGTGGTTAAGTTTGTGCGCTCTGCTTCGGCCACCCGGGGTTCACTGGTTTGAATTCCGGGCGTGGACCTATGCACTGCTTATCAAGCCATTTTGTGGCAGGTGTCCCACACATACAGTGGAGGAAGATGGGCACGGATATTAGCTCACAGCTAATCTTTCTCAATAAATAAATAAACAACAAAAAAAAAACCCCAGACTTTTAAAAAAGGGGGTGCAGGAAACTGTATATGTTAGAAAGGGATAAATGCTATGGAGAAAAAAAGGGCTGACATTGACTCAGAACATAAAGTCATATCATTCTTCTCAACAGCAGCATAGCACGAATGTTTTATATTTTATATAATCTTTAACATTTTTTATTATAATATATAGTATGTGATACATGAGAAATAACCTAAGTAAATGAGGTATAAGAAAATAAAACAAATACCCATGTAATGATCTCTTAGCCCACATTACCAAAGCCACTGAAATCCTCATGTGTGCCTCCTCCCCCAATGTCCGGAAGTAACCATTATCCTCAATTTTTTTATCATTTCCTTGTTTTTCTTTGCAGTTTTACTACAAATGTACACATCCCTAAATAAAATGTATCTTATAAATTATGAAAGTACCTTACATGTTGATGTACTCATTTTCACACACACTTTATGCCATACATTTTAAAAATCTCTTCTCCTCTCAATACATATCTGGATTGTTTACAGTTTTTTGCTATTACAGTCAGTGTGAACATTCTTACATACGTCTTCTGCTGCAGAGATAGAGGAGTTTCTCTAATAGTGGTCTGTACAACTTTATATGGTCTACACATCTTCAACTTTACTAGGTAATGCCAAATTGTTTTCCAAAGTGGTTGTACTGATTTACAGATCCACAAAGAGTGTTTAAGACTTTCCACTGTACCAAATCCTGGCAAGCACTTGGTATCATAGGACTTTTGTCGTTGTTTTTACCAGTCTGCTGGATAGAAAATATCTCATTGTGATGTTTTTGTTGTTGTTTTTTGGTCTTGGTATATAAGAATCAATAGGAGTTATTTAAAATGCACGTTCTTTGGCCCTACTCCAGAAAGCCCAAAAGACTCACTTTAGCATTTCTTATATGGAAGGTCTGTTAGTAATGAACTCCCTTAGCTATTATTTATCTGGGAATGTCTTAATTTCTCCTTCATTCTTGAAGGATAGTTTTGCTGGACTTAGAATTCTTGGCTGGCAGTTTTTTCTTTCAGCACTTTAAATATGTCTTCCCACTGCCTTCTAGCCTTCAATACGAACCCAACCTTGAATTCTTAGGACAAACACAATGTGGCTTATGATACATTGCTGGATTCTATTTCAGGCGTTTTGGGTGAACTTCATGTTCATGAGTGAATTGGCCTGTAAATTTCCTTTTGTGTACTATCTTAGTCTGGTTTTGGTATCACGTTTTATTAGCCTCATAAAATGCAGTGGGAAGCATTCCTTCTCTTTCATATGAACATTCTGTAGCACAGAAATAGAATTACTGGGTATAAGCATTTTAAATTTTGCCAGACAGTACCAAACTACCCTCTGAAGGGCTATACCAATTTAAACTCCTACCAGAGTACAGGAGCTTACATTCTCCCATACTCTTGCCAGCATTGTTAAAAAAATTTTTAATTCTAATATCTAATCTGAAGAGCAAAAAATAATATACACACTAAAAACATCAATAAGATTTCTCTAAATACTAGTGAAATAAAGCACCTTTTCATTTTAACTGCCATTTGTACATTTTATCATATCAGACTTACTTTCCTCTGCTTTCTAGTGACACCCTCCATCTGTTAGAGATCATGGGTTTCTAGTCGGAAAAGTGGTCTACAACAAAACTCCAAAGTAAATGCAACATTTAAAAATGCAAAACTATACCTGCCTTCAATAAGTGAAAAAGTATAAGCAGCATCCTCATTGTTCTCCATCATCCATCTCACTTAGGTAAACCATACTCGAAGAAATCTACGATTCCCTTACTGTATGAATAAAGTTCCACAATGTTTGCTCACAGAAAAGAACTCTCAGTGTAATCATTATTTTCATTATAAATGATGTGAAAAGTATGGGGCCAGCCTGGTGGTGCAGTGGTTAAGTGCACACGTTTCCCTTAGCGGCCCAGGGTTCGCTGGTTTGGATGCCGGGTGCAGACATGGCACCGCTTGACAAGCCATGCTGTGGTAGGCGTCCCACATATAAAGTAGAGGAAGATGGGCATGGATGTTAGCTCAGGGCCAGTCTTCCTCAGCAAAAAGAGGAGGATTGGTGGCAGATGTTAGCTCAGGGCTAATCTTCCTCAAAAAAATAAAATAAAATAACAATAATAATGTAAAAAGTAGGGGCTGGCTCTGTGGCCAAGTGGTTGGGTTCGCACACTCTGCTTTGGCGGCCCCAGGTTTCACCAGTTCAGATCCTGGGCGCGGACATGGCACTGCTCGTCTAGCCATGCTGAGGCGGCGTCCCACGTAGCACAACCAGAAGCACTCACAACTAGAATATACAACTATGTACGGGGGGGCTTTGGGGAGAAGAAAAATAAATAGAAGACTGGCAACAGATGTTAGCGCAGGTGCCAATCTTTTAAAAAAAATTTTTTTAATGACAATAATGTAAAAAGTAAATATTTGAAAATTTTGACTAGAAGAAAAATCAAGCACCAAGATAATAATATCAATAATCTGCACTGATAATTACATAAATTATCACATCTAACATATGTAAAAATTCTGAAGGAACTCAATCTTAGAAGCAGCTTCAACATCGGCATGAGGCATTTTGCTACTTGTCTGGAAACTGCAAATTAGTGCAAAAGAATAGTAACTAACAGTCAATGTATTTGTCCCAGAACAATAGTGCACTCTGACCATAGAAAACAGGATAAAAAAGCACACCACACAAATTTATACCAAATCAACACTAAGGATCAGAATAGCTTCAGGTCATTCGCTTCTGAGCGAACTTAGACAAGCACAAGAGAAAAAAACAGCTCATACAACAAAACTGGGTATTCAGGGCATGACTTACATAAGGAGAAACAAACAGAGAACACCACCACAAACTTTCGGTGAAACATTGAAAAGAATCACAGAGACAGTTTATTTGACATGTTTTGTCTTGAAAAACTGAAAATGTTACTTTGACTGGAGATAAAGACAAGACTTCTGAAAATATGTGGGCTGAAATACTTATTTATTTCAATATAAAAAATAGGATAGACAATATCTTCCATTTAGCTGAACTTGCTATAAGCTAACCACAATCACATCAGCACCTCTTAAAATACTACCGTCTATCCCTCAAAAAGTTAAACAGTTACCATATACCCAGTAATTTCACTCCTAGTTATATATCCAAGAGAACGGAAAAAATATGTTCACACAAAAATCTGTACACAAATATTCACAGCAGCATTATGCATAAGAGCTAAAAAGTGTATACCACCCAAATGTCCATCAACTAAGTGGATACACAAAATGTAGTGTCCATACAATAAAATACTATGCAGCCATAAAAAAGAATGAAATACTGATACATGCTACAACATGGATGAACCTTGAAAACATTATGGAATATGGGAGATTTTTCATTTTTAAAAAAATCTCCTAATGTTGTTATAATATCTTTCAGGACAAAACTTGAAATATACGGAGAAAGGGAGATCTTAGAATAGTAGGACACTTAAACATCTTTTTTATTGCCATTATAATACTGAATGTGTACTAAAACAAACTTTATTTTAAAAAAAAATAAATCAGACTGCTCAGAGCACCCTGCCCTCTTGTGCAGACCTGGGAGCTCTTTTTCCAGAAAGCCATCTATCTTATTTTCTGCTAATTTGAGGCAGCAGCCACAGCCACCCCTGCACTGAAGTGGTCCATTCAGGTAAACTGAGACTCTCAGATCAGATGTCTCACTGGCACCAGGTCATGGTGAAAAGCTTTCAAGTAATCAATGAAACTCTCAGGTAGCCATGGGCTCAATTCCCCCAGGTTATCATCAGGGACCTCAGTATAGCAATGGCCAATCTAACCTCTCTAAAAACTGCTGGCAACATTTTTAGATTCACTCTCCACTGACCCTCACACACTACTCAAACATAGCTCCCATTTAACTGGCAACTGTCCTCCCACCCTCACTCCATTTTCATCCACTCTCTCTCTACATCCCAGATCCACTTAAAAAGAAATCAACACTGATTTTGTTAGAAATTTTGCTTGGACTAAGCCTGGTCTAATATACGTAGAACTTTAGCAACTCGGCTATTAGTAAATATTAATTATAGAAATAACCTCTTCATTGTACAAGCAACTCTGGCTGAAGAGAAATAGAGCAAAATTGAACATAAGCGCTAAAATTACCAAGTAAAATATAAAAAAGAATAAATTTGGTTTCTATATATAATTTTCTACGTTTTTCCTCCAGGGACATGGGTCTAAAACCTTATAGCCTGTGAATATTATCTTGAAATAGTTTTTCTCACCTCTTTGCTTATCTAAATTCCCCATTCCCTATAAGTGTCCAGTACTTGAAGCCTTGTTTTACCTTCTCCGTGAAATCTTAATAATGGCTAAAATTTATCCAGCACTCACTATGTAGCAGGCATATTGGCCTATAAGCCTGGCATGTATCAACTCATTTAACCCTCACAACAACTCTATGAGGTAGGTGTATTTTCCCCAATTTACAGACAAGGAAACAGAGGTACAGAGAGATTCTAAGTAAACTTGCCCAGGTTACATAGCCGTAAGTGGTAGACTCAGGATTTGAACTCAGGCAATCCAGTTCCAGGCATACAACTACGTCATTTGACCTCTCTTCCTGTAGACTTTAGTCTTCCCAAAGATTGCAGCCCACAGAATCTCCCCCTTCTACTATGCTTGTGATATACACCCCACAATAAGTCTATTATACTCTCTGTGCACTTTTTCTTGTTTCCTTATTTGTTTCATGTGTGTCTGCACTTGCTCCCCAACTAAATTATAAGTTCCTTGCAGGCAAGGCAATCAGGACATTTGCTTCTTGCTCCTACTTCTGAAAGAGTGCTGTGTATAAAAGCATTTGATATGTAATCCTTAGCTGATTTTTTAAAATTCCTGGCAACTTCTACAATATACAGATTTCTATAAAGACAGATTTTTTCTATTTTTCAAATGCAAAATATCACTTAAAAAGGAGAAAACGGAAATATTCAGGCATGATGACAGGGGAATTCTATAGAGGGAAAACTAAGCATCATCATGCCCTTGCTAAAAACCCTACGGAACATGAAGTCACAGGCTATGATTCAGCAAAACTACTTTAACACCTGAAGGATAGCTCACGCCATCAGTGTCAGATTTAGCATTACTAAAGTTAGGAAACTGACTACATATATTTATTTTTCTTCTTAATGCATCTCCTCCTAGTGAGTCATATCTATAAAACTGACAGACTACTTCCACTTCCTAAGAGAGAACTAACCCTTAAGGAAAGTCAGATAAAGTTTCTTCTGCATATGCATAACCATTAAGTGACAAATCTGTGTTATCAGGAATAGCACACACAGGGGAAAAACAGGGACTAAAATCAGAAAGGCTTCCAGGCCTGGCAAGCGGAATAAATTTTAAATAATGTTTTTCAATCCAACAAAATAAGAAAATAAAAATGGGAGTTCAAAGACATGAGATGTCTTGAACCACACGCTAATCAATCCATGTAACGAGGGAGTTGAGAGTTAAAAAAAAACTTAATACTGGTTATTAAAAAGTACTACCACAGAACCTAAGTAAAAGAAAATGCCCTTAACAAAACAAGACTATTACCCAAACACTTCATCAAGTTTCTTGACTGTAAATCTAACAACATAAAAATCTGGAGGGCTACAGATCTTAAGATAATTTTCAGAGGATAAAAGAGAGAGGTTTACAGTTTTATGGGCTTCTTATTGAATACCAATTTTTAAATACACTGCTAATACAGTTTTAGTTTACACACAAGCAAATACCAAAAAATTGTGCACTCTAGGCACTTGAGCTATCTCTGGAAAAGGCTAACATGATCCTGAGACACAAAGAAATTCTGATTATGGGATTTAACTCTTGTTTTTCGTTTTTGTTTTTGTTTTTGTTTTTTAGCATCCCTTAGCTTTCTACAGCCAAGCAAGTTCCGTGGCAACAGAAGCAAAAGCAAACCCATGTTTTCTGTAAGGCTGAGCCGGTCTGTCCTTTATGGGCTATAGTCTTTAAATGATTAAAAACAAAGCGTATCTAATGCTACTGAATTGTACACTCAAAAATGGTTAAAAAAAATTAAGAGATTTTAAGTCAATGGATAAAATGAAAAAAGAAAACTACTCTGAATTTAACATAAAATGATATTCAAAAACGCAGACTAATGCCTTATTTTCAAATCACAGTTAAGACTATTTCCCCCCCAAAAATATGGATGCTACATTACATAAAGAACTAGAAATTAAGTATAGGTCCGATCCTGAGCTCTGAAAGGCAAGTAAATATCATCCTTAATCTGAGCCCCTAATTCCAATTATACCTAACCACCATGATCATCACAGGTAATCTCTAGAAACCGGTACCTCTATGTCAAGTTGAAGACTGTGCTTCATTGTGAGTTCAATTACAACTCATTCTTGGCCTGCTCTTTACTTGGCTGTCATGCCACTAAACAGAGTCAGCAACACTGTTATTTCAAAAACAACACAAGCTTTTTATTCTCACACCATATACACAATAAAGAAGCCGAAAACACCAACAAGTTGAAAACAGCACAGCTCAAGGCTATAACTCTCTCCTCATTAAGGGTTTATCAAAGGTAGCATGCCAAAGCCCCAGCTACTGAAAACACAAATCTTTCTAAGGTCTACTCTTGCCCACATTTTTCTTATGCACTCTAATATGGTACCGTGCTGGGAAGTGAAAATCTGTCACGATTTTAACATCCACCCACTACCTAAAGGATCCCTACAGCCAAAGGAAAACTCACCTCTGCAAAATGTGTTGATGTGCTATTGTCTAGCCGGCTGCCGCCACCACCTAAAAAACTGAAGAGAAAAAGGAATGAGTAGTGACTCTATTCCCAGGAACAAGCTTCCCTCCCAGAAGCTAAATATAGAATGGTACACTGAGAACAAAGCCCAGTAAGGAAAAATAACTCATCCCAACATGCCACCTACAAAGGAAATTATGAAGAACTGGTATGTGGACTAATCTTTGAAAAATATTGTAACAAATTACAAAATCAAGGATAAATCAAGTGGGGGGAAGTGGTGTACCCACAACATGACTAACAAAAATGTACAACTGAAGTCTCACAAGCTTGTAATCTATCATAACATTAATAAAAAAAAAAAAATTCAAAAAAAAAAAAAAAAGGATAAATCAAGTGAAAAACGGAGAGAGGTATTACCATAGAGAAGAAGGACCCACGGCCAGCAATGCAACTGAAATTTGACCCAGCAAAAGAAGAAAAACATTTATTCTCAAATAGGTTAAGAAATAGGGGCCAGCCCCATGGCCGAGCGGTTAAGTTCGAGCGCTCTGCATCAGTGGGCCAGGGTTTCACCGGTTGAATCCTGGGCACAGACATGGCACAGCTCATCGGGTCATGCTGAGGTGGCATCCCACATGCCACAACTAGAAGGACCCACAACTAAAATATACAACTATGTATCGGGGGCTTTAGGAAGAAAAAAGGAAAAAATAAAATCTTAAAAAAAAAAGAAATAAAACAAGATTCTCAAAATAATGTTTCAGGGGGGCCGGCCCCATGGCCGAGTGGTTGAGTTTGTGTGCTCCGCTTTGGTGGCCCAGGGTTTGGCCACCCTGGATCCTGGGCACAACATGGCACCGTTCGTCAGGCCATGCTGAGGCGGCATCCCACGTGTCACAACTAGAAAGACCCACATCTAAAAATGCACAACTATGTACCGGGGGGCTTTGGGGAGAAAAAAGAAAACTAAAATGTTTAAAAAATAAATAAATAAATAAATAATGTTTCAGGGGCCAGCCCTGTGGCCGAGTGGTTAAGTTCTCGCACTCTGCTTCAGGGGCCCAGGGTTTCGTCAGTTCGGATCCTGGGCGCCAACATGGCACCGCTCATCAGGCGATGCTGAGGTGGCATCCCACATAGCACAACCAGAGGCACTCACAACTAGAATATACAACTATGTACTGGGGGGCTTTCGGGAGAAGAAGAAGGAAAAAAACAAAAAGATGATGATTGGCAACAATTGTTAGCTCCGGCGCCAATCTTTTAAAAAGAAAATTTTCACTAAAAAACCATTCAACCACCAGCTGAACACAACATTTGAGACTTGGGAATGATTAAATGGAGTAATGCAAGGGGTCTTGCACTGTATTTAACACGTTAGAAGAGGGCTCAATAAATATTTTTTCTTCTTCTGATAGTTTACCCTATTCTTTCATTATCCTACACATCCTTCAGGGCCCACCTCAAATGCTACCTCCTCCATTAAGTCTTTTCTGAACTCACCAACCAAGTGAGAGTCCACTACACCCCTCTGCACTTTGACTTTTGATTCTAAATTCGACGTTGCATTATAAATATCTAGAATCTGTCTCCTCCATACAGAAATTTATAAATTCAGGGGGTAAAGATTGCATTTAATAATACCACAAATATGTGTAGAGTGTCAGGTATTATACAGAGCACTCATCACTTCTGAAAACCCTGTAATACCATATCCTATAATGAGTATGTTCAATATATTTTATAACTCAAAAATAAAAGTTGTTGAATTACTATCACATGTATAAACAATAAAATAGCTATCTATTCCCAAAGACCAGGGAGGAATATTAGATCTTATTGTCCCCATGAAATTTGCAAAAATGAGAAGAAACTGGCTAACACTTTGGGGGAAAGGAGGTAGAAAGAATCAAGAACTGGACACCACTTTTACTTTAAGAGACAGACTTAAGCACACAAACATGTACACACACTCACCCCAAAGATATAAAGTCCACAAACTACTACAAACAGCTTTCATTTTCAGAATTACAACACCAATCCAGGCATTGCACTGAGTTCATTGAGGAAACAAACACACCCTGGTTAGTCTGGAACCAAAAGCAAAAGAGCAAAGCTAATGCCATTCTCTATGTAATTATCCTCAGGCCTTATTCTCTGATTAGAAACCACTTAACACCTGTATTTGTTTCATAAGTTAAAAACGCTTTTGTAAAAAACACTTCAAATGTGGAACAAGCCAAAAGTCCCTGTACGTCTATGCTACATAAATAAATAATTGAACTACCACTGTGTACTCATTTCATTGCTCTAACCTACACGGGCTTCCAGGCTCTTTTCTGCCTTTTCTACATGGTTTCAGGGATTCAACTATCCTTGGTAATTAAAGCTATCAACTCTATCTTTTGGGGATTCTGCTCCCCCTGAAACTCCCTCGGGATTCCCTTTCCTTAAAATTCTGTTGTATTTTAAGTGACAGGACTAACCATAAAGAAGGGATAATAAAAACAACCCCATTGTTCTGAGAAATGCTACAAAGCTTAAGAAAACTTACAAGCTACCCCTCTAGATGAATGTCTAAGTAGCAAACAGGGGCCCATTATCCAATATTTACATGTAAGGACTTCCTCTCATTAATTTTTACCAACCACTACTTACCACTCTAATTGCTAAGCAGTCAAATCAGGAAATGTTTATGAACTTTATAGAAGAAAATACCATGCTACCTCTAAGATGCTGAGTCTAAGAAAAATATTTCTTCAAGCATTTAAAACACTATCTTTCCACAGACATAATCTTTGCCTTTGAGTATTTGCTACCAATAGCATCTGTACAGGACAACCTTTGACCTACAAAGGCACAAACAAAAGAATTAAGTCAAGGGAGAGCAGAATCCATAGAAGTCACTGTTCCCTGCTAGAAAAGATTCGTCCTGCAGTTAATCACTGTCCTCATTTATAACTGTACTTTGTATACAGGGCTAAAGACACCAGGATTACTATTTAAAAACTTAGAAAAAAATAAGCCCATTAAGTGCCCCTCAATTACCAATATGCTCTTTATTTAACACGTGCAGAGCAGAAGTGCTTGAAATAAGCATTTGATGCAATTATAATAGCACAAATAAAAAGCTATCCCAAGTTAGCATGCCATCCACACAAAATTGCTAATTTTGCTGTCATGCTAATCTTACAGGTTTAGAGTTGGTATTGTGTTATTTAAAACCAAGATTATTAGGATTAACATTTATGTGTTTGTACCAAACTAGATCCCATGCCATATACTACCCCAGAAGCTTCAGTTCACTTATACATAGAATCACCAATCATTAATAAAGTTAAACTGATAGTACATACTGTAAAATGTGTAGTTTTTCCTGGGTGTGGAAGGGACCTTCAACTTTAGATTCTGCCAACAGCAACAGTAAAGGAATTATATACTGCCATCAAAATCCACAAAGTCACTCGAAGATTAAAAGAAGCTTCAGATTACAGATTTTTGTATCCAGTTAGTACTTCTTCAATTGTCTAACCAATGTTTAACCAGATAGCCACAAAAGAACAAATGTGCCATCGCATTTAGCCAAAAAAGGCCATCCTATCAATGCTGTTCTACTTACTAAATTTTTATAGTTTTATTCATGTTAACCAAGATGTAATATATAATACCATCACTTGCAGAAATATCTTGCCTTTTTATACCTTTAGTAAGACCAAAGAGAGCCAACTTCAAGCATTATAAACCCAAATATTAATATTACAGTGGCAAGATGGCCTAAGTTTGACAGCAATAATCCTAATAAGAACAAGGGATCCTCAAAGCACAGTAATAACTCAATTTCCCCAACTAGAACAGCCTGTTTACCTTATTAGATATCTTTGAGAAGTCACTCCCCAGCCCAACAAAGAGGTATAACAGCAATTTACCTTCAGGCAAGAGAGTGGTCACTAAAAACCAGCAGATAATCTAAGAGCACCCCAAAGTCTCAGAAAATAAACGAAAACTTACCAGATTTACCCTGATTTGGATATAGAAGTTTCCAAGGAACGCCACACACAATGAGAAGCAGTGGATCTCATCACACTCACTATCACATCACTTTCGAAATTTTCCCATTTTTCTTCCCCTTCCCTCTGCCACTTTTCTTCTCTCTCTCTCAGCAGAGAATACAAGTTATAGAACAAATTCCTTTCTATTCAGTCAATGCTGAGAGAAAATAATTTTGACAATCGAAAGCCTGATTTATTCACGAACTTGTACAGTACCTGGAATCGTCTGTCACTTCTTCAATAAAGCCAGAATCACATCTGGGACAAATATATTCCTATAAAGAAAGGAAGAAATAAATAAAAGTCTTTCATTAGAAACCTAATTATGTAGTTTCAGAACAACATGCAGTACCCAAGCTAACAGTGTATGTACTTGCTGACTCCCAGGATAGTTTTCTCTATTATATTACAGCAAATAAAAAATTTCATAAGATGTCTGCAGAACGGCTTCATAAATGGTTCCCACTGAGAGCTAAAAGGGAGAATGCAAAAGTTTTTTCTTTTTCTTTTTCTTTGGGTAGATTTTCTTTTCTTTTTCTTTTTTTGGTGAGGATGATTGGCCCTGAACAAACATCTGTTGCCCATCTTCCTCTTTTTGCTTGAGGAAGATTGTCCCTGAGCTAACACCCATTTTGTATATGGGACACTACCACAGCATGGCTTGATGAGCAGTGTGTAGGTCTATGCCTGGGACTGAACCTGTGAACTCCAGGCCTCCACAGCAAAGCACGCAAACTTAACCACTATGCCCCCAGGCCGGCCCCTTGATTTTCTTTTTAACTGGAATGAATTTATTATCTAATTTTCTCTTCAAATCTAATGAAAAAGCTCCACTAGATCTATCAGAGCAGTCAAAGATTATAATATGATGGGTATAGAAACTGTGTTTTGGGGCTGGCCCAGTGGTGCAGCGGTTAAGTTCGCACGTTCCACTTCTCGGCAGCCTGGGGTTCATCGGTTCGGATGCCAGGTGTGGGCATGGCACCACTTGGCACACCATGCTGCGGCAGGCGTCCCACATATAAAGTAGAAGAACATGGGCACGGATGTTAGCTCAGGGCCAGTCTTCCTAAGCAAAAAGAGGAGAACTGGTAGTAGTTAGCTCAGGGCCAATCTTCCTCAGGAAAAAAAAAGAAACTGTGTTTTTTTTACTATGTACAAATAGGGGACATAAACTGAATCAAAGCATAAATCAATTTGTAGACTAGGAACTTACAATGAAGTTTTACAATATTTCTAATCTGTGGTTTCATTACCAATGGTTCCAAATAAAATTTAATATTCTCAGATATTCTACAAAAATGTTGATTCAAATAACCAGAACAATTCCATTAAGTCAGCTTCTATTTCCTTCAGTACCATGAATCTTTCTTTTAAATAAATAATATCAAACTTTGGGGCTGATAAGAAAGAATACACTTTAGAGACTTCCTTATCATAGTTTTAAAAAATATATTTTAACTACCTATTAAAACAGACTGGGAAAGACATTTTCAACTATTTTCTTGCTCCCTATATTTTCTAACCATAAACTTTGTCTTATCAGAAGGTGATGTAAGCTGTATTTGGCTATCCAAACAAAGACAGTCAGAATGGTAATTCAAACATTCAAATGCCTTCTTAAAAGATAGAAAGAAAAAAAGACCAATCCCTCTGTCAAGGAGATTAGTTTGGTAAGGAAACAGTCAATCCAAGAAACAGTAAAATTTAATAAAGTAATCACTATAATCAATGAACCTTGGGAATATAAACAAATGCCAAAGTTTGCCTGAGGGAATCAGAGAAGGCTTTGTCTGAAACAGGTACATAAAATATTAGTCTGCTTGCTCAATGAAAAAGGAAATTATGGGTTAAGGATCATAACAACAGAATATAGCATGCATGGAGGCTGGAGGGGAGTGGCATGATGAGTGTCAATAAGCAGGCTGGGACCAGATTATGGAAAACTTCAGATCAGAAGCTCCAACCTTTATTCTCTATTACACACACAAAAGAGAAACACTCATAATAGGCATACTGTGAAATAAAATAATCTGAAGACCATACACATCCCTGAGCCCCTCCGTCGGCTACTTCATCCTCTACCCTCCCAAGTAGCATTAACTCCATCCCTTTCTCTCCCACTAAGAAAGTTTACCTGAATGCAAGTGACATTGACTTTAGAAAGTTAACCTTAAATCTATTCTAACGTCTAAAGTTAAAAAGGAAAAAAACAATCAACTACAAAATGCTATAATTTGTCACAATCACAGCACTGTGCCCTCTTCTTTCTTCCCTCTCCCTCTCTCACTCATTCCCACTGCTTTAAATATCCCCTATACACAACACCTCTCAAATGTCTCTCCAACCCAGACTACTCTTCTGAACTCCAGATTCATTGATCTGCATGTGTATTCTCTCTCACACTTACACACACACACACACACCCTCCCTCCCTACCTCAAAAGGTAGCATACCAGTTTATTCATATGGGAAACCTGAGAGTCATTCCTGACACCTCCCTCACCGTTATCTTCCACATCCAACAATCAATCCTGCCACTCCTACCTGGAAGACATTTCTCAACTCTATTCCTTGCCCCACTAGCACATAATCCTAAGCCAAGCCAGCACTGGCTCTAGATACTAAATACTTTCCCTCTTAAGTGTTGTCCTGTTTCTCTTCTAGCCTTTTCCTATCTATTCTACATACCGAAGTCAGAACGATCTTTTTTAAAACATAAAATGGACCCCATCATTCCCCAGCTTAAAACCTTTCAACTATTTCCCAAAACACTTAGAATAAAATCAAACCCTTAAACATGAGCTACAGGGCCCTGATTCAGTTGGTCTTTGTTCAACTTGCCAACTTCATTTCAGCTTACTCTCTCCCTCTCTCAGTGCATTCCAGCCACAGGGCCTTCTTTCAATCCTTCCAACTCATTAAGCTCATCCCTGCCTCTAAGCTTTCATACATACTGCTCCTTAACTGAAACACCAGACCCCTAACTTTTTGCATGGCAAGGGACTTCAATCCTGTAGGTCTCCATTTCAATGTCACGTCAGAAAGTCCTTCTTTCATCACCCAATCTAACATGGCTTCCTCTTACTTTCTTCTACAGCACCCTGTTCATTCCTTTATAGCACTTATCACAATTTCTAATTATATATTTGTTTAACGCTTTTCTTAATGTCTGTCTCCAACCAGTAAATTCTAAGTTTCATAACGGCAGAGTCCAGATCAGTTTTGTTTACTGCTATCTGTCTAGGACAAACAGGTGTTCAATAAATATTTACTGAATAAATGAACATGAAATTACTTGCCACACACCTCACAACTAGGAGTCAAAGTATCAAAATCTGATACTATCAGAGAATAGGTAGAGTGGAAGCAAAGAACTAAAAGAGCCGGAAACTTAAGAAGTTGTAGCCTGATCATGGGATAGAGGAGGCTGGGATTTCAGAGGCAGAACAGTTCTGGATCATCACAAGTTCCAAGACAGAGCTATGGGAGTAGGTGGCTAAAGTGGAGTTGGGGTGAAGGTCTTTAGGGTTAAAGCGTCATCTACATTGACATTGAACTTCCAAAATGATGTTTAGAATTGTGGTTGAGAGAAAATAATTCCAAAAGTCAAATATCATAACTGGGAAGACAAAAAAGACTGAAGCAAGAATCACACAGAGAAATGTACAAGTCCTCTCTTCACGATCCTATGCACGGTTCTAGGAACCAGGCTGTCAGCCACTATAGCTCCTTCACAAAACACGACACTTCTGAGGTATAAACAAAATTGTACAAGTACTATGGGTTCTTCCTGTCACTAGGTACGCCTTCCATTTACAAGCACAATCAAATCTTTCTAGATAATTCTATGTTGATTACAGGGAAGAGAACTAAAAATTCTTTCCAAATGCTCCGTGAATTATTCTGGATAAAAGTAGCAAATTATAAAACAAACAAACCTCAGCCATGGACTATCCCTCCTGCAATCAACATTACAGGAAATACAGAGAATTTTTCAGAATTCACAAGCTCGTCATTCTCTAATCATCAAAGTAAAAAATGCACACTTATCTCTTACATACTGCAGTAGTCTGATCTCAGAACAAAGGTTTGATCTCAGAGAAGTCTCACTTCCATTCTCTTAGGGGCATGAAAACCCCAAAATAACATTCTGAAGATGTTACAGTTCCAGTTTCTAGGTTTTCTTTCCCAAGGCCTGATAGCACTCCACTTACTACGGCCATTTTTCTTCTGGATTCACACCAGACACTGCTTTTTCCCTGATTTCCAGCTACACTAAGGATGCCACTCCTTCACTCTAAAGACTCAAAAATTTTATCAATTGCTTCAAACTAATCTGGACACAGGATGTTGAGTAAGGGTAGAGATGAATGAAATAAGATTGGCTATGAGTTAATAATTATTGAAGCTGAGTACATGTGGGTTTCTTATACTCTTCTCTCTACTTTTGATAGGTTTGAAATTTTCTATGATAAAGTTTTTTGTTTTAAGTTACAACAGGCTGAGAAACATAGTCTAGCGAGGAAAATGTTAACCAAACCATGTACTGAACAAACTGTGACCCAAAGGAAAATTAGACCAGAAATAATTATTTTAGAGAATTGAGGGAGAGAGGTACTTACACATATGAACCAACTATGATGTGGGTGACACTGTGCTATTCCTCTTAACCATTCTGTGAGGTGAATATCGTTATTTCTGTTTTACAGATAAGAACGTGAAGTAAGCTGTCTGCAGCAGATTTCATTTTCCAAAGATAGCCCCAACAAAATCTCCTAACCCACACGCTCTTCTACAATGTGACCTTCCACTCCACCTCCTTTGAATCTGGGGGGGCCTGTGACTTCTTTAACTGATAGAACACTGGGCCAGTTCCGGACAAAGCCCTTAACTACCTGACAGATTCTGCTTCCTGACTTTCAGAGCCCTAAGCAGCCATATATTTTCAGGCTACTCTGCTGGACAGAGAAGCCACATGAGGAGCAGTGAGACATCAGACAATGATTGGATTGTACGAGGGAAAAACCACCTTGGAGGTCCAGCCCAGTAGAGCCTTCAGATGGCTCCATCTCCAGGCACTATCTGACCACAACTGCAAGAAAGATCCCAAGTGAGAACTGACCAGCTGAACTCTGTAAACCCACAGAAATATCAGAGATGATAAATTATTGTTTTAAGCCACTAAATTCTGGGTGATTTACTAGGCAGTAACAGAAAACCAGAACATTGCCCAAGGGATGGAAAACAGCTTTGAATCTTGATCTTTCTTGAATTCAAAACTTCCTATCTTTTCATTACACCACGTTGATTGAAAATAACTATGCTTTTAGAGAAACGAATAGGAAGTATAATTTGCTGAGGATTGAATGGAAAAGTTTACAGCAAGGCTAAAGGACGCCTTGGGAAATTCAGGAGCCATTCAGCCCCCTCCCTCCCTTATAGGGGAGCATTGCCCTGATGAAAACACAATCCAGCTTCAATCTTACAAGTTCAGAAATCTAATTTAGCAGACCAGGACACCTGTCTTGTAGAGGAAGATTCACATAAAACCAAATTCAGAGGCCATATATATAAAACCCAAAATGCCAATTTACTTAATTTCAATAAAAAAAGAGTTGTCGGGTCCGGCCCTGTCATGTGGTGGTGAAGTTCAGCACATCTGCTTCAGCAGCCCAGGGTTTGTGGGTTCGGATCCCAGGCACGGACCTACACCGCTTGTCAGCCACACTGTGGCAGTGACCAACATAAAAAGTAGAGGAAAACTGGGGCTGGCCCCGTGGCCGAGTGGTTAAGTTCACGCGCTCCGCTGCAGGCGGCCCAGTGTTTCGTTAGTTCGAATCCTGGGCGCGGACATGGCACTGCTCATCAGACCACGCTGAGGCAGCGTCCCACATGCCACAACTAGAAGAACCCACAACGAAGAATACACAACTATGTACCGGGGGGCTTTGGGGAGAAAAAGGAAAAAAAAATAAAATAAAATCTTTAAAAAAAAAAAAAAGTAGAGGAAAACTGGCACAGATGCTAGCTCAGGGCTAACCTTCCTCAAGCAAAAAATGAGGAAGACTGGAGACAGATGTTAGTTCAGAGTGAATCTTCCTCAGGAAAAAAAAAAAGTAAAGTTACCAACTGGCCCATTTACAAGATTCAGCACAGTCTTTCTCAATAAGCAAATCTACCTGAAAAGCACCATGGCTCAGAGGAAAGAGTTTTGGAATCACAGACTAAATTCCAACCTCAAGTTGCTACTTATTACATATGAGGTCTTGGGGAACTCACATTTCCTTTCTGAGACTCAATTTCCCCATCTGTAAAATGGAGATGCTTGCTTCTCTGCTGCATTATTGTAAAGATGAAGATGTTTGCAAAATACCTAACTCAGTGACTGGCACATTAGATAGTCGATATTTAATAAACATAACTATTATAGTTATTCCAGATTAGAATCACTTGCTAAATAAGCAGAGAATCAGAGCAATAAGACAAGCAGATATATAGCTTACGTCATCATGCTAGGATAGCCTAATATATCCATCCCCACTGTAAGCATAAACCAGATCCTCAAAATCAAGGACCTGGGACTCCTCCCCGCCTGGGCAGTACCAGGAAGAGCACAGCTTGTGTTTGCCTCTGACTCCTCTTCTATTCTTTCACTGCTGACCCACAATTCCCACACCCTCTTCTAACAAACAAGTTCTTTCTCCAGATAGAATATAATACAATTACTTAGCTATATTTTCTTAATTACAATCACAATTTAGTCATGCCCCACACTGAGATTACAACCAGAGTGGATTTTAAGTGTTTATCTCTTGGGTCACTTCTAAAGATGGCTAACTTTACATTTTAATTTTTCCTAACTTTTTTCAGAAGTAATCTTAACTTCAATTTGGGGGAACATCCATAAATTAAGGAGAATTTGTAAAAGGGTCAATCGGAGACCAAACACAGTCTCTGCCTCTACCCTCCTCCCACACCCAGGCCTTGGCCTTAGTATCGTCCTGATATATTCAGACACAGAGTTTTGAATTTTAAGCGTAAGTGGTTTATGACTGGGGGGAGGGGGAAGGGCTAATCAAGGATAACAAATTAAGAGCCCATTATTTGTCTGGCACTATGGAAATCTCTCCTCTGCTTAAATCATTAAATCTTCACACCACCTCCCCCTCCTCAAATACTGCCAACGTATACAGTCTCCACAGTCACAAAGCCTTATAGAAAAAAATCATTAGGTCATTTCTATCATCCTATCTGTAAAAGAGAAGTATAACAAACCTAAGTTACTTACCCAGAATCACTGAAAATAGGAACACAGTTGTTTCCACCAAACTAGGCTGCTTTCCCCCTAGGGACTATGAGTTTATTGCGTACAACTCTAGTGAAGATAATCACTAGCAGGTACACTTGAATGAACTGCTTCAGATGCTCCACTGCCTGTTTCATCCAAAAATACCCACAAGCAGAAATATTTTTCACCACTAATACTCTGAATCAGGAAGAACTCCCGAAGTATAGCTTCGCCCTGATGTTTGCCCACTTAGAACAACACAAGAGGACACAAAGCACTTGGAATACAGGAGAGAAAGAAAAAGAAAAAACATATTTAAAATATTTCATATTTTATATAAATATAAAATAATTAAATATTTCTATTTACTAAAAATGTTTAATGCATTATTTTCTTTTCCTTCTTATATTTCAAGGGATCAATTATCATAAAATGTGAGGTCTTGGCAGAACCACGAGCTACAAGCCAGGACCTATTTACATTAAGTTTCACAGTGCGAACTTTACAAACTCTCGAACTTTATGAAAATTTGTATCCAATATTTTATTCACTATATGAAATATAATATAAAGACTTACTATTTATTTCCTAATTCCACAGCTTTGCTTTTCTACATGTTCACTATCAACGTGTGGTTTTTTTTTTTAATTTTAAAGACTATTTTCTATCTCGTCGGACAGAGTCAAAATCTAAGATCACAATATTTAGTCATATCCTCTTATTCATATTCTCTTTGAGTATCACACAGCAAAACTGTTTAGAAACTCCTAATTAGAAGGATTAGAAACAAACTGAAACACATCATAGCTCCTGGGCCAGAACCAACCACACCCTGAATTCCACGACAACTCACATCTCTAGGTCAAAGACCCTGCTCTTTTCTACAGACTTTTTCCATAATCCCCTATGATTATCTCTTTTCAAGCCAGGTTACACTTCCACCATTTTCAAAAGCATCAAGTGAACCCTAAAACATAAGCAATAGAGCTTCTAAGTTCTGTTCCCAGTTCTACCATTACTTCATGATCTTTGTCAAGACCTGTTTCTCCATCTGTAAAACTAGAGCACAAATGCTTTCCTCATTTACTTGTCTCTGCAAAGTCTCCTTCAGGAAAACAAGACAGTAGTTGTCTCACTCGTTCACATGGCCAACTACTCACTTAAAAGGATGAGAAAAGTTTTCAGTTTAAGCACTTTGAAATTAGTTCTCTGAACTCAAGAAATCTTAAGTGATTGTCCCCCTGGCTAGTAATCAGAAAGAAAACTAGTTTACAAAAAAAAAGGAAACATTAGGCCACAGTTGTAGTATTACAGAAAGATACCTATACAATTTAAAAACTACATGAAGAGCTGTGATTCAGTTCCAGGCCAATAAAACTGCCTTGATTTATGGTCTCACTCCCTAAGAATAGTAACATTCACAACCTTCATCATTTTGTTCCTTCATTCCAGGCCATGCAACATTGACATTATCAGGGACTCCAAAGAGAAGTGTATAATCAACCGGTTTTCTTTAGCTCATTGTGTAACAAGGCAGAAAATCAGGTCACGGGACAAAGCGTTACTTAATATAAGCTTGATGAGATGGACAAGAAGCCAAATTTTCTAAGGAAAAAATAGACTAAGCTACAAGAATTATCAGAGAAAAAGTTAACCTCATACAGCACAATATAGCCAGACAAGATTTAGTTATAGTGTTCTTTGCTTGCTCACACTAAAGGCAGCAAGAAGAGGAACTAACCCAGCAGCACAGACACAAAACAGTAAATACCTAAAAAGTTCGCTTGAGCTCTGATATGTACCACCGCAGTCTGGAGGAAAAATTTATCTCCTCACATTCAGCTTAGGCCGATAGAATCTTCTTACATAAACTGACAACATTAATTCACTCAGCAAATATATTCTAAACTCTAATTCCAAGCACTGTGCAGAAAGAAAACCATGCTTGGTGGGGAAAGAAAAATAACCTGAAATTAAAAATCACTGAAATCATGCACAAAGTGTACATTCTAGTAAAAATCACACTTAGGGAAGTAAAGACACACAAAACAAACTTCTCTGAATTTTCTAATCTTAAATTCTTAGTCTCAAAATAAGAACTGAGCAATGCTTCAGAACAGCCTGAGTGATTAAGAGCAATCAATCTGAAATTAAACAAAACTGGACTGGAAACACAGAATAACAAACCAGTGGCACGATGCTGAGCAAGTCGCTTCATCAACGAAATAATGCCTGGAACATAATAAGTTTTCAATAAATTGTAGATTCTAATAAATTCCTCCAAGCAGTTTGAATGTGGAGCTTTTCTCAAACCATGTTCCACAAGATATCAACCAGTGGTCTGTTAAGAAAAAAAAAACCAGATCTGGAAAAGGCTGGATTAAACATTATAACTAAGCATATTGCTTTACTGAATGATTTTTCAGAACCATTAATACGCTATTCTGTGTCATAACAAGGAAGAGGAGGGATAGAGACAGGGAGAAGACTTAGTATGCAGCCTTTTACCATGATTCTGAACTCCTAGTAAAATTCCTGAAACACAGTTTGAGAAACACTGATTTAGACTACTGATTTCCAGACTTTTAGATTCCGCAAAGTACTTCAATTTTAACATTAAAAAAATTAGGAAGCCACAAAGGATTGTCAACTTTTTTATTTTGCCATGTAAAAACATTGTTTTTAAATCATTACCTACTATCATCATTTCATTTTAAAACCAAAAAGACAGGAATAAACAACAGACCCTTAGATTAAATTAAGTAATGGACTTTTACATAAAATAATTTAGTGCTGTCCTCCTTTCTACCATGTCCCCAGGGAGCAATCCCAGAACCTCTGAGGTAGACCTCTTCATCAAAATACAAATAATACTTGGAATTCTAGTATGGACTTTCCATCAGTGAGATAAGAGAACTTTACAACTATGATCTAGTTCACTTTAGGGACATACAGGTCAGGAAAGATCACATACAAAATGGTTGATAAAAACAGCCACAGATTATTACAAAGTAAGAAAATGAGTTAACTGAATAGAACTTTAAGAATAAAAGAAACAAAGAGTGGTATTTATAATATGGTGTTGAAAAGGAAATTATCCCTGGGTAAATTTACCTGTCATTAAATCCCAAGTCTTCAAAAAAATAAGCTTTTAATTTATTCAATCAACATCACCAGCATTAAGAATGTATTGCTTTGGGGGCCGGCCCAGTGATGCAGTGGTTAAGTGCGCATGTTCCACTTCTCGGCAGCCTGGGGTTCGCTGGTTTGTATCCCAGGTGCAGATATGGCACCACCTGGCACGCCATGCTGTGGTAGGTGTCCCACATATAAAGTAGAGGAAGATGGGCATGGATGTTAGCTCAGGGCCAGTCTTCTCAGCAAAAAGAGGAGGATTGGCAGCAGATTTTAGCTCAGGGCTAATCTTCCTCAAAAAAAAAAAAAAAAAAGAATGTACTGCTTTGTTTGACTTAACAAAGGAAAACCTTAGCATTGCTTTGCATCATGACGTCCTCTATCCTAACATGTTTAAGATTGTTCAATATCGTAAAAGGAGAGAATACAGTTTTGTAACTCTTGTAGGAAATTCATTTCAAAAGTAAAATTTAAATCCCAGTAAGAATAACTAGAAGATACCACATGATCTTCTATGTGGAAAAACTACAGAACAAAATTCCCTTACACAAAATCCAAAAACATCCAAAAGCTCAAATCACTAAACCATGGACAGGAATAAACACAACCTCCTCATTTTACAGATGAGGAAAACTAAGGCCCTTGAAAGATTCAATAATTTGTTTAAAAGTTAAAACTTTTCCCCCTCAACAGTGCTATAGCACTATTTATATATAATTAATAAAATAAATAAAACCATCTATAGAAAGGGCTGATAACAGTTGTAAAATGAAGTCTAATGGTTAGTTCTATAGGTTGCAGCCAGTTTCTTTATTCTGAAAGCCTTTTCCTACCATTTTTAAACACAGGTCAGACCTAAAATAGGCAAAAGGGCATTTGCTCTAATCTTCAGGTAGCTACATTATTTTACAGTGATTAAAGAGAAAGTAAAAAGGGGGCAAAAATATTTGAATCCTCAGTCCCAACTCATTTTGCCAACATTTATGAATCTCTTTACTTCTTCCTAAACATAGCCCAAGAACTAGAACAGCTCCTGAAATATAGTAGGCACCAATAAATAGTTACTGAATGAATGTAAATAGACTGTTATTACTGCATGATCTAATGTCTATTATTTTAATGTTATTATCAAACACAAACCAATTTCAAAGTGCTAAACTTTGCAAATACAGAATGTATGTGTATGTCCTCGAAGAAAATATCCAGACTCAATCAAACTCAGGAATAGAAACAGATATACTTCTGGAACCCTTTTATAACGCTAGTGTTGCAGGATGAGACAGACCTATGTACACTGCTACCCTTATTAAAAATCTTGCAAACTCTGAATCTGCTCATTGAATACTGATTGTATGTTACACCAGAAAGCTAGTATAATATTAAAACAAGTCTCCCTCATTGAATCAGCACCCACACTTGTTAGAGAATAATAAACCAATAATTTTAGTGATTAGTAAAACAACGTTGAAAAATTTAGGAGATTAAACATTCTTATGATTCTAACTTGTTAATATTACATTCAACCACTTTTTAACTTAAAACATGCAAATTAACAGTGAAAGCTAATTTGCCTTTTACATGTTATTAAAAAAAACAGCAAATGTACCATTATAAATGGTTTTCATACTACACCAGCAATCAAAATAACTAATGTTTTGGAACCGACAAGCTTAAGGTACAAAATTTCCATTCCTCAACCTAACTTGTCTTAACTAGGAACACTAATGCCTCTAAACATTCAGTAGTGAAAGTATTACAAGATCAGAACCTAATAACTGGCACTATAAACTAAAATCAGGGAACCAATAGCTTAACAAGTTTGAGAATAAAGTATCTCAGATTACCAGTTAAATTACAGAAGATTCACTAGAAGCAGCTAAACCCCATTCAACAAATTCAGTTACAAATGATTACTGAAATAACTGCTTAAAAAGCCATTCAGCTGTTCGTCTGGAGGGCAGGTAACTACAGGAAGCTCCTCTATTTATAAGCTGTCAGACTTAGAAACAAAGCCGTATTCAAAAACAAGAGACTCAACTCTGCCTACACCAATGGTAAGTGGTCCATCAGACCACTGCTCTGAGCCAAGCTTCTATTCATTAGACTACAAGTCTGTGCTCCGTTTTAAGGTGTATTATGAACACTAGTAGCCCCACGATTTTCAACATGTACAAAAGCAAAAAGTGACAAGAAAAAGCCTCCAACTATAATTCCTCCATTCAACGAATATTTATTGAATGAATACTATATACCAGGCATTTTTCTAAACACTGATGAAAAAGGAAGCAGCAATAAGAGCAGTGAGGAAATGAGAAACTCAAAGGCATATAGGAGGAACTGCCCAAAGGAAAAGTAAATCAAATCTAAAGGACAAAGACCGACTCTTGCAATAAGTGAAAAGTACTGCACTAAAGTCATGAATAATAAGCAGGAGAAAAGAAGCGTGAATAAGGACAAGAGAATCATCTAGGGGACATTTTGGGTATCTGCTGAAGTATTTTGCTTGTCACGGTGATTAAGAAATGCTACTGATACTTAACCGGCAGAGGCCAGGAAAGCACAGGAAACTTCAGCACAAAGAAGTGTCTCTAATCTCAAACTTTGTAGGGATAGTTAAGTAGGTAAAAAAAATCTCTATAATTATCAAAGCCTAGGACTTAAGTCTATTCTACATATAAACATCAAGGCTTTCTGCATAAATTTAATACGTACTAAATGTCCAGAAAAACAATTACTGAATAAAGTGAGAGAAAATTATACTTTACTTGGACCTTTACCAAGAATTGTTCATCACTCTGGTGCTTTGCCTCTCATGGTATTTAAGCTGCAAATATCCTTATAGCAGTCTACTTGAGTAACTGTTTGTTATGCCTATGTTTGGTGCCAATATCTACTACTTTATATATATCTTACTATTATGGATAACTGAGTATTTACAGATTGAAATGTAATTACTTTGTCATGAATTATTTTCTTTATATTTATCCTTTATCTTACAGCTAGAGAAATTTTTTTCACTGTTTTTATGTAGGGAAGTTGTATTACCTGTGAATTTCATTTCACTACAGGGAGTATTCAAAATATTTATTATAAAAAGGGGGCACCGGGTCTAACAGGTTTGAGAGACACCAAGCTAGAAGATCAACATCACTGTAGGATAACTGCAGGTCTCAGTTCATCCAGAAAATGGCAGAAAAGGGCAGGTAACTATGGTATTCTTTCTTTCTTCTAAAACGTAAATTTTAAGCATGGTGAAAAGCAAACATAGTGAAACCTTTATCGGAAGATAGTTCTCCAGGTGTAAAGTCTGTTCAAATCTGCACAATATCAAAGTGAGTGGCAAAGAAGTGAATATGATATACCTTGTCTACTAAGAACTTCCCTAAGACATTTGTTGAAATCACCAAGGACAGAGATTACCTATCTTAACAGATTTTCAAGAAAAACAAAACTAACTGGCCTATTTTGGGCAAAGAGGCTGGGTAATCTATTTAACACAGAAGAAAAGTGTGCCTGGTTTATAATCACCAGAGCCAATACACTTCTATTTGATATCCATTCATCTGGAGACTTCTAAACTGCTAACAACTGAACTTTAAAAAGAAGATTAAAAAAATCTTTCAGAATCTAACCTAAACTTCTGTATGTGAAACTGTAAGAACTACCTAAAATGTTTCTATGGTAAAGGCCCTCTCTCTCTACAAATAAGGATTGCTCATTCCTACACTACCTGTCAGTCAAAGATTGCATAGCTCCATTTCTCTGAATGCTCACTCAAGCTTCCAATAGGTACACCTCAGTATCATTTTACAGTAGGTTATACTAAGGTAAACTGAGAGGGTCAGATGACTCAGCTCCAGTCACACGAAGAATTAGTATTAGAACACATTGGTAACTTCAATTCACTCCTTCGACCAGTAGTTTCAAGAAGCTAAAAGTTTAAGCACAAAATATCCTGAACTCATGAAAGTTCTAATGACTATAAGAGAAACAGAAAGTAAAACTTGATTAATGCTAAGATGAGCTATAGAAAAACTAAAATTAGGTTTGTTGTCTGCTTTTTGCTTTGTTTTCAAACTGGAATTTCCAGCTATCTTACTAAGTTACACAAGGTGTTACAACCTCAATTAATTCCCAACTGACAAAAAATTTGGATGCTCTTCTTTTAGAAGTTGCCCTACAATGTGTAACTTGAGAGGAGAGATCCAATTCCTCTGGTCTCAGTAACCACAAGGAGTGAAAGTGACCCCAACAGATACTGCTAGAATGGAATAGCAACTACCAACAACTATTCTAAACAATCCCTCCCCAAGACAGCTTTGGCTAAAATTATATGGTCTCAATTATCTTACTGAAAATTCTCATCAGGATCCCCAAATCAGAAATCAAAGCTACACCAGAACAAAACCTTAAGCACCACCAACATAAAAAGACAATGACTATCCTTTTACCCTTCCACACCAGGGTTCCTCAACCTCAGCACTCTTGACATTTTCGACCCAATAATTCTTCATTGTGGGGGCTGTCCCGTGCACTGTAGCATATTTAGCAGCAACCCTGTCCTCTACCCACTAGATACCAGAAACAACCCTCCCCCAGTTGTCACAACCAAAAATGTCTACAGACATTGTGAAATGTCCTCCTGGGGAGCAAAATTACTCCTGGCTGAGAACCACTGCTCTATACTATCTCCTTTATGGCTCATTATTAAGCTGTGGAGAGATGAAAAAGAAGTTGGCATCCACAGGTTTCTTATTCTTAGACCCGTTCTAATTTGACTATAGAGAATAAAAAGCAATCCACACCTTCTTTCCTCTTCTAATAAGATGGCTGTCTGAAAGACTTTAGCATCTTCTCCCTGAACATAAGTAAAGGTCATAAAAAGCCAACTAAACATAAAGAAACACAGTGTTAGCATCCAATTGGTACTTCCCCCCAAAATACAAGGAATTTCGTCTGCAGTGAGTTTAATTTTAAGACTTTATTCTTCCTCATACTGAAAAAGTCCCACAGATTTCCCCAATATATACATGTTGATTTATCAGTAGAATTTTAAGACCAGAACTAGCCTTCCACCCATAAGAATATATATTTCTTATTTCTAGATCCTCACAGGGAGTATATTTACTGACACTGTATGTTCACACTTCATGTGGAGCACCTGCATTTTGTACCACTGAGCCTTTTAGATAAGGATCTCACAGCACTAAAGCCACTACTTTCTAAATTAATTATTGGGTATTCAATATGTCATATCACTTACTCATTCAAGAAATATTTAATAAGTAACTGCTATACAGCACCAGATAGATGCTAAATAATCAAGGAGACTTTTCAGCCACTAAGTCACCAGTAGCAGAATTTAAGATAATCTAATAATTAAAACCTCTCACCCCCAGCTCAAATCACTGAATTCCTTGCCCCAGTTCAACAACACTACTAACACTACTTAGACACCGCTCTGGGATCTTTCTGGGAGTCATGCAACTTAAAAAGCAAGGTCAGTGAGCTTAGAGTTTTAAGAGTCACAAAGTCTTTAAGAAATCTACTTTTAGGGGCTGGCCCAGTGGTGCAGTGGTTAAGTGCGCACATTCTGCTTTGGCGGCCCAGGGTTGGCCGGTTCAAATCCAGGTACTAACAATGGCACCACTTGGCAAGCCATGCTGTGGTAGGCATCCCACATAGAAAAGTAGACGAAGATGGGCACAGATGTTAGCTCAGGGCCAGTCTTCCTCAGCAAAAAGAGGATTGGTGGCAGATGTCAGCTCAGGGCTAGTCTTCCTCAAAAAAAATAACAAAAGAAATAAAGAAATCTACTGTTTAGCTACTCTTACATTAGGGTCATTAGAAAGTTTTCCTGTATTAGAGCCAATACAAGTACAGCAAATGATAATGACTTGTGGAGCACCTGGTAAAGAGCCAAACTAGATAAACATTACTTATTGATAAGGATGACATTTTATTAGATCAAAGAAGGTGATAAAATAAGGAGATGAGAGAGAAAGAGAAGTCCGCTAGTTCCTTCAAGCAGAGCCTCAGAGGGGAGCAACACACTGGTAGTCCTTAATTAGACAGGTCTCTTGTCTGGATTTGAGTACTCTGATCTCCATAAAACACTTAAGAACCATCCGAGTCTCAGTGATACCAAAAGTAGTTTACGCTGCATATGATTTATCTCACCTGCTTAATGATGACTCTACCAGACTCCACCTCATAAAGTAATATACCCTGGCCTTGATTTAAAAGACACAGAATGACACCTTTACACTCCATAACACAGCCCTCTGTGGTACTACCCAGTCATTCCTCAATGTAGCACAGTTAACTCCATCAGTCTTGACTTCACGTTGTCTCTCAATAGGATAGTCAGGTGACGTAAAAGCTTCTGCTGCTATGAAAATAACTTTAAGTTACTTAAGTATTTCTTCTATCATCTCATGACCAAAAAATATACTATGCCATTTTACCTAATCATACATAAACTTGAATCTCTGGGATTTCAGACCATATAATCAAAATCTCTTATTTTAAAGCCCAAGTTTAGTAGTCACTAAATTTTACTAAAATTAATTTCATTGTAAATAGAAAAACACTCTCAATAAGAGAAAGTAATTTATAAATCGATATCCACTTCTAGAATACAGACTCTTTTTTGAAGCCTAACAGGTAACAGCACCACTGAATAATATATTTTAATTTTAAAATTCCCCTATGGCTTCCCCTCATTTTCTTAATATCTACTTTCTAAATGAAACTTTTGTTCTCTTATCTGGGGGGATCCAAACCAAAGACACACAAAGCTAGGATGAATAGATGAGGATTAGCAATAAGGAGTGTTATTTCACCGAATTAATTCAACGAAATGTGGCTTAACCTATATAGCATTACACATATTTCAATTTCTCTCAGAAATTATAGCCAAAACTATTTCTTCTGATACAGACACTGAAGTTAACTGGGTCTGTGAATCTTTCAGACTAGCAGGACTGACAAGACAAATGATAAAACGTAAGAGTAGTTTCAGGGCTGAATATTGGGTAAACTATTGCTATTGCCTGCACACACTTCCAAATGTATCAAGAAGTGCTATATCCTAGAGACTGGGGAAGGACACAAAGCAAGAGTTGTGAAAACCTTGCAACCTGGTCCCCCTGAACACAATCATAACTCTGCTATGTGGTGAATAAACTGGCAAGCGATGACATGGCTCTGAAGCAGTCCTTCCCACTATTTGGGTGAAGGAACCTACCCAACAACAGCTCATTAAAAGCTGACGTAAAACTCAATACGCAGCCTCAGGTGTTCACAGAGGACAGCACTCAAGGGTGATGGTTCTTATGATCCATTAAGTCAAAACAAAGAAAAACTTCATTCACAATAAGCTGACTCTAGCTATCCTCAGAAACACATCCAGGTTTCCCATAACGTTCGTCCAGTTGAAGAAACAATGCATGCCTAATATATGCTGAGTAATTATAGTGAAGGAATCTCAAATTTATATAAAAAATTTTTTAAAAACTTTTCAATCTTGTCCTATATATATATGAAAATCATACTACTGACTTAGCAGCGTTTGACTTGGTTTTCCAGTAGCAGAGACAGATTGGCATTGAACCAGCCACTTACTCAGCTCGTCATTCTTACTACCAACATTTTCAAGATAACAGTCTGGGGTTAAGGATATAGAATGGCCATGAAACTCACTGGCTCACCTACAAATCAAAACTAAACCCGTGACCACACTGTACCTTTTCCTAAAAATGCATAACAATGACAATTTACTAAATATTTCTCCCTTCTTCCTCAACTCAGTCTTCCTTTTCTACCTGAGTCTATGCTATCCTCCTCAATCTGAATTCCACCTATGTTGCAGAACTCAATTCATCTCTCACTCTCTCCCTGACCTCATCAATGTTACCATATCCCCCCTCTCTGAATTCAAAAGCACATATTATCCAGCCTCATTCACCTTACACTGTTACTTTTTCCATGTTTGTCTTGTCTTTCCAACAAAACTGTGAGGTCCTTAAGGGCAGGAACCACATATTCCTCAGAATTGCTGCCAGAGCATCCAGAGGAGAGCCTTGCATGTATGTATAAGTACTCAATTACATTTAATTGTGTTAGGCCTCAATTTACAAATCAGGCATTATGGACAACAAATCAGCCTAAAAAGATCAATAACTTCTCCTCCAGCTATCAAACCAAGGCTTAGAAAAACACCCAAAAAGTCTTTCAAATTATCCCTTTTCAAGAGCACTTTGAAGTGAGGACTTAAGCGGTAAAAAGAAAAGTTATAAGTTGTGGAAAGTTAGACTGTTTTCTCACTCTTTAAGGCAAGGAGGGAACAGCGACTTAATCAGAAGAGCACACAATGTTCAACAAGGCATCGCATTCAACAACTTGTCACAGGTCACACACATACTGGCTGAATTCCAGACTCCCTCTCTGTGGGGAGAGTGAGTTCTGGAGGCTCCGATGTCCACTGGAAAAAAAAAAAAAAAAACAAGGCACCTGCTCTTCCCAGCACTGAAATATGGCAAAAAGCACACAAACACAGCCAAATTAGCAAGCAAAAACTAAGCGCCCTGTGGATGAAACTATGAGTACAAAATTGGAGGTAGGGCAAATAGAAAGAAAAGAAAATGTTATAAAAGCCTGTAAAAAGGACAACTTTGAGGTGAAAAGGCTCAAAATATCCATTAGGCACTTATTCACACAACTCCATTTGTGTGTCTAAGAAATAAGATATAGACACACACTTTAGTAGGCTCTCTCTCTCATAGTTTACCTGAGACAGTCTAAGTATAGAGCTAAGTTATTATGAAGCTACCTTGGCAAGATTGAACCTGATTACTTCCAAGGAAAAGAACAACCATAACTAATTTTAAAGATGGGTGGCCAAAAGTAGGATTACCGTTCACCCCAGTGGGTCTCCCTGCAGCAGTTATAACCCAACACAAAACAGCGTCTGGGTTTGGGGTGCTGTAGCTGGCTAGCACGCTGCAGAAGTGCTTTCTTCACAACTACAGGACTACCTGTCTAGGGGCTACCAGACAATCTGGCAGAAACTGGTGAAAACCATTTTATGTCAGAGGATGCAGTCCCCAGCATTGTGTCCTGGATCTTTTTATTAAGCGATGAGACAAAATGGGGGAGGGCGGCGGGGAAGGGAGGTGGTGCTAAAGACGCTGGCAGCATGACAACAAAAATAACCAAGTTGAAACAATATGTCCCGCCTTCTTCCTAAAGCCATTTCCTTCAATAGTGATAGGGAGGCAGGCAGCCTGCAAGTCATTATACACTGCCGTTTTCACTTTCACAAGAACCCTGGAAACCAGTGAAGAGCAAAATCCCCTCTCTGCCCCAGTTTACCTTCCAACCCTCTCTCTTTCGTGCTTTCTTCCTTCCTTCCCTACAGACAACCGAACAGCGACAATTCTCAGCAATCCGCTATTTTGCTTCACTGAGGATGGGGGAGGGGGAGGATCTAGTGAAAAGTGGAAAAGCAAATAGAGAAGCAACAGCGGAAAGAGTATCGAGTAGGGGAAAGAGAGGTCATAGTGAGGAGACAGGGTGAAGAAGAGTGTAAGAAAATCGAGGGGAGAGTCATCGGAGGAGAACTTGCTAAGGAAAACAAACAGATGGAGGGGGGCAGGTAATGAGGGGAGAGGGAGCGAGGGGCAGATGGAGCAACCGAGGGGGAAAACAGGCTGGACGGAAGTTACGGAGCCAGGGCCGGGACGCCCGGGCTTTGGGGCCAGCGACCGGAGACCAAGAGCAGCAGGTATGTGGGAGACCGATGTGAGGGGAATCAAGGCTGTGCGGGAAGCTGAGGACCCATTCCAGGACACCGGGGCGAGGAATCCACGCCGATGCCCCGGCGCAGATGACACGGGGCTCTTACCGGCAGTTTGGGGCTGACCTCGCCCTTGCAAAAGTGGCAGAAAAACCGGTGCGCGGCGACAGCGGCGCCTGCGCCCGCCCCGGCCGCCGAAGCCTCCGCCATTTTTCTCTTCCGCCGCAGCTGGCCGAGAGGGCAGCGGCCCGTCCCTCGCCAGGCCGCTACCTCCCGGCTGCGGTCGCCGCCTCTGCCGCCGCCGCCGCCGCCGCCGCCGCTTCCTCAGTGGGGCCGGCCGCTCCGGAGCCCGCGTCGGTCACGTGAGTCCGCCGGGCCCAGAAAGGCTGCGGCGCCGACTGCGACCCTAAGGCCCGCCTCCCAGCACCAAAGAGGCGCAGGCAAGAGAGTCCGCCCTCCGGCTCCTCAAACAGCCCCTCGCCGGTCCTCCAACCTTCCAGCGAGAAGAAAGAAAGAGCGCCCCCGGAAACCACCGAAACTCTAAGGGTAGAGCGGTACACATTTTTCCGTTTTCTCGGTGATCCTCGGTGTCCATCCTCCCGCGAGAAAGGGCCGTGGGCTCCCCCTCTGCCTGGGCGGCTAGCAGGAGCCCCGCGAAGCCGCCGGCCTTGGGGACTCGGCGGCGTTACACTGCATTGACCCGGAGGTTAGTAGAAACTGGTGTCTGAACGAGGCGGCCCTGTCTCTGGATCAAGGGACCAAGTCCGGAACCGGAACCTGCGTGAAGGGAGTGAAGAGCCAGGAGCCAAGATCCTTGGAAATCCTTTTCGATGATGGCAAAGGGTCTGGGGATGCTTCCCCAAAGACATGTGGATGGGGATGCTGAGGCTGAGAGACAAAGACTTGGCTTCTGAGGAATTCAGAGAAACAAATGAACAAACCAATGTTTGGTAGCACTTGGGATGATAAGGAAGTAATTATATAGTCAACTAGATCTGTTTGTGTCTACTTTGTCGAGTAGAAATGTCAAAATTAAATACTGCCCTGCAAACAACATACTTCATCTCCTATTTGAAACACCCTGTTGAGAAGCTCTCCTGTACCTCTTAATTTCTTTTCCTAAATTGTCATTTCCTTTATGGACTGGGAATGACACGGCCTGTTCACTCCCAATGGGCTGTGAACAGTGGCCTTAGTTCTTCCAAACAATGAAGTGTAGAATCTAAAATCTGTGACAGATCGCTAAACCATCTCCACCCAATCTTTAAAAAAATTAGACATAACTCCGTAAAGATAAATTTGGTGTATAGTCTTTTTTCTATACATACATGTTTTTCTTTTTTTTTCACAATAATTGAATTTTCCTCAACATTTTCCGTTATAACCCGCATCTTTCACTTAATGAACAATTTTCTATGGTAATATATATATTTCATTTTAAATGGCATAGTATTCCATCGTATGGGTATACCATAATTTACTGAATTAATTCCTTATTGCTAGAAATTAGGTTGTTTCTAGTATATCAGTATTCTAAAGAGAACTACAGTGACATATTTTTATTATTTCCTTGGAACACAGTATTCAAAATGAAATTATTAGGTCGAAGGTATGCAAGATTTTAAGGCTTTCGATATGTAATGCCAATTTGCCCTCCAGAAAGTACATGAATTAACACTCACCAGCTGTGCTCCCAACATAAAAAGAAACTTTCTATCATACAATCTTTTTTTTCTCTTAGCTCTGAGACTGCTCAGTACAATGACTCAAGCAGAAATTAAACTGTGTTCTTTGTTGCTGCAAGAGCATTTTGGAGAGATTGTAGAAAAAATTGGAGTCCACCTAATCAGAACTGGCAGCCAGCCACTAAGAGTAATTGCCCATGACACAGGAACATCACTGGATCAGGTATGTTTGGATGACGTTAATTTGCTTTCATTTCATTAATTTCTTTTACCTACCTTTGAATATTGTTACTTCCCACCCCACAAAATGGAAAAGGGAGAAAGCCTGCCCTTAGGACCAGAACAGTGTTATTTGGGGGGAAAGAGGATGAGACGTAGGCCCCAAGGTTCTGCTTCTCAGAGCATTCTAGGTTCATCATGGCTTCTTAGACAAATCTTTGCTCTTCCTATGCCATACCTCATTTATTTGTATTGAGTCTATTAATCTCAGTACTACTTTTAAGGAATGAGAATAATAGAGGGGAAGTAAACTGTACTTTGGAAGATAAAGATCAGAGGAAATATGAGCATCATAGCAAGGAATCTTCCTGATTTCTTCCATTGAGATGTGATTCTTATTAGCTATTCCAATGGAGGGAGAGAAGCAGCACAGAGATTCGTATCTAGCCATCTCCTGATGCTTAGTAAACTGTTGGACAAAAATTGCCAGCAATAATGAGCAGTGGCTTCAGATCTTTCCTCTCTTTCTTTTGGGTCCTATCTAGGTAAAAAAAGCCCTTTGTGTCCTCATCCAACATAACCTGGTGATATATCAAGTGCACAAACGTGGTGTGGTGGAGTATGAAGCCCAGTGCAGCCGGGTGTTGCGTATGCTTCGGTATCCCCGGTACATCTATACTGCCAAGACACTGTACAGTGACACTGGGGAGCTGATTGTTGAGGAGCTACTGTTGAATGGCAAAATGACAATGTCAGCTGTTGTGAAGAAAGTGGCAGACCGGCTCACAGAGACTATGGAGGGTCAGTACTGTATCCACTGCTGTTAGCAAAAGCATAGATTGGCTGGCTGCAGGAGTGGACCCTCAGTGATCTTAGGCCATCTTACCTGCCTCTTTCCTCCTGTTGTACAGATGGCAAGACCATGGACTATGCTGAGGTGTCAAACACATTTGTGCGACTAGCAGACACACACTTCGTGCAGCGCTGCCCCTTCGTGCCTGCCACTGAGAATTCAGACCCTGGGCCACCGCCACCTGCCCCCACTCTTGTCATCAATGAAAAGGACATGTACCTGGTTCCTAAACTGAGCTTGATAGGTAAGGAATTTTGAGCCCTGGACTGTGACTTGACCTAATTGTCGATTCTTCCTCAGTGACTGTTGAATGAGTCAATCAATTGAGCTGTTAGCAAGGATTTACTCTGTGCCAGATACTGTGGTGTAAAATGATTAAAAAAAACCTCAGTCTCTGCCCTTGTGGGACTTAAGTCCAGTATAGGAGACTTACATTAATCAAATAACCACATAGATATATAACTAAAAACTGTGATACGTACTATGAAGGAAAACTATGAGGTATTATGAACATATATAACGCGACCAGATTTATCTGGGGGTTTCAGGTACATGCTTCTTTGAAAGTGTGGCATTTGAGCTAAGATTTAAAGCAGAAGTAGGAACCAACCAGTGAGGTAAAGTATGAAGAGGTACAGAGGATAAGCATTTTTTAGCAAAGGAAATAGTATGTAGTGAGAAAAAAAAATAGGATATTTGAGGAAGTAAAAGAAGGTCAGTATAGTTAAAGCACGGTGAGCAAAGGAAAGCGAGCCATGAGGTAAGGTTAGGGAGACAGGCTGGGGCGAGATCAAATAAGGCCTTGTAGAGCATCTGTTCTTTATCCTCAAGGCAAAGGAAAACCACTAAAGGATTTTAAAGGAAGTAACATGATCTAATTTGCATTTTTAAAAGATTTTTCTTTCTGAAGAAAGGATGGGGCAAAGGTAAATGTAGACAAACCAGTGAAAAATTAGCTATAGAAGGGGCGAGAGAGACGGAGGTATCAGGAATGACATCTGCGTGACTGACTTGCATATGTGGGAGGATGATGGTGCCATTCACTGTGAAAGGAAGCATTGGAGCATGAGCAGTTTAAGGGAGAAAGACTGACTTTCTTTTTGAACGTGTTGATTTTCAGATGACTTCATCATTAATTTCTTTGTAGCTCTTCAGTCTCCTCAGCAACTCTAACCTAGAGGCAGCTATGGATGTCTTTGGGATGGAGAGACTATTCAGTCTCATAGGAGAGACTATTCAGCTCTTATATTCAGTGATTTCCTGTCATCATGTGAGGTGTAGCCTAACTGTTCAGCTGTTTTATTTGGCAGGGAAAGGTAAAAGGAGGAGATCATCTGACGAAGATGCTACCGGAGAGCCCAAGGCCAAGAGACCAAAACATACAGCAGATAACAAAGAGGTAATCGGGCTTCTTGATTAGGAGTCACCCTGATGAAAGCCAGAAAGAGGATTAAGATCACAAGCCCTGAGAGAGCTTAAAGGTTCCTGGATTGAAAAGTAGTAGGATTATGAGCTTCATTAAATATTGGCCAGGAATAGACTAACAAAGAGTGAATTGCTGTCCCCCTTCCTAGGCTTAACTTACTGCAGTCATTGGACAGAGGTAACATCTTATACAAAAAAAGGGCCTAGAAAAAGTTTAAGTCATTCAGTATGGCTGAGACCACCATAGAGACCCATGGTGGCCAGTGGTGACAAATGAGTCTAGAAAAATATATACAGGCCTGAGCTCTTATATTCAAATGCCTTCTCAGCATCTCTGTGAAGATATTAATAAGCACCTCAAAATTAGTATGGCCAAAACAGAATAATTTCCACCTCTCAAATATCTACTCCCTGCTAAGCTTTTCTCATCTGACTGAAGGACACCACCCAGGCCAGCCACATAGGACACCACCATTTGCTTAGGCCAAAATCCTGGGGCTGGCCCGGTGGCGCAGCGGTTATGTTCGCCCATTCCGCTTCTCAGCGGCCCGGGTTTCGCTGGTTCAGATCCCAGGTGCGGACATGGCACCACTTGGCAAGCCCTGCTGTGGTGGGCGTCCCGCATATAAAGTAGAGGAAGATGGGCACGGATGCTAGCTCAGGGCCAGGCTTCCTCAGCAAAAAGAGGAGGACTGGCAGTAGTTAGCTCAGGGCTAGTCTTCCTCAAAAAAAAAAAAATCCTAGGAACCATCCAATCTCACAGTAAAACCTGTCAGCCCAATTTCCAAAATGACCTCAAATCCCACTATTTCTCACCTCTTCCACTATCACCCTAGTCTGAACCACTGTCATGTCTAGTCAACACTTTGCCACCACTCTCCTAAATGGTCTCTCTAACTGCATTCTTATCTTCTTAAGAGCCAAAATTACTTTCTCAGTTGTTTTTTCAAAAAATCCCAACACATCACTGATTTAGACTCCTTTAATAACTTCCCATTACTCTTAGAAGAAACCCAAACCCTTACTATGGATTATTAAGCCTTACATGAGCTGATTTTAACGTGATCTGCTGGAGACAAGGCTCTCCAACCTCAGCTCTTTCCACTCTCCCTTTTGTTCACTATGTTCCAGCTTTTATCTTTCTTTTTGTGCCTCAAACATGTCCTATTCTTTCCATTCTTCAGGCTTCTGTCCTTAGTGAACAATTCCTTCTGCTTCAAATGCTTTCCCCTCAGATGTTCATGTAGTTGCCTTGTTTTGATCACTGAGATCTCAGCTCAAATGCTATTTTCTTAGAGCTCACTCACCATTGCCCACCCTCTGCTCCAGTCTCTACATTTTCCCATTTCATCTTCAGAGCATTTATAAGTAGCTGAAATTATTTATTTGTATACTTGTTTGTCTTTGTACTCTCAGTAGAGTATAAACTCCTTGAGGGCAGTATCTTGTACCTGAAATATAGCAAGACATCAATAAGTATTTCTTGATTGACTAAGAGGTTAGGACTTTATCCTGAAGGCAAGGGGGAGTCATTGATGGAATTTTAGGCAGGGGAATGAAGTGGCTCAGATTTCCATTTTAGAAAGATTACTATAGTACAATGCTTCATAACTTGTACAATTCCATGGATAGATTTCAGAGGGTCCACCTCTAATTGTGCGATGTGCATTTTTCTTTAGAGCACTCTATAGCTTTCTTCAGATTCTTCAAGAGAACTTGTGACCCAAAAAGATAAATAAGCACTGCTCTATGAGAAATGGGGAGAGCAATACAAAAGGAACAAGATTAAAAGCAGAAAACCCAGTTACCCTTTTTATAGCACCCACTTTATTAAAAAGAAAAATGAAAACCAGTTAGAAGGCTATTTTAGTAATCCAGGTGAGCCATGATTAGAGCCTGAAATAAGATAATGACAGGATAAAAAAAGTAGACATCTGATAAATACAAAAAGAATAGATAGAACTTGGTATTTGGATGGTAGATGAGGGAGAGCAAGCGGTTAGGGATCATACTCAAGTTTCTAGCTTAAGAAATCTGGTTGGTTATAGTGTAGTTAGCTGAAAACCTTTAAAAAGAACAATTTGGGGGAACAGGTGGAAGTGTCAAATAGGTAGTTGAGTCTATGCATCTGGAGCTTAATAGAGAGTTCTGGAATTAAGTAATAGATTTGGAAGTGAATCAATAGTTAAAGCCTTGAGAGCAGATAAAATCACCTAGGTAGAATATGTAGAATAAAAAGAAAAGAGGCTATGGACAGAACCCTAAGGAACACCAGTTTTTATAGGTGGGATCTGGAAAAGGAATCTGTGGAGACTGAGGAAGGGTAGGCAGAATGGTTAGAAGGAACAGCAAGAAAGAATGGTGTCATAAAATCCAAAGGGCCACATTGAGTTAAGAAGGAGAAAATGTCCAACCATGTCATACGCTTCAGAAAGATCAAATAAGATCAGAACTGGAAAATATTCTTTGAACTTAGCAATAAGGAGATCCCCAGGGACCTTGGCATTTCAGTATAATGGTGGAAATGGACTGAGTAAATCTGTGGATGGAGGAACAGCTGGGATCGCCAACTCTGAGAAGCTCAGCTATGACAGAAAGGAAAAGGAGTGAAGGCATAGGGTTGAAGGAGAATTCTTTTAGAGTAGAAGAGATTTGGACAAAGTAAAGGCTGATGGGAAGAAGGTAGTAAAGAAAGAGAGACTGAAGATTTAGAAGTGGAGTGAAAATTGATTGAGCTGGGTCCCTGAGAATGCAGGAGAGGGTGAGATCGAGCACACCAGGATGGGCATTAACCCTAGGTAAAAGGAGGAACATTTTCCATTGTGATAAAATTGGATAAAAATACAAATTTTAAAATAAGTAAGAAATGTGGTGGGGATGTGTGCACAAAGTTGAATGAGTTCTGGCATAATGGCTCCTATTTTCTCTCTGAAATAAGAGGCAAGGTCATTGGCTGAGAGTGAGAAGGGCTGGGTAAGTGGGAGATTTGAGGATACTGGCGGAGTTAAAAATCAGAGAGAAAGATCAGAGGTAAGCTTAGAGTTTGAAGCTGGGGATTGTGAATTTGTCCTTGTCAGGGCACTGATCCACGTGACTGAATGATTTTTCTCCAACCAATTTAGCTGCTACTGTATAGGAAAAAAAATGGTGAACAGTGAAATACAAGCTCCTCACCAGAAAACAATACTGTGTCTAAATGTTTCTGTCTAATCCTTTTCTCCTCCTCAGCCCATTCCAGATGATGGGATTTATTGGCAGGCCAACCTTGACAGATTCCACCAGCACTTCCGTGACCAAGGCATTGTCAGTGCAGTTGCCAACAGGATGGACCAGGTAATATCTAAGTGGGTGGGACAGTGGCCATAGGAACATTCACTTATTTGCCAGATGTGGCCATTGGCGTATAGCCAGAGCCAGCGCAGCAAGAGTGAATTCTGAATTCCAGTTCACTTTTCAAACCCAGACCAGCAGCGAGATTGTGCGGACCATGCTCCGGATGAGTGAGATTACCACTCCCTCCAATGCCCCCTTCACCCAGCCATTGTCTTCCAATGAGGTGAGTTTCAAGTTTTTGTACTAGTTTTCTGACAAGACTCTTGGATATTAGAACCTATTTTGGGACCGGCCCAGTGGCGCAGCAGTTAAATGTGCACGTTCTGCTTTGGTGGTCTGGGGTCCACCGGTTCGGATCCTGGGTGCGGACATGGCACTGCTCATCAGGCCATGCTGTGGCACGCGTCCCACATATAAAGTAGAGGAAGATGGGCATGGATGTTAGCTCAGGGCCAGTCTTCCTCAGCAAAAACAGGAGGATTGGCAGGTGTTAGCTCAGGGCTGAGCTTCCTCAAAAAAAAACAAAAAAGAACCTAATTATTATACATAGAGCCTGAGATTAGGTTGAGGTCTGAGCCTTGAAACAGTTTTTGTTGTTTGAGGTGGGATGCGGATTATCTGTAGGTGGTAGGTACTGAAATATGTGGTCTCTTAGGATCCAGCCTTTAAAAACCTAAACCAATCCCTTAGAGTATAAGCTATTTTCCTAATTGTTCTAAGAATCCACTATTTGGAATCTGACAGCCTTGGTGCTCAGGACATTATTTGGCCCCTTTTTTTTTCTTTTTGAGGAAGATTAGCCCTGAGCTCACATCTGCTGCCAATCCTCCTCTTTTTGCTGAGGAAGACTGGCCCTGAGCTAACATCCATGCCCATCTTCCTCTAGTTTATATGTGGGATGCCTACCACAGCATGGCTTGACAAGCCGTGCCATGTCCACACCCAGGATCCGAACCGGCGAACCCTGGGCCACCGAGAAGCGGAACGTGCGAACTTAACTGCTGCACCACCGGGCCGGCCCCCACGATGCTGCTATATTTTTGGACATTTTTATACCTGTGATATCTAAAATTAAAACATATTTATTTCAGTAATGTCAGCAATTCTAAGATCCCAAACCCATTTTCACTGTCTCTTTTTGCTCCATAGATCTTCAGATCCTTGCCTGTTGGCTATAACATCTCTAAGCAGGTTCTTGATCAGTATCTCACTCTGCTGGCAGATGATCCAGTAAGTCTGTTTTTGCTTTTTTTTCTTTTCCTTTTTTCTGCTGTGGTTATTATTTCTTTCTGCCACTGATACCTGGTAACATTCTCCTGTAGCCTCATTCTCTACGTAGCCAGCTCAGACAATTTCTCTACCATCATCTGATAGGAGGGCTACCTGCTGCAGACTCTTGGCCAGATTTGCTCCTTTGGAAACAGAATCACTGAACTTTCCATTCAGTTAACACTCTCTCTCTCTCTTTTTTAATAGCTTGAGTTTGTTGGAAAGTCTGGCGACAGTGGTGGAGGAATGTATGTCATCAGTATCCTTACCAGTTATTTCCTTACAGTTAGGCGGCCTTAATTATGAAACAGAATAGTGACTTATAAAAGAAAAGATTTTATAACATTTAGTGTACTAAATAAGTTAGAAAATTGAACCAATACATTGATTATAAAGAAGGAAAAAAAACTTTTAATTAATCAAATTTTAGTTAAGCAAAATCTTGACTTAAATACCCTAGTTAGTTAAGATTTTGAAATACTTACCATAAATGAGGCCAATGTGAAAAACAAAATAGTATTTAAATTTTAAATTAGAGACTTAGGAATAAAACTAAGATCACAGGGGCCAGCCCCATGGCCAAGTGGTTAAGTTCACGCGCTCCACTTCAGTGGCCCAGGGCTCACCAGTTCGGATCCTGGGCGCGGACATACACACCACTCACCAAGCCATGCTGTGGCAGCATTCCATGTAGAGGAACTAGAATGACTTACAACTAGGATATACAACCATGTACTGGGGCTTTAGGGAGAAAAAAAAGAGAAAGATTGGCAACAGATGTTAGTTCAGGGCCAATCTTCCTCACCAAATCATTAAAAAAAAAAACTAAGATCACAATGACCAGGCCAAAACATTACTGAGTGACCTTAATCCTCTACATAAAGACCTGCATAAGGCTCTAGGATCCCTAGCCACAGCCACTCTGGAGTCTGTCGTACAGGAGAGGTAAGGGGGTCACCCTGAGTGGGGTTGGAGTCAGACACTTCCTTTCCATGCCCCATTTGAACAAGTACTTTGATCATTATATAAGCAACCAGTATAGGCACATCTTGGCATATCTTGCCCCATTTTTCCACTAGACTGCTATGGATCCCATCTACTACTACTCTTCACCCTTAATACACTACTGCTTAATTCCCAATTATGTAATTAACCTGCTTTCCTAAAGTTTTTACATACAAATGCAGGAACTGAAGCAATCAAGTGCGTCAGCAGTTGGAGACTACCTTATGATTAGCAGTACCATCATCAGTCTGTGGAATTGTGAAAGAATTCTCTGATCCCTATTCCTCTCTGGCCCTGGCTCCACACCTGGAAATGGAGCAACCACCATCTGTGATCAAGAGCTAAAGCTAATCTATGTTGGCATGTCATTTGCTTTCTTCATTCCTTTCCAGATTTGGGTCTCGCTGTGCCAGAATATTCCGTTTAGTTTTGCAAAAGAAACACCTGGAGCAGAAGCAGGTAGAAGACTTTGCAATGATTCCAGCAAAGGAGGCAAAGGATATGCTTTATAAGATGCTCTCAGAAAATTTCATATCACTCCAGGTAACCAATGCTGTAATAATCGCCAGTCAAGCTAGAAACTCCTGAGACAAACATCCTGAACCCCAAGCAAACTCTGTATCCATCTCTGAGACAAAGAAAGAGATTAACAAAGACCTAGCAGTTGACGGATAATCATAGAGCTTTAACTAGCCTAGTAAAGAAGGGGGCACAGCCAAGAAGTCACCCCAGAATCACCCTACCCTTTTTTCTTTAGTTCCTAGTCCCTGTGATTTGTCCTTTCCTTGAGCCTTAAATTTACGATAGATTAAATGTATCAACAGCATCTAATGGGTCCTTGCTAGGTGCAGAGCCACATAGTATACCCTATGAAAAAATAGATAGAATGTATTTTGGAGTCAGAAGCACAACTCTGCCTCTTACCCAGTTACATTGAGCAAATTACCCACCGTCATTTTTATATCTATAAAGTGATGATGGCTGGTAGTAATAAAGATAATATGGTTTGTTGTAAAGATCAAATACAATCTACCTGGCTCTTAAGAGTTGCTCAGTAAATGTTAGTTGCCTACTCTTTCTTCCTCCCTCAGGATGCTGAAAGTCAAATGGAAAAAACAGGGCAGCCCAGCTCTCCCTGTGGCTGATTATGCCATAAACACAGATGTATAAGTGAAAGAGAGGGCTGAGTAGCTCTGGATGGAACACCTGTTTACTTTGCCAGTTCTGAAGAACAGTATAATTTCTCTTACTTTTCTTTCTGTGGACAAATAGGAAATTCCCAAAACGCCAGACCATGCTCCATCCAGGACCTTCTATTTATATACTGTGAACATCCTGTCAGCTGCCCGAATGTTGCTGCACAGGTGCTACAAGGTAACTCCTGGACTTTCTCCCCATTCCCTCCACACAAACAAGTCTCACCCTCTTGCCCCATTTAGCCATTTTCCCTGAGCTACTTAATAGAACTATGTGCATTTCTTGTCTTTCTTCTCTCCTCTCAGAGCATAGCCAACTTGATAGAAAGGAGGCAATTCGAAACCAAAGAGAATAAGTGAGTAGCATTTTTAGTTGAGTAATTATATTTTTCAAGGTCAAAGGCTTGAGAGGAAATTTCCTATGGAAATGAAAACCAATGGAAACAATAACCAGTCTAGTTGCATTGAATTATTGGCTTAGGTTGGCATAAATCATGCATTAATCTATACTTTTCTAATATACCCCGAGTGAAATAATTTTGTAGATTAAATTTATGAGAAATCTACAAACTGGCACCAAACTTTAAGTGTAAATGAGAGGCAATAAGTTTCAGAAGTGAAGTCACATTTCTAATTTAAGTTTGTAGAAAATGTCCTTAGGGGGTGACATTATCCACCTTGACCAGGACAATGGTGAAGGGGGGGTGGGTTATGCCCCAGGACTAAAGGGTAAAAGAATCTCCAAGGCTAGAGGACATGCCTTAGAGTTGTGTTTGTCTAACAGACGCCTACTAGAAAAGTCTCAGAGGGTAGAAGCCATCATTGCATCCATGCAGGCTACGGGTGCAGAGGAGGCACAGCTACAAGAAATAGAGGAGATGATCACAGCCCCTGAACGCCAGCAACTAGAGACCCTGAAACGTAATGTCAACAAGTAAGCATCAGAAACTTCAAACCCGTGTTTCAAAATACCTTCCAGACAAATCTGCCTCGACTTCCTGCTGCCCCTCCAACTTAACAAGAACAAACCTAAACTCATTATCTTCTTCCCCAGGTCAATTAACAGAATGTAATCCAGCTATTTTCCTAAACTAAGAACTCTGAAGACATCCTCAGCTTCTCTTCCCTCACCACACACACACTCTTGTTCACTAAGGCTGTTGATTTTACTTCAGTAAGTGTCTCAAGTGTGGCCCATTCATCTTGGTCCTCATGCAGGCCTCCATCACCTCTTTCCTAGACCTTTGCAATCACCACCCCTTTCAAACCATCTCTTATAATGCTCTCAAAGTTAGTCTCTATAAAATGATTAATAATTTCACTCTCCTATTTTAAATGCTTTAATGACCCCTTTTATTTACAGTAAAAAAAAAACCAGACTCCTTGGTGTGACTTATAGGGCCTTTCACAATCTCCATAGCAGCCTATCTTTCCGTCTTCATTTCTTTCACTCTTCACCATTGACCTTAATAGGTATTCCTTTGAATCTGTAGATGAATTTGGGGAGTATTGCCATCTTAACAGTATTAAATCTTCCATCCCATGAACAAAGGAGGTCCTTCCATTTATATAGGTCTTCTTTAATTTCTTTCAGTGATGTTTTGTGATTTTCCATATTCAAGTCTTGCACTTCTTTTGTTAAATTTATTCCTAAGTATTTTATTCTTTTTTGATGCCATTTTAATGTTTTCCTCATTTCATTTTTGGATTGTTCATTGCTGGTTTATAGAAATAAAACTGGTTTTTGTGTTTTGATTTTATATCCTGCAACTTTGCAAATTCGTTTATTAGCTCCAGCAGGTTTTTTGTGGATCCTTTGAGATTTTTCTACATATAGAATCATGTCATCTGTGAATAGAAATAGCTTCACTTCTTCCTTTTCAATCTGGATGCCAGGTCTTTTTCTTGCCTAGTTGCCCTGGCTAGAACCACCAGTAAAAGGTTGAGTGGAAGTAAAAAGCAGACATCCTTGTCTTCTTCCTGATCTTAGGCAGAAAGCTTTCAGTCTTTCACTATTAAGTATGAGGTTAGCTGTGCATTTGTCATAGATGGCTTATATCAGTTTGAGGAAGTTCCCTTCTATTCCTAACCATTACACTAAGCCTCTGCCACTCTCAGCTCCTACTTTAAAACACCATAGGTCCTTTTACACCTGTGCCTTTAACATGCGCTATTCTTTCACTTACTTGCAAGTTAGACTGTAACTTCTCCCAGGACAGAGACTATATCTCTTGAATCCTCAGCAATTTCCACAGTGCCTGGCACTTACAAGATGCTCAGTAATGAGAGAATGATGTATTGGTTCTCCTGCTTTCCACCCATTACTCTCAAGGGTAACCAAGCAATTCTCTATGGCCACACCCAGCCCCAGCCTATAATCTGAAATATGCTAATTAATGTTCAGTTGGGCAAATGCTTTCACTTTTTCACTCAGGTTGGATGCCAGTGAGATTCAGGTGGATGAAACCATCTTCCTACTGGAGTCATACATTGAGAGCACTATGAAGAGACAATGATGCAGAAGAAGAGTCTTCCTCAAAAGATCTGGGGGTAGATTAGAAGGAAAAATAAAGGAGGTGCATAGATGCATTCTTTGCAGTGGAATAAGTTGCAGATTTTTGTACTGAAACCCTCTCCCTATCACTACCACTCAGAATACAGCAGAAAGAGTTTGACATTTTTTAAAGTTTGCTGATCCTGTTTTAAACCCTTCACTATATTTTCCCCTCATCAAATCTTAACAGGTGAAAAAACCTTAAATCAATCATCTATCAGATGCATCACTTCCCATCAAGAACAGCCAAGCCTGTATTTGAACATCCCTGGCAACAGAAGAGACTTCTTCCTGAGCAGTTCACTCCACTTTCAAAAGGCTACATCTGTTCTTTATTTTGTCAAGCTGTAATCTTACACACACACACACACACACTCAATGTAGAGAATGTGAAAGACTACCACAGAGAGAGGATAAAAGCTATTTTCAGGGCCAGCAGGTGGATTGGCCCAAGCAGTCACACTAGAATCTATGGATAGAAGCCACATTTGCCAAGGCCACACTTCTAGCACAGCTGAAATTATGTACGTAAAACACTTAGCACAATGCTTGGCATATGGTAAGCACTCAATAAATCATTGCCTTCCTCTTCCCCATGGTTCCTTACAGTGGCAATCCTAAGTTCCCTCTCTCAGTACCATAGATAGATGATTGATCTAGTTGATGTAATTTGTCCCAGTAGCTTCAGTTCATTTAAAGCAGATAGTTTTATAATCTCTTCAGTTTGCTCTCACCAATTAGTTCTAATTCATTAAACATTTGAGTGCCAATTAATTGCCAGCCACTGTACTACATATAATAAACAAAGATAAAAAGATATCTCTGCCTTCAAGCCACTCACCATCATTTCAGGCCTTTGGGATACAAATAAGCCTTGAGCATACAGCCTAGTGGGAGGAGACAACTAAGTACAAGGATGTACTGGGGGGCTAGCATGGAAAAGGGTCAGGCAGGAAAGGGAGCACAGAGAAAGTGACACTTAATCTGTATTTTGAAGGATGAGGATTTGCCAGGTGGAAGAGGAAAATGATCCCAGAGGGAAGCAGAGCCTGGTTCTTGGGGGAACTGCAGATAGGATATGACTAGGAAACAGGGCATAAGACCTGCTAGAATTGAGGCTGGAGAGATAGACAGTAGCAAGCACTGGTGGGTCTTTGCTATGCGGTGCTAAGTATCTCGTCTTATGCTGAGAGCAAGGGGAAGCAAAATGATCAGATTTATGTTTTAGGTCACTCTGGCAGCACTGTAGAGAATGAATTGGTAAGGGCAGGACTATTTGGCGATTTGCAATAATATTTCAGGCAGAATATGAGGAAAGCTTGAACTAGGGCAATGGAGGCTGGAGAGTAAGACATGGATTTGAGGAAGTTTAAGAAGGTAAACTGCACTTGGTTGCCATTTAAGTAAGAAGAAAGAAAGAGGAGGTGTGAAAAACGTTTCCTGGGTATCTGGCTAGGAGACAGATTAATTCTAGGTGATACCTGAAACGGATAGGTGTTATAGCAGAGCTATGGACGGGTGCTTAGAGTTCAGCACATGGCTCGTGGGAAGTGACGAGTCTGGGATCATTGCCCTAAACAGAAGAGATGGGAAGAAGAGAGGAGCTCAGGATTTAGAGGTATTCTCCTTTGTCATTTATTAACATTACACCCACGGATCATCCCCAAGTGTTAACACCTAAATTTCCCGGGGACGTTTGGGAAGCCTGGCAATCCCAATCCCGCGGAACAGTCCAAGGGCAGGCGCCGCTGGGCCACCAGAGGGCGCCAGGCGGGCCACAGCTACCCGAGAGCCGCGCTATGGCGGCCGCGCGAGTGTTGCTGCTCCTGTCCGGGCGCCCGGAGTCGGTGAGCTTCGCGCAGAGTGTGTGTGGCCTCCTGGGCGCCAGGTCAGGGCTTGGGCCGTGGCCCATGCACTGCAGCTTGAAACAAGGACGGCTCGTCCTCTCGGCTAGGCCATTCCCAGGCGCCTCGTTCAGACTTCCGCTCCAGGTCGGGAAAAGAGGGAACCTGGCGTGGGTACAGAAGGGCCGAAGGCGGGGACTAGGATCCGGTGGGAACTGGCGGCGAGAGGCCTGACGGCCTGGCCAATCGCCCACCCGGCTTCCTCCCCCATCGCGCGCGACATCGCACAACTTTTGAATACCCCGCCCCGCTTGTGAAGCCTTACCCCAAACGGCTTCCTCTCGCCAGCGACCCCCTTTCTGCCCCTTTGCGGCCCTGGATCAGCAGCCCTGGGCTTCAGGGGCGGAGCTGCCCACGAATCGGGGTGTGGATCTGGGTGTGGCCGTCATTCTGCAGTCCAGCGACCAGACTGTCTTGTTGACCCGAAGGACCCGCACCCTCAGCATTTCTCCCAACCTCTGGGTACCCCCAGGTGAGCACCCTGAGAACAAGGCCCCAAGTCCAGGGAAGAAACTTGTCCTTCACTCAACAATGCTATTCCCAGTCTTAGGACAGAGAAGTAGGCCTAGAAATGTGGTATGTCCCATAATCACTAGGGGCTGCAACTGCATTTTTGCCCACTGGAGAAAGAGCAGTATAAATATTGAGTGGGGTCCATGGCCAAGAACACCACCATTCACCTATTGGTTCCACTGTTGTTGCAGGTGGACATGTGGAACTTGATGAAGAGGTAACCAGTCAGCTGACCCAACCGGCACACTGTCCTGAACCAAGACACCTGTCTGGGACCATTTTGGGTGTAGGCTGAGGGAGGGGCAAACAAAGTAGTTGGAGGAGTCAGGAATTGGCCTCTCTGACTTGCCCTCTCTCTCTCCCAGCTGTTGGACGGAGGGCTTCGAGATCTTTGGGAGGAAAGTGGACTACAGCTGCCCCAGGGCCAGTTCTCTTGGGTTCCTCTGGGTTTATGGGAGGTGAGACAGGGACCTGGGAGAGGTCCCTTCCTATTTAACCAAGAACTTCTAACAACAACTTCTAACCCACCAGAGCCCATAGAACAGTCCTACTTGCCAGGGGAAACAATGGAGTGTGGGCGGTCTGGAGTCCCTGAACCTACAATCCTCACCCTGTCCCTCCCACACCATCTCTACCCTCCACTTCAGCTGTTTTTAGTCTCAAAAAGAGACAGGAAGTTCTCACTTTTGCTGTTTTCCTCTCTCTTAGACTGCCTACCCTCCTAGGCTGAGCTGGGGTCTCCCGAAATACCATCACATCATTCTCTATCTACTTGTGATCTCCCAGGAGTCACAGCAGCAGCTGCAGGTAGGGCTGGCAGTAGAGCAGGGAAATCGGGGCTCAGGAGGCCAAGGCAGACTGGTTCTGACTGTGACTAAGGGGGGGGGAGGGGAGGTCAGAGAGAACCAAGACATCCAATAGCCTCTCCCCCTGCCCCTGCCCCAAGTCTCTCTCCATTCTACCTGAGGGTGGGCTGTGATCAAGAACAGGCCTCCCGAGAGAGGCCGTGACTAAGGGATCAACATGTTTGGCCCCAGGCCCGGATCCAACCAAACCCAAGTGAGGTGAGTGCCCTTATGTGGCTGAGACCAGATGTAGCAGCTGCAGTGGCTGCCACAGAGGATGGGACAGAGACACCCAGACATCTCCCTCAGGACCTACCACCCTCTGTCCCATAAGTAAGAGTTTCTCCCTGACCGTCCAACACACCAACACATACACAGTGAAAAGCTCAGCTTCTATCCCTCCTCGGGGGAGGATTTTGTGTTGTGGGAGAGATCCAGGGAGTGAGCTGGTCAACTGATAATGAAGAGAGCACTTGAGATCAAAGACCCTGTCTGTCAAACTCCAAGGGTTCCTGCTCCAACTGGCTACAACTGAAGACCTGGGGTTGAGTCCCACTCTCCCATAGGGACAAGTCATTTAAGCCTCCTTGAGCCTGTTTCCTTTCTATAAAATCAAGTTAACAGGGGCTGGCACAGTGACATAGTGGTTAAGTTCATGTGCTCCACTTCAGTGGCCTGGGGTTCAGGGGTTGGATCCCAGGTGCGGACCTAGCACTGCTCGTCAAGCCATGCTGTAGCAGTGTCCCACATACAAAGTGGAGGAGGCCTGGCACAGGTGTTACCTCAGGGACAATCTTCCTCACCAAAAAAAATAAATAAATAAATGAAGTTAACACCCACCCACCCTGCTCCTCTGGTGGCTGGGAGGATTAGATGACCTAATGGATATGGAAGTGGGCTAAGGCACAGCCTAGACAAGAGTTGTCACTATGCAGTGCAGTGGAACTAGAGGATGGAGGAGCTCGACCTCTGGCCTTGCCCATGTCCACACTGCTGCGGACGACCCCAAGCACAGCAGAAAGCAAAGAGAGGGTCAGCACTGGGACCAAGTTTGCCCTCAGGCTCTGGCTCCAACATCTGGGCAGGTAAGGGTGAGGACTTGAGGGCTCCATAGCCTTGGGCTGAATGCTCTAGTGTTTTTATGTGCATGGGGAAGGGGAAGGAAGAAAGAATAACTGCTCTCGAAAATCCTCAGTGTGACAGCCCTACCATGTGCAAGTGGAGCTCACGTGGATCCAGGGCCAGCAAAGGAAGAACGGAACATGGACCCTCTCCCCTCAAACCAGGGATCTGGAAAGTGAAGTGCATAATCCCCTCCCCAGCCCACCTCTGTGACACTCACAAAACATTCACAACCTTTATTATGGGTAAGAACTTTGCTACAACTTTGGGAATAAAAAGTAAAATTACAACATAGGTCCTAGGCCCTGGAGAAGCCTGAAAAAGGAGATTGGGGAGAGCACAAAGGTCCTCCCACCTCCCAGGACAGGTGCAGAATGAGCCAGACCTAACCACGGAAGCCCTAGAAGCCCAGGGCCTGGTCGGCATAAGAAACACTGTGAACTTAAATATATAAATAGAGAGAGACCCAGGCAATATGCCAGACCCTGGCAATCAGGGCTGAGGCCTTATCTCCCCCTCAGTCATACTGGGAAGTAGGAGGCAGGGGAAGCCATCTTTGGAGTATTTTGGTTTTTCTTGTTTATATACAAAAAATCTGCAACCCAAAATAGAGTTCTCTGTCCGTGTGTCTGTCTGCCTCAGTTTCTGTGTCTGTTTGGCCAAAGAGAATAGAATGGACATGAAAAGACGATGTGGGGAAGGAACAGAGCCATGGGTTTGGGGAATGAGGAGAGAGAGCTTCTGGGGGGACAAGAGAAGGGCCCCTTCCCCACAAGGCTCTAGACAGTCAAGGGTGAGGATTCAGCCCTTCCCCCAACTCACATCTCATCCCATTTACCTCCCACTGTCTAAGTTAACATACCCAAAGGAATGTGCCATCTAAAGAACCCCAAATGTCCTTAAAAAGAGGTTAAATATTAACCCTTTGGGTGCTGGCCTTGTCAGGCAGAGATGAGGCCAAAAACAAGTGTCCATGAAGGTCTTTCTGGCCTTTGGCCAAAGCCCCCTGAGGGGTCAGAGTGGCCAAGGGTCCAGACTCCACAGCATACTTGCTGAGTGTTGGGAGGCAGTGAGGGTTCCATAATCCAGGGAACTCAGTCCAGGGAAATGATGTCTGACCGACAGCCAGTCAAAGAGGGACCTGAGGGCAGGGGTCCTCCATGTCCATCCCTCAAGGGCCCCCCAGGGGCCACAATGCTACTGACACGGCCAGGAGGGGGTGCTGGAGTGGTGCTGCGGTGAGAGCTCCCCAATGTGGGGGCTAGTGGGCCCAGGAAGTGGGAAGGGGTCCCTCGGTACTGGAAGAAGTGGCCAAGGGCATCCTGTTCGTCTAGTGAGGTGATGACGAGGAGGGACCATAGTGCTGGGAGGAATCAAGGGCAGAGTTTAAGATTTTATCCTGACTTTACCCGCCTCCCAATCACTTATCTCAGAAATATATGGGCTAAATCAACCCCACTGGACCCCAAGGTATTCTCTGAGAAGCAGGAGAGCCTCTTTCTGACTCATCCCCCTAATTCCCCACATGCCACCCCTATTCCCTGCCTTGAGACAGCCCTTCCAGCTTGCTAGGTTCTTGGCTTTGTGGGCGTCTGAAATGTGTAGAATGTCCAGTTAGGGCAGGCATGGTGCCCAAGTGCACATGGTTATGGAGAGGTGAGCAGGCAGGGGCAGAACTACACTAAAAACTCTGGAGACAGAATAGCAACGGGGGATTGAGGAAGACATGGGTGAGAGTCCGAGGAAGTACCAGTGGGGCCTATGACAGAAATAAACTGGCTGCACCCCCCTTCCCTCATGGAGAAGCAGATTTAGGTCCTAGGGAAAATGAGAGAGGGAGGGGGCCCATCAGTGCCTATGAAGGAAGCTTCAGAGATCTGAGATCTTCATGGGAAGAGAAGGGACCACTTACCTGACTCTCAGTCTGAAGGAAGGAAAATAAATCTAAACCTGGTAGGAAAAGAAAAATTAAAATCAACCTCCTGCACCCCTGCTCCACCAAAAAAGCAAAGAAGTTCCTTGGATTATGGTCCTTTGCAAGACAGCCAGAAAGCTTTGAAAAGGAGCAGGGGTTCTGATCTGGTTTGGGGAAGATGTGGCAGTACTGGCCCCACCTGTGATCAGTGTCATACCTTGGATATCGGCCCCTAGTGGGAAGGCAGGTGGGTACTCATGTAGTGGGAGACTGGACAGGAAATCGCCACCCAACGTGCCCATAGCAGGGCTCCGTAGCACGGAAGATGGCTGGTGACCAGACGTGAGAACTCTGTGAAGGGAGAGAAGCAGCTGGGGCAGCCAGCAAACCACAGATGCCCTCACTCAGCTCAGCCCCCTAAGTACCCTCTCTGCCCCAGGGTTTGCCTAGTGATCAGAAAGCATTTCTGACTTCTTCCTCCATCCTTTCTGCTATAGACTCAGCCTATTTCCTCATACCCTTTGCTTCCAGGTAAGGCTGGGATGGCAGCTGAGGTGACAGGACAGTGCTTCTTGGCTGGGGGCAGGTCCTCCTCATCTGATGAGCTTTCTATCGTCAAGTCAATAACTTCAACCTTCTTCTTATTCTCTGACGGATTGCCCTCTTGGACTGGGCTGTATTGGAGGCCTGTGGGTGGTAAGAAGACTGTGTCTCAGAGAAGAGGCCATCCAAGTCTTAGCTCAGCTGGGGGACAGGGGATCACTCACCATCCAGCCCATACCCTGGCGGGGGGCAAACCTCAGATGCCTCCTTCTTGGGTTTCATTGGGCACCAGGATCCATCTTCCATGAACTGGATCTCATCACAATCCGAGCAGGAATTAAGAATCTCCATGAATAAACTGGGGGAGGAAAGAGATGGGAATTCACAGGGCTGGGAAATGACTGAAACAGTAGCCAGGGAGTTCTGAGACTCACCTTCCTGAACCTCAGTTTCCTTACCTCTAAAATAGGGATATTATCCACCCTATTGACCTCTCTGCGTTGTTCCTGGAACTAAATAAAATAAGCTATGTAAAAGAGCTTTGCAGGGGCCAGCCCCATGGCCAAGGGGTTAAGTTCACGCACTCCACTTCAGTGGCCCAGGGTTTTGCTGGTTTGAGTCCTGGGCACGGACATGGCGCCACTCGCCAGGCCATGCTGGGGTGGCGTCCCACATACCACAACTAGAAGGACCCATAACTAAAATATACAACTATGTACTGGGGGGGATTTGGTAAGAAAAAGCACACACACACAAAAAAAAAAGATTGGCAACAGTTGTTAGCTCAGGTGCCAATCTTTAAAAAAAACAAAAAAAGCTTTGCAAACTTTAAATGCTAAGTTTTAAAATAAATAACATTCTAAACACTTGATTCATGTAGTACTAGAGACAAGACACTAAGAAGCAAAGATAAAGAACTCCATAAACCATCTCAAAAAGGGCACTGAGGGGGCCAGCCCAGTGGCCAAGTGGTTAAGTTTGCGCACTCAGCTTCGGTGGCCCAGGGTTTCGCCGGTTTGGATCCTGGGCACAGACATGGCGCCACTCATCAGGCCATGTTGGGATGGCATCCCATATAGCACAACCAGAGACACTCACAACTAGAATATTCAACTATGTACCAGGGGGCTTTGGGGAGAAGAAGAGGAGAAAAAATAGGGCACTGGGAACAGGAACCATAATATAGGCTCTGGATGGGGGTTAGGACCAGCTAGATCAGCACATCCAGGCCCTCAAAAGAACTTCACTGCTATGCTCTGTGAGAAGTCAGGCAGCTGTTATAGACAATATATTATAACAGTTTGATACTTTAGCTCTGCCACTTACTAACAACGTAACTTTGAGCAAGATAATCTCTCTAGGTTTCAGTTTCCTCATCTGTAATGGTAGTACGTATCTCATAGGGTTATGATGAGGATTCAATGACATAAGGCACGCAAAGTGCTCAGTACGATGCCTAGTATGTAGTAAGTCCTCTATGTTGGAAATATATATATAATCTATCCCATTTATAATATATATTATATATATAAAAAATATATAAAAGGGATAGATGGATTAAGAGTTGAGGTTCATGGGAGGGGAAGTATGCTCTCTCTCTGTAGCCATAGAGACAGAGAGGGGTGGGGGTGGTCTCAGTGGATGTCCTAGGTAAGAAGAAGCAGAATGCATAACGGCCCTACCCATCAATGATAAGAGATTCATAGGGAGCCTTCTTATCACACACAGGACATGTCCACGTTGGCTTCTTCTCATTCATCTGTAGGTAAAGGGCAGCATCGAAGCTCTGCAGGTGGGCGCAGGTGAGGGCACGACAAGGGACAGTCAGGCGCATCTTGCCTAGCTAAGAGAGATGAGTTCTCTGGTCAGGTCCCCACATCCCAGAGAGCCTCACTCTAGCAGCCCTAAGAACTCTCATCTGAGTCCAAAGGTTCAACCCAACCCTCCTTCCCCTTCTCTTCTCCCTTGTACACACCGGGCACATGAGTGACACCCGGAGACTCGTAGTTGCCACCTCACTGTCCGGGTCAGCAGTCAATTTCTCCTTGACTGAAACAAGAATGAGGCCAGAGCCATGGGATCAGCAAGGCTGAAGAGGAAGCCCAGGAGATGGTGAGGACAGAACCAAACAGCTCTGGCTGAGAGGCAGCTGGGTAGAGAGACTTTGGGGACCAGTGGGATGTCACATGGGGGTGGTCTGGGATCTGAATTATGAAGGCTGGGGAAGGAGGGGGATTTCCCCATCCCTGAAGATGCTTAAATATAGCTAGGTGACACTTTGGCAGAGATGACATAGAGGAAATTGAAGCGTCATGAGAGGGTTAGATTAGATGATCCTTAAGACTCTTTCCAGTCTGGAGAACCCACATTCCAGCAGGGCTGGAGTCAGGGTCTCTGAGGTGCAAAGCAGATGTATAACTGGGAATGCAAGGGTGTCTCAGTGCCTGGGGGTGGTCCCACTTCTCAACCACAAAGATTGGTAGGGGGATAGGGGAAGGGTTGGGGTTCATGTGAGAGGTGAGGTAAGTTGTCACAAGACTATGAGTTTGACTGAAAAGACTGGAGGGCCAGAAAGACTTGGATCCAGATCAGAGGAGCAGGATGTTACTCACTCAGTGCCCGGGAGTGGTCTGGGTTCCGGATACCCTTTGCTCTGAGTTTTTGTAGAAGGGTCCCTGCAGTCAACTGCCTCACCAGGTACACAGATAAGGAGTAATTCTACTTGGAGGTGTGGGGAGAAAGTTAGCCTCTGCTTTCACACCATCACCCTCCCCCATGACCCCCACTCCCCACTTTGTCCCATGAGAACTAGAGACAGCAGGTTAAAGTAGACAGACCCATAAAGAGGAAAACATTTCCCCAACCCAGAACACTCGATGATTCCCCATCACTCCCTGCAGGGTTCTCCAAGGCTCCCTGCCTCAGCCATGCTCACCCGTCCAAACTCAGATGACCAGTTGACCACAATGGTGTTGGGAACAGTGGCTGAGAGTCGAGCCAGGGGTGTGATGTTGATGGGGCGGCTGGGCCTCTTGGGCTCAGCCCCATTCTTAGTAGGAGGAAGGTAACCCTGGGGAAGGGAGGGACTGGTCAAGACCTCTTGTCTCCAGTCACTCACTCCCTGGAGGGAAGGTCAGCTTACTCACTGACCAAGGAGATGGGAGCCCATTCAGTGACCCACAAAACTGGGGCAATATCTAGGATTGTGTGTGGGGTTTATTCCTGGGGGAAAAGGAGCGCTTATTCATTGACTAAGGAAATAGGAACCCATTCACTGAGTTCCTAAGGAGGAAGCATAGGGATGCCCCACTTCTTCCAATTCTCAGCTCTGGGGTCATCACTTCTAAGAAGTCTTCCCTGAACCTTTGTGTAGAACTAATGTCCCTCCTCTGGGTTCTGACAGAACCCTCGTTCAGCCCTATCTTAAAACTCTAGATTAGAATGATCCAGTCAGTAAATTGAGCACCTACTGTGTACCAGGCACTGTGCTGGGCATGTTTCTTTCATCAAAAGTCTGTAGTTAACACTTAGTAACTAAAACAGGGAAGGGGTTACTGTCAGAAGAAGAATATTTACCGGCAGGGGGCACAGTTTCCCATTGACCTTGACAAAGAGATTTGGGGGAAAATAATCTTCCTGAGGGCAGCTGGTCTCACAGAGACAGAACCTGGTAAAAGGTGAGAGAAGATGAAAGAGTAGGAGGCAGTTTCTTGAGTTGAATCTGGTAGAGAGGCAGGGAACCTCAGAAAATTAGTCTTGGATATCTGTAGCCCTCAGCCCTCGGCATCCAACAACAGTCCCAGGGCTGGGGTGGATGCAGCAGAGCAGGGCTGTCTCCCAAGAGCATCTGTCATACCCTTATTTCATTCAACCCCCAATGGGAGCCCAGCAGGGCAGGAAGGGAGGAGCAACTCACCTTAGCTGCACCTGTATGGTATAATCGCATTTGGCTCCTGGCAGAACCTCCCTATAACAAGGAGGGAGAGGGAAAGATATCAGTATGTCTGGAGGGCCGGGGTGAACAGACAGACACAGAAAGTTAGATGTCCAGAGGACAGAGAAGAGGCATACAAGAGACAACGCAAGTATAGGAGGATGGAGGGAGGAGAGCAGGGCGGAAAAGAAAGTCAGAGAGCAGACTCCAAGGGTAACCCCCTAGGGATGGTCAGGAGGACTGACAGAGATGTACCTTGATGTGAGAATCTGCTGCACTTGCTGGGGTGTGAGAGCAAAGGTAAAGTGCGCTTCCTCAAACCGCTGGCTAGAAGTGGATGCTGAGGACACAAGGCGGCAGTTATTCCCAAGCCCATGCTCAGGCAGCCACAGAAGGTACCCCCATCCCAGGTTGCTGATCCCACAGGACTAAAGCCTAAGAAAGGCTTAGGGAAGGTGCATAGAGTCCAGGAAGGCTGAAGGACCACAAAGAGTCGTACCAAGGGTGGTGGGCCGGATGAGCTCCCCGTAGACTTCATAAAAGGGCAATGGTTTCATGGTGACATCAGGGTGCACAGGCTGGGGCAGAGGGGGGTGCATGTCCACTTCACGCTTGGGACCCAGTAGAGTGCCAGGGGCCAAGAGGGCTGGGGGAATGGGAGCTAGAGGACCAGGGGAGCCTACAGGAGGGGTGCCAGGGGGCAGAGAGAGCAGGGAGAGATCAGAGGGCCCCAGGGGCTTCCTGGGAAAGCGTCGGCGGTAAAGCTCTTTGATCTTCATCTGGACGCTGGGGGCACAGCTGGACTTGAGGAGGTGCAGGGCCTTGGCCAGGAGCTCGTGCTTCCGTCCACTCTTGTTCCGGCCAGCAAAGCCAAGGAGCACCTGGAGCTCAGACACCCGGAAACTCATCACCATGTGCTGCAGAGAACAGAGAAGCTTGAGAATCCTACCTTGCCTGTCCTGCCAAGGATGCTGAGACTGAGCTACCAGGTGGGCAGTGCCTCTTTCCCTCCAGCACTGATCAGAAAGATGCTTTGCAGCCAGTGGATTACCACCAGACAGCTGACCTGGTCAAACGGACATCTCAGTCTCACTTTAGCAAACTCAGGTCAACCTCACCACTACCCCCCAGAGCTTGAGCAACCCTATCTCCCCATGCCTGAAAGTTGACCAGGTGGGGGCAAGGGGCAGGCTGCAGACAGCAAACCATCCTCAGGCACAGCTCTGAGTCCACTACAGCCTCCTACCTCCATCCCTGCCTCAAGTCTGGACTCTTATCTCGTCTCCTGCTCTTTCTCAGACTCTCAGACCCATCCCAGTCTCCTGAAAAGAGGATAGAAGACAGGGGAAAGGAAGGGGAAAAGAAGAGTCAGACCAGACAGCCCCAGAGGGAAGAAAGGGGCTAGCCCACCCCTCCCAATACTCAATCTACCTCAGCTATTTTCCCGAAGCCTCTGGAGCTTTTGTGGCCAGGGTTTCCAGGGCAGGGTTCAATGCTCCTAACTCCCCCAAATCCTTTCTCAATGTCATTTACATAATCACCCCAGTCTTATTTTTCTGGGAGGGAAACAAGACCAAAACTTGAGGCGAGGGAGAGGGTCAACAGTAAATCGCCAAGTCCAGCTATCCTTCCTTCTACTCTATCTGCTTCTTTCCTACATAGAGAAAATAAGTGATCCTCCCCCTCCACTGGGGTAGAAGAGGAGAGAGCAGAGCTCTAAACAGAGGCCCTGGGATGCGGCCCTTGAGCCAGCATGCATAATCTCGAGCTCTCCTAAAGGCAACTGGCCCAGTGACTGGACCTCAACCTGCCCAGGACTATGGCTCCATTTAAAAGGGCGGAACAAAGCCAGGAGGCAGAGAGGTGAACCCAAAGTTTTAGGAAATGTCCTATGAGATGTCCTCGGATATGGTCACCCTCAAGGCTCTGTGTGGTAGTGGGAGGGCAGGCACAAAAGCTCTCTCCTTAAAGAACTTCCCTCTGTGAATCTCTAGGAGACCCTGCCATGGGTAGGCCTTGTTAGCCCTCCACAGTTCTTCCCCTCATAGGAAGCTTTGGGCCCCCTTTGAGGAATGTGATGAAAACTTGCTCCTCTGCCTTTCTCCCCATCTTTATTCCCTCTGTCCTGTCTTTATTTCTCTATTAGCTTTGCCAAGAACTTCCCTTCTTTCTACTCTCTGTCTCTGCCCAAAGACTCACTAAAAGAGGATTTTCCTCTCAACCTCCAGGATGCTCCTGCCCCACCCCTCCATCTATCTGCCCGCACAGCCCCGCCCCCTAGATCTCAGGCGCCTACTGGTACTTCCCAAGGCTCGGATCCCAATAGCAGCCCCAAAGCCTCTATCCTCAGCTGCATTTCCCCAGGAGCCTCCCGTACATCTGCCCCTCAGTCTCATCCCTACATCTGCCCCCCTACTGTTGCATCTCTTGGTCCCCTACGCCTCTTCAGAGCCTTTCCCCCTGGCCCTACCCCTACATCTGCCCCCACTACCAAATCCGACTTCCACCCGGTGTCCCCGCCCCCTGCGCCTCGGCCCCCAACAGCTGCAATTCCCCTCGGCCCCACCCCTACATCTGCCCCGCGGCCCCGCCCCCGGAGCCTCGCCGCAGCCCCTTCCTCGCCCACAGCCACTTCTTTCCCATCTCCAGCAGCCCGTCCCCGCCACGTCTCCAGCCCGCACCCGAGCCCTCAGCACCCAGTCTCAGTCGCTTCCGTGAATCGGCGTACCACCGGGCTCAAGCCAGATGGGGATGGGGGAGGGGGCCGGTACCTTTAATTCGCCCAGTTCCGCCATCTTGAGACATCGCAGGAGTCGGAGCCCGAGCCCGAGCTCAGGCCCAGGGACCGGCGCACAACTCTCCACCCCGGCGCCGGCCGCAAATGCCGCCTGCTCCGCCCCGTCCGGCCCCCTACACCTCCCCTTCCCGGCCCCGCCCGCTTGGTTTCGGACAAGCCCCAGCCTCAGCCCCTCCCTCTACAGCCGGACCCAGCCCGTGTACGTCTTTGGCCGGTATGCAAGACCCGTATACCCGGAGGGAGGGTATGGCCCGAAAGATCGCGCGGTCCCCCGGGGTAACCGAGAGGAGGCGGACCCGAAGTGCCTGGGGGAGGGGGACTTTGCCACGCCAGAGTTGGGAGGGGATGAGCTTTTAGGGAGCCAAAGAAACTTGAAATATGGAGGGAAAGTATTGAGAACTGCTAAATCTTAGAGAAATGGGGGAGGGGGGTAGCGAAGTTGAAGCGAATACCCTCATTTCCCTCTTTACAAGTTTAGCTAAAATCAAAGAGTTCTACCAACTCGGGAAATGGGTGAGATCTGATCCATTTTAGCGAAGCTATGGAGTCGTGAATAGTTCATTTCAAGACGGCTACTCTCAATCCTTCGCCCCCTCCCCCTCCAACTACAATGTAGCTCGTGGTCCGACTGTAGGACTCAAACTCGGCAGCAAAAAAGTTTGGTGCGGAGAGCGGGACTTACCAGCACAGTTGCAGGGAGCGGGGAGGGGGCTCGGGAGGCTCAGAGGGTGGGCTGGGGATGTGGGGGGAAGGGGCCCGGCGCCGCTCCCGCAGTCTGACCCGCAGGAGGTTAGTCCGGCAGCTAGACGCTGCAGCCGGAGCTCCGCCCGGGCGGGAGCTCCGCCCGGCCCAGCGCTCGGGCTGGGGCCGCCCCCTCGTGGGTCAGCCCGCCGGGATCGAGGAGGGGGCGGAGTCTGAGGCGGGAGAGGGAGGGACTCTGAGCACGTCGCTGGAGAGATTAACTCCCCGAGTGAGTGGATCAGGGGAGACGACATCATTCTCACTACCGCTCTGACCCCTTGCGCTGGTGTACGGGCTTGGGGTGGAGGCATACTGCAGATAAGACAGTGTGGACCAGGGATCTGACCGCGTTAAGAGATTCCTGCTTGAAAGGAGCCTTCTCCCTCGGGGAAAGCCTGGGCTGCTAGAATCCAAAGTGTACCTAAGCCCTAACTCTGCCTGTGGTCCCCCACCTCCTACCCCAAATACACAGACCCGTCACCAGAGACCACACACACTTGGTGTAGCTGAAGGTGAACAGAGGGGAGGTTTTCTTACCCAAAGGTGCCCAAAGGCGTCTTTCTGCCCCTCTCTGAACCACCTACTATTCTCCTTCGTCAAAGCCTTGGACCTTCCAGAGGTCCCGTTCTCAACCAGGCTAATCACCCGCGTGCAGGTCCTGTGAAAGCACCAACTTTAGGGCAGTTTACCCAAACTAGGTACTGGAAAAAGGCATAGTATTTGGTAGAGTTGGTTGGGACCTAAATGATAATGTCATTTGTTCAATAAATATCTAAATGCTGTTCAGAGATTGTTAGGTGCTGAAGACATAAGAGCCTTGCAGGACCTCTCAGTCTGGCAGCAGCAGACAAGACAGTTAAACCTGTAATCAGCATACAAAAAGAGTAATAAATAATATGAATCCTCTTATTTAGCTTAAACCTTCGGTATAATCCTTCTTGTGAGACCCCACCCACACCATAAGACTGAAGGTCCCAGCCTGCCAATGTCCCCAGGTACCTGCTGAACTGGACCATGCCCAACTACTTTGTGGATTTTGTCCCTAGGGAAGATGACCACCTTCTCCTGACGCTCAGGTTCTTTCCTTGCTGCTTTGCTGCCAGCACTGGTGGGACCTCAAGCTAAACTCAAGCTCAAGTATTTGGTTCTAAATCCCAAATGATTCCTCCAACATTTGAGTCTTCATCAGGCCCTGAGCTTGGTTTTTTTTGTTCTGTTCAGTCCTCTAGATCAAAAGTTGTTATGGACTGGTTTGTATTTTCTAGAATTTTCAATGGTTTGGAGAGAAGGAGGATAGGGAAGACTGAAAAAAGAGAGATGGGAACTCTGGGAGTGATGGATATGTTCATTATCTTGATTGTGTGATGGTTTTATGGGTGTATACATGTGTCAAAACTTATCAAATTGTACACTTTAAGTATGTGCAGTTTGTATTGTATGTCAATTATACCTCAATAAAGCTATAAAAGGTAAAAGGAAAAAAGAAAGTCAACCTCACATTGATTCCTAGTGATTTCATAAAGGAGGGATCTCCTTTAATAGTCAATTTGAGGCTATAAGTTCTAGCATCCCTACAGAATAGCAAAAAAGTAGGCCCGAAGGTACCTGAATCTGATCTGTGTGCATGCTCCAGGAGGACAAGAACTTTTCTGTGCTGTTCACTCTGTCCCCAGTGCCTGGCACATAGACTCTTTAAATATCAATTTAATAAGTTAATGCTACCAGACAAAGGAGGGAAACTGCAAATCAGGACCAAGTTCCAGGCTGAGGATATTCAAGGACATAGTCTGAACCCCATTGTGGCCCACCAAGCTTCACCTTGGTGCGTATTGTATGCTTTCGCCCATACATTCCTACATTTGAAGCCTGAAGAACGAGGAAGAAGTGAAACAGGAGTAATAAGTCCCTACCGAAGTTCCATTAAACAGCCCGGGAGGAAACGGGGGAACATCAGGACTAGAGTTACTTTGGGAAAGAAAGATTTATTTATGAAATCAAGGAAAATTTCAGGGCTTGGGGCTGTTGAGGTAACAGTTTATGGGGTTTATAGAGGGGGATTGTTTGGGAAGACTAGGCTCTGGGGAAGGTTCCACTCCTGTATTAACATGAACATCCCTGACCATTCCCACAGCTCAGCCATCCTGGGATCAGCTTCCAGGGGCCCTGGAGGGAGCCAAAGCCCTGGCCTCCATTACCAAAGCTGTTTTCTGACTCATACTTGAACTTAGCCAAATGATCTCCCCCTCTCTGGACACTTCTCTTGGCAGTTTCTTCATTATTCCAACCCCACACCCCATATATAATAAGGAATGTAATAGTCCTTTTATATTCTTTGGTAACTCTTAAGAGCAGGGAGGAAAAGAGAAGTTCTGTTCCCCTTAATAGAGATGACTTGGACCTTTTTTTATTTTCTTGAGGAAGATTAGCCCTGAGCTAACACCTGCTGCCAATCCTCCTTTTTGCTGAGGAAGACAGGCTAACATCTGTGCCCATCTTCCTCTACTTTATATGTGGGACGCCTACCACAGCATGGTTTGCCAAGTGGTGCCATGTCCGTAAACCGGCGAACCCTGGGCTGCTGAAGCGGAACATGTGCACTTAACCGCTGCGCCACCGGGCTGGCCCCCTGCTTGGACCTTTTTGATGCTCTTCCTCTAGTAGCTGCACCCCTTCTCCCTGTCTCCATCATCGCCTCCTCTCTCCATTCTCCCAGCCTTAAAGCAGTCCTGTGTGCATCCACACAAACCCCAAAGCTGCCCCTCATCTTCTCTAAGACCTGATCTACGTAGCTGCTCTTTTCCTGGCCAAACCCTGGAGCCAGGCTTTGCAGCCCTTTTGTGGCCCCCTGTCTTCCACAGCAGCCCCTCCCCACTCTTCTCTCAACCCAGTCAGTCTCTTTACTGCCAAACCGCTGTTGGTTGACCCAGCATAACCCAGCAGGGGGCGGGCTGAGAGAAGAAATGGGGAGGGATCAGTATGTGGGCCGCCAAACTGCAATTCCAGATTTTGGAGGAACTCACTGCCTCACTCTCACCTAGCACTCTGGCTAGTGGAGGGGCAGGAAGGGGAGGAGACTCAGGGGAACTGGGGAAGAGAGATACATTTTTTTTAGTCTGAGAACAGAATTAGAGGGAAGAAGCCAACTCTGATATCCCTTCATCCCTTTTCCAGGAATTAGAATTTTCATCCCTCTTTGCACCAGGGGCAAAGAACACTGACCACATGAGACCATGTGCCTCGAATCTGGACACACGGCTTCACACATGATAGTACATTTTAGATTGTACATCCTGAAGAAAATCCAGGTCTCTCAATCTCTCCTTCTTAAAAAAGATAGTGGGACTCAGGAGTCCCAAGGTAGAGAAAAAAGACTAGAGCTGTGCTGGTCAGTATGCGACAGATTTGAGAAAAAGAAAGGAAGAGTGTCAATCCCCGTTTTAACAGAGGGCAGTTTTTCAAACTGTGGGAATGCTGTTTTTCAAACTGGATCTTGACCCATTAATGGATGTATTGTAACTAATATTTTTTTTCTTTTAAAGATTGGCACTTGAGCTAACATCTGTTGCCCATCTTCTTTTTTTTTTTCTTTTCTTTCTTCCCGAAGTCCCCCAGTACATAGTTGTGTATTCTAGTTGTAAGTTCTTCTGGTTGTGCTATGTGGGGCGCCACCTCAGCATGGCCTGATGAGCCATGCCATGTCCACGCCCAGGATCCAAACCGGGGAAACCCTGGGCCGCCAAAGCAGAGCGCGTGAACTTAACCACTCAGCCACGGGGCCGGCCCCAGTAACCAATATTTTTTTGGTGGAGTATAGTAGCCGAGAATAGAATAGAAATAGTAATAGCATAGAAATAGTATACTAGAATAGAAATAGTAAGGGTAAATATTATTTCAGATATGTACTCACAGGATGCAAAATGTATTTCTTAGTATGGATCACAATCAAAGTTTGAAAGCTGCTGACTTATGAGGCAATTTGTGATCAAAAAGAAATGAAAAAGATTCCTTCCGTCACTCCCCTTTAGACAGAAAAAACAACGACACCCAGCACCATCCTGCCTCCTGTTTTATTTTCCATAGAGATGTCTTCCATCCACACCTCCGCTGGTCTCATCCATGCTGATTCTAGGCTTCAGGTTCTCAGGTCTGGGGTCCATAATGTCAGGTGAAGCCCTACCCATACCACCCCTAGTAGCCAACCGCCCACCCACCACAGCCTGATGGAGCCTCTGGCAACAAGGAATGCTCTTGTTCCCTGAAAGAAGAAATTCAAGGATGAAATGCACACACTTCCATATCATCAGTCTCCTCCCACCTATGCCATGATGCTAAAGGGGATCCTTATCTGCCTGCATTGGAGAAGATGACTACCAGCATAGGGGCAGGGAGAAGAATGGGGATGACTACTCTTTGAATGAGTGGTGTGGAAGTGAAAGAGAGATTCTGGAATTTGAAGAGTCCCACTCTAAGAAACAACTTTGCACCACCATCCCACCATCACTCATCTTTCACTCGTATCTCCCTACCTCAGACCTTAGGAGAGTCACTCTGTTCCTCTTTTCAGCCTCCATCCCATAAGTCAGCCCTCTTCAGTCTACCTGCTCACTGATTCCTGACTCCACCCAGTGATTGCCCATATTATGTCTCTCAGTTGACCTCACTTCAAATGCTCTATGTCCCACAGGACTCCCTAGTGTCAGCCACTATATGGGACAAAAGGAGACTCCAGTTCCCATCCTAAGTCTCCTTTCCTAAGTCCTTTCTCCCAAGTTCCTTCCCTCATCCCTCAACTCACAACAGAGAAATCCTGAATCCCTCAGGGCACAGGCTGCCTCAGTCCTCCTGCATGCTGAGGATTCGCAGTAGGATATGGTACACATCTTGTTCCATGTAGCCCTGTTGGTGGCAGGAAAGAAAGAAAAGGAGATGAAGATCATAAAATGGGGAGAGACAGGCAGGGGAGAGGTTCTTTGGTATAGTGGAATGCTATTGATTAACTTTGTGCCCTCACTTACAGTATTTAACTTCTCCATGGCTGTTTCCTAATCTTTACAAGGCAGATAACGATGTCTACTTTTCAGGATTGCTGTGAGAGTTACAACTATGAATATGAAGCAAAGCACCTGGTGCACAATGTGCTTGATTCTTTGTAGTTATTATTATTCCTAATAAAGGAGCAAGCCACCCACCTCTTCTTCCTTGGTGAGGGATAATTTGGTTCAGGAGGAAACTGAGAAAGGACATAAGGGACAGGAAAAGGCCTTACAGTGGATCAGGGAATTGAAAAGGAGGGACACTCTCCCTCCTCACATTTGTGCACAACTTCTCTCAATCCACCTAATGAGATCCAAAGACCTGGCACCAGAGCATCTGAAGTCCAGATTTCTGAGAAATGACAAGTTATCTGCAGGAAGAGAAGGGACCCCAAATGCAATACCCGCTGCCCAGCTCTCTGTCTCTACCTGCCCCCATGCTCACCTGAGCAGCATTCAGCAGATGATTCCTGTAGGTGGAGATGATCTCTTCGTGGTTCTTCTGGGACTCCTGGGAGTGAGCATCAATGGGAGGTTATGTGCCCACCTTCCCACACTCACCCTGATACCCCAAGCATGAGGAGCAATAAAATGAAGTGGTCAGCTGTGCCAGGTAAGCTTGCTTGCCCATCACTGGCCATCGTTTGGCCTGGCCAAGTCCCTGCAGTTCCCAGACTCTCTCTGACATATACATCACTTCCACTGTCCACTCTCTTCTCTAGCAGCATCCATTTCCCTGAGGGCCAAAACATACCTGCAGCTGCTGGGCAAGGCGAGCATTTTCTCCCCGAACTGCTAGGACCTCCTCTGAAAGCTGCTCCAGCTTCTTCAACAATTCCTTGATCTGAGGCCAAAAGGAAAGAAAGGGAAGCAATGAGGCCCAAGTCATTTCCCACTCCAATACCACCCAGGGTCAAGGTCAGTTTCCTATTGTTGGATATTTAATATGTGCCAGATACTTTTATACACATTGTCTTATTTAATACTCAAAACAGTTCTTCTTCTGTTCTGAGAAAAACAATACTTCTCTAAGGGAAATATTATTCACATTTTGTAGATACGGAACCTGAGTTAAGTAATTTGTCAAAATCATACAGCTAGTAAGTGATGAAATCATGATTTGAACCAACATCTCTTTGCATTCATGGTCCATGCTCTTAATTCTATACTGGATTCTGACCTCCTTCTTGTTTTTTTCTTCCCAAAGCCACAGTACATAGTTTATATCCCTAGTTGTAAGTCGTCCTAGTTCTTCCATGTAGGATGCCACCACAGCATGGCGTAGGTCTGTACCCAGGATCAGAACCGGCGAATCCCGGGCTGCCGAAGCGGTGTGCACAAACTTAACCACTACGCAACAGGGCTGGCCCCCTGACCCACTTCTGACTGCTGACCACTGAGGGAAATGGAGGTGAGTTTTTGTGGTTTGCGAGGCTGAGGCACAAATGTGGTTAATGATAACCAGCAGTAATAGGAATGGTGGTAATAGGAATAATAAAAATAGCTACCTTTTATTGAGTACTTAGCATTTGCCAAAATTGTTCTGAATATTTGAAATATAATATCTTATTTAATGTAGACCTCACCACAATCGTTTTATTATTCCCATTTTATAGATGAGAAAACTGAGGCTTAGAGATTTAGAGGCTCTAAGATAACTCGCCCACGATCAATCAGTAAGTTTTGAAACTGAAATCAAATCCAGACAATTTCAGTCCAGAGTCCACTACACTATTTTCTTTTGCCATTTGTCTACTTTCGTCTTCTTTTTCAACACCAACACAAAATTCCTCCTTTCTTTATTAGCTCCACCTCACACTGATTCCTATTCTAACATTTTCTATTTTTATGCACTCTATATTATGTAAAGTGTATACTCTCCATATTTTTTAATCATTCTTAATTTGATCATGTTACAAATTTTAATAAGAAGTCTGAATTCATTCATTTCTTTTTTTTTTTAAAGATTTTATTTTTCCTTTTTCTCCCTAAAGCTTCCCAGTTCATAGTTGTATATTTTTAGTTGTGGGTCCTTCTAGTTGTGGCATGTGGGACTCCGCCTCAGCATGGCCTGATGAGCTGTGCCATGTCCACGCCCAGGATTCGAACCAGGGAAATGCTGGGCCGCTGAAGCAGAGCGCACGAACTTAACCACTCAGCCACGGGGCTGGCCCCCTAAATTCATTCATTTCATAGGTAGTTCTAGAATTACTAAATTTATTTGTAAGTTGACTTTTCAGAATTCATAAAATCCTTCTGCTAGAAACAGGTAGACTTACACTCACTTATTAGGAAGCAATCATTAGGAAACTAAGCTATCTCACAGTGGTTTTCAAACTTTTTTTCTTTGCATTGGAGCCCCCTTTGTCAATGGAAATCTTGTAGAACCTACTCTGATCGACGTGGGAGGGGAAGAAGGGGCTATAGTCTACTTTTCTTAACTCATCAGCCCCTGAGTCACCCCCTCAGAACTCTAGCAAAACCACAGCAACCCACCATATTATCAGACCTCTCCCCAGGCTAATACACTGTTTTAAGTCAAAATGCTAATAAACCGGGGCTGGCCCCGTGGCCAAGTGGTTAAGTTTGCACGCTCCCCTGCTGCAGCGGCGGCCCAGGGTTTCTCCGGTTTGGATCCTGGGCGCCGACATGGCACCACTCATCAGGCCACATTGAGGTGGTATCCCACATGCCACAACTAGAAGGACCTGCAACTAAGATATACAACTATGTACCGGGGGGATATGGGGAGATAAAGCAAAAAAAAAGATGCCAATAAATCATAGTACTCCACTGGTGGTAACCCTGACCACACTGCTTCTGAACCCCGAGTCCCAAATTTTAATAGGTAAACGCCCTTCTCTCTTCTGTTTATATCTTACCTCACCTCCTATCTCAACCCTAAACCCCCTCAGACCCAGGAGAGCATAGTGTGGTCCTTACAAATGATTGGCATTGTGTTTGGGGTATCAATCTGACTAACCAAAGGTAGATTCAGATTAGCAAACCCTAAAACACACAGAAATCTTCCCCATGCTCCCCACAGCCGTCTCGCCTGTTCACCTTGGCCTCCTTGTCCTGGCAAGCCCCAATGAGATGCTCCATCTTCTCTTTCAGCAGCTCCGCTGTTTTCTCAAACTGATCTGAGCGCCCGCGCATCTCACTGGCCTGTCGCTCCTGCTCAGCAGCCCGTGCAGCCAGGTCTCCACTCTTGCGGCGCTCCTCCGCCACAGCCTGCCGAAGCCGACCCATTTCCCTGCACGCTGTGTTATACTTTTCTAGCAGAGCCTTTAGCTCCTGACCCCAAGCCTGGGCCTGGGCCACTAGTGAGCCCCGAGTTTTCTCATGCTGCCGCAAGCTGGCTGCCTCCCGGGCCCTCAGCTCAGCCACTTCCTCTGTGGCTTGGTAAAGCAGCTGCTTCAGCTTCCCGATCTCCTGGCTCTTCCCACTCATTGTGGCCTGAACAGCCCGCAGCTCTTCCTCCAGCTTCCCCAAGTCTTGCTCCAGCGCAGCCACTTGGGGGGATGCTGGGTCCTTTGAGGAGGAGCCTGGCTCTGCACGTGTGGCAGAGGACCCCCGCAGCTGCTGATTTTCCTCCTCCAACCTAGCCAGCACCTGCTGTGCCTCACAGTGCCTGTCCACCAGGGTGCTGATGCAGGCCTGCAGCTCCTCCAAGGGCTCAGCCACTGTGCCTCGTGCGCTCCCCTTGCCCACTAGATCTGGGGGAAGGCAGTCCCACAGCCCTTGGAGGCCACTGCTCTGGGAGGCCAGGCGTTTCCGCAACTTTTCCGTGGCCTCCTTCTCCATTGCCAGTTCATCTGTCAGCAGCCCCACACTCCGCCTCAACTGCTGTAGCTGGACCTGTGCCTCTGGTTTGGGCACGAACTCCCGCTGCAGCCGCTGGCTCAGTGACTGCAGCTCCCTCTGCAACCGCTGCCGCTCCTGCCCCAGCTCTCCCAATTCCTCCAGCAAGTTACTGTTGCTCAGTCTCAGTGCTGATACCTCCTTCTCCAGCTGTCCCTTTGCCAGGCCTCCTCCAGGCATCTGTTCCCCTCCAGGCACCCATAGAGGCTGTCCCTGGGCCCCAAGAACCCTTTTCTCCCTTCCTTCATCCTCTTTGGCGATGGTCCCTAGGCCTGCCTTTGGGGCTCCCTTTCTGGGCTCCTGGGCAGGGGCCTCAGGTTTCATCTGTAGTCCTGCCTTTGCCCAATCCAGCCTCACCAGCACCCGCTCCAGCCTGGCTTCCATCTTCTCCCAGGCAGCTGCTGCAGCCTCAGCCCGGGGTGTCCCCAGAGCTCCCTCCAAGACGGGTCTTGACAAAGCCCCCCGGGCAGCATCCTTTTCTCGCCACACTGCAGCCAGCTCCTCCCTTAGTTGTAGCAGGAGCTGGTTCATGGCTGCTGTGCCCACTGGTTCAGCCTCTGTGCCTATTGGTTCAGCCCTTGGGGTCTGGGGCCTCTCCTTCCGGTCAGCATGCTGCTGGTCAGTATGATCAGGGCCAAGGGACTGTCCACCATTGGTGGTAAGTTGCTGTCCTGTGGTTTTCCCAATGGTATCAGACCTTGGGCTCTGGGGTGGCCCCTGTTCTTCTGTTTGGGACTTCACATGGGCTTCATACTGGATCTCCCCTGGGGCTGAATCCTCTGCCTTCTTGGAGGCTAATACTGGGTTTGCTGTGGCTGCAGCTGTTGCTCGCTGCTGCTTCTTTAGCTCTTGTATGTGCTTAGCCAGCAGGTCCAGGGGACAACCCTGCTCCATGCCATCTCCTCCAGGCCGGAGACTAGTGCCCTGCTCTCCTGGAGCTCCAGGCTCTTGGGATAGAAGGAACCCCAGCTCCTGCACCTGCTCTCGAATCTGGTTCTCCAGGCCCAAGTAAGCTGCAGCTTGAGCTTTACACTCTTCTGTCTTTCGTATCAGCTTCTGCTCCAACTGAGAAACTTTCCTTTGCTCCTCTTCATACTTCCACCTCCACTCATCTGAGCATGGGTCTTCTTCATCCTCCTCTTCTTCCTGCTCCTCCTCAGCCTCCGCTCTCCATGGGCTCTTTGGTGGAGAACCCACCTGAGGCTCAGATGGAAAGGCCTATGTGGATAAAGGAACAGGGAAGTAAAGCCAGGCCGCTAACCTAGCCCCAGAAGGGCCTTTCTTCTCTTAGGCTGTCTCAGTGCCCCAAGGTTCACAACCTGATGTCCCAGTGGGATAGCCTGGGGTGGGACAGAAGCAAAAAGGGGAGGCAGGCACTTAGGGTCTTACCTGAGATGCAAGATCTGGATGTTGAACTAGTCCCTGACCTATGTGAAAAGACATGGGGGAAATGAGAGAGGAGACAAGTCCCATGTACTTCTAGCCCACACTCTGTTTTCAAACTTTCTCTGAGAGGAGTGGCCCCTCAGTGTAATAACGCTTATTACACACTTCCTGGTGCTGGGAGCCCCCCTGTTCAACGGGTCCCTAACTCTCCAGCAGTCTTGGTTCTCTATCCCAGAGGTGTGACAGCTCATTCATTTTGTTCACTCACTCATGTATTATACATGCCATGCACTGTTACAGGCACGAGGACCTCAATGGTGAGCAAAACAGAAATGGCTTGTCCTCTCAGGGGTTTACAGACTAGTAGGGAAGAGTGAGGATTGGCCAGCAAATCACACAAATAGATGTACAATTACAACTCGTAAATGCTAGCAATAGTACTAGCCAGAGTTCCCCTCAGTGAGAGACAAAGCTGCATTAAGGAATTTCATGACCATGCTTTTGGGAATTTGGATTCATCTCATAGTAGCAGCAATAAATAAGTGAGCTCTCAATTAAAGTGACAATTATTTGTCAGAGGGATTACTTCCCTGGGAATGAATGGGATTCTAAGAAGTCTCTTTGGTTCTAAGGCTATTGAGGAGAATCTTGAAGTTACAAAAGGGAATCAGCTTTACCTCCCTGCCGCCGCCGGTTCAGGGCCTGCCGCAGCAGCCTCCACAGCACCTTGTCTTGTGTGCGTAGAGCATAATGCAGAGCATCATGCCCCATGCTGTCCACCGCCCCTGCATCCGCTCCATGGCTCAGGAGCAGTTCAGCCACCTCAGCGCTGCCTTTCTCACAGGCCAGGATCAGAGCCGATCTGTGGGTTGGGACAAACCTGAGCATAGGCTTTCCCCATGGAATCCAGGAGACCTGGTTCCAGAAATTCCATCACCAGGTCAGTTCCCACTCAGTGTGGTCAGGAGAACCACAGACCAACACCAGCCAATTACAAAGCATTAGACCACGCCAGAACTTTTCAAATGTCATTCCTTGGAGCTGCAGCATCAGAAAGCAGGGGGCCAATTGGAAGGGCTCCATTTTCATCTGCTTTATATATTGAGGTTCTGTATAAATTCTTTCTTGGAAAAAAGGATTCCATTGCTTATAAGATAGCTTGAAAACCATAAAATTAAACTAATGGGTTCAGAGGTGCTGATTCTAATTCTGGAGTCATCTATGCTAGGAAGATGGTGGTGGCGGCAGCTGAATAGGAAACTATAAGGAAAGTTTTCTCAACTCCCCAAGAGGAAAATAGTGAAGCAGCAGGCAGAGCTCTTCTAAACCACCACTTGGAAGGAAAGAGGTTCCCAAGAAAACAGAGACCAACCTGCCTTTTTCCGCAATACACACACACACACACACTTTGCCCAGTAGCTCATTTCTAGATTGGTCAGGATCTGGATTTGGGGTGGGAAGATGAGGAAGGCTCACTTGTCATCCTTGTCCGTGACATTAACTCTGGCGCCTCTCTGTAGTAGCTGTGAGCAGATAGCTGTGTGACCACCCAGTGATGCAATCATCAGGGGTGTACGTCCATCCTGCACAGATTGTGGAAGGGGGGTTCATGAGGAGCTGGGGGAACCAGGGGGTTGACACAATCCTACCAACTCCAGAAAAAAACCCAGGTCCTGGGGCTAGATGCTCCTTTTCAGAGGGTTAGAAGCTCTCCAGAAGATAAAGACTTAACCTCTCTGTGAGGAAGAAGAGGAGGAGCAGGGGAAAAGGGAAGAGGAGGTGGTGCTGCACAATCAAGCTCAGAGAGAGCAGCAGCCTCCCTGTGTATGGCGCTGCCCAGCTGACGCTCACCTTATCCAGGACGTCCAGAAAGGCTTCGTGGTCACACAACAGGAGCACACTTGAGGCACAGCCAGAGGAGGCTGGGGAGGGTTAAGGGATGATTGGGTTAAGGGGCAGCAAGAAGGCTATCTAGGCAGACAATGACCCAACATCCCCTCCAACCATTTTAGCAGTCAGCCCTGGCCTGCCTTTCCCACCACATGTTATCCTCCCCTCCCTTCCCACCCTATGGTCCCTGCAGCCCTGTTTCCCACCAGTCCCCTGGTACATGCCTGCCCAGTGCAACGGACTACGATTTTCTGCATCCACAGCATCTTCATTGGCACCATGCTACAAACAGCAACGAAGGGAAGTAGCATGGACATGGCGTTAACATCCTCATCCCTACCCCACGTTGGGTCACCAACTTCCATAGTACCACGGGGAGTGGCAGGAGGATCATGACTCTGGCCAACTACTAGACAAGCCCAATCCATTCCTTGCAGATGACAGGTAGCCTTGAATTTCAGCCCTGGTTCTTAAAACTAGGGCCTAAGAAAAATCAGATTATAGGTAAGTACACAGTTTCAGGAAAATGACACCTGAGTCCATGACTGATACTTTAGGATCATACTGTAATTGGGAAACTTGGAAATGGCCGGGAAGAACAAAAGCAGAACAGCCATCTGCCCAATGGCCTGTTAAACTGTACGTTTTGTACTTTTGGAGACTTATTTATAAGTTGTCCACATATCATTTCGCATGTATATTTCTCTTTGTGCTCCTAGGCTACAAACTCCTCGAAAACAGACAGTACGATTTTGGTTTAATTTGAACAGGACTTCCCTCTTTCCACCTGCCCATCATCCCAGCAGTTAAGTCTCCACAGTGGCGCTGCCAATCGCAGAGCTCAACATATGCAGATTGACTGACTGTCAGTCAGTCCTTGGCAACGCTGCTTTATGACCTGCCCTCAAGGGCAGCATTAAGCATAGTGCCTCACACAGTAGGTGTTAAATAAATGTTTGTGAATTAATGAATAAATGATTACCAGTTCTTTTATTGGGGATGAGTAGGGTATATTTGACCAAATATTATTTGTGACTACAAGATAAAGTTAGAATACTCTGGGTCCACTGAGTCCCTTTGCAGGAGTAGTAACAAGAGGCTGCTCTTACCTGCAGCAGGACCTTGACACACTGTGGCTGGCAGGAGATGGTGGCCAAGTGCAGGGCGGTGCTTCCTGGAAAGAGAAAGGAGGGTAGGGAGGGTGGGTGGCCCCATGAATGCCAATGACTCACAGGGAGGGAGGGCAAGAGATGCACAGATAATCAGAGGGAGATTACAGAGAGAAGTTCTCAGCCACACGGAGCCAGAAATTCCTGTTCCCCAAGTGCCTGGTACCTGTGGTAGAGGTGGGAGTGGGGGTGAGGTATGTAGAGAGGGGAACCCCTGGAAGGATACTGGTCAGAACTTATGAGGAGAGAAGCAGGGGCTATAGTTGGGGTGTCTAGCAGGGCCTAGCACTGACCCTTACTGCTGTTGTGAAGAGAAAAGCAAGCAGCATGGCCCAGTGCTCAGACTTACCATCCTCATTCTTGCTGTTGATGTCAGCCCCATTTGCAAGCAGTATAGTCAGACATTCCGTCAAGCCTTTGGATGCTGCCAGATGAAACCTGCCATAATCAAAGCCGAGAGGCAGAAGGATGAAGGGACCAGGGAATGAGGAGTAGGGGGCTCTTAATAAGCACTACAAGCTATGCTCCCTCACCCCAAAGTCAATCCTAAAAGCAGAGGGGGAAGCTCCCCTAGTCTGACTTTCTGAGAAAGAGAAGGCTATATGGCCTACTGTCATAAAGTCAGAGGAAACTGTAAGCAAAAATGGAAATAAGAGGTGCAGGTCTCGAGCAATCTCAGATTTTGCAGGGATGTCCAGGGAACACATAATTACCTGTTGCTTTGAGACAGGACCCTTAGCAAACTGGAAGGGTCACAGAAAGAGTCAGCCAGAGCAGAGCAGAGGGCTGGGCATTTGAAGGTGGACTTAGGCAGAAACAATGAATAATATCCCCCTTCTCCTTGTCACTCCTTCTAGCCATGTGACTCTCATGGCTACCACTTCATTCCTGATTTCCTAAGCATACACACTGTCCTACTTGTGCAATGAATAAATACTCTATTTTGTGTATGTATCAGTTTTCTGTTTGTTTCATAGGCTTTATGTCCTTTTTAGTCAGTGTTGTCAATCTGGGTTTTGAGGTGGATGTAGCTCAGGGACAATATCTTCTTCCCTCACCTTGTACAGCACTTGATACATAGCAAAGATTTATCAAAAGCCTTGCTAATTAAGACAAAAAGGGCTCTGAAGTTGTAGGCATTCCCTGGTCCTACATCATATTGGGGTTTGGGGCTTTCAAAGGGAACCACATACCAAGGGTGGGCTCAGGAGGACTGACTTACGGGGACTGGCCGTTTGAGTCTAACTTGGTGGGTCGGGCCGACTTCCTGGAGGCCAGGGCAGCCACGCGTCCCACGTCCCCCCGCTGCACTGCCTCCAGCAGCTTCTGATCACGGCGGTTCCATCTCTCCACCTGGTCCAGAGCCACATATGGTATGAATATAGGGGATGGGGGTGGTGTGGAGAAAGAAAAGGGGGAGATGGTTAGGATGCCAAGCAAATGAAAAGAAACATCTCTGTGGTCCTTTCAGTGTTTCACAAGTCACTCAACCTAGATCATTTAGACCTTCTTAGGTGGGTCGGTTAAATAGTCACCAACTCTTATGCCACCAAGAACTACTGCTGGTTATTGCCAGCCCTAGACCAAAAGGTGCTTGGACTACTGAATTAAAAGTCATTTTTGGGGCTGGCCCCGTGGCCGAGTGGTTAAGTCTGTGCACTCCGCTGCAGGCGGCCCAGTGTTTCGTTGGTTCGAATCCTGGGCACGGACATGGCACTGCTCATCAAACCACGCTGAGGCAGCGTCCCACATGCTACAACTAGAAGGACCCACAACGAAGAATATACAACTATGTACTGGGGGGCTTTGGGGAGAAAAAGGAAAAAATAAAATATTTTTTAAAAAAAAAAGTCATTTTTGAGGGGCCAACCTGGTGGCACAGTGGTTAAGTGCGCACATTCCGCTTCGGCAGCCTGGGGTTCGCTGGTTCGGATCCTGGGTGCGGACATGGCACTGCTTGGCACGCCATGCTGTGGTAGGCATCCCACATATAAAGTAGAGGCAGATGGGCGCATCTGTTAGCTCAGGGCCAGTCTTCCTCAGCAAAAAGAGGAGGATTGGCAGCAGTTAGCTCAGGGCTAATCTTCCTCAAAAAAAAAAAAATCATTTTTGAGTACTGAATGCATAGTATTTCAAATGTCTTCTTATCATCATCATGATTATTGTTAGGTGTACCACCTCAGAGCAATCCTAGCCAGGACTCCTTTCCCTTTTGCTCTCTAGGTCTTGCTGCAGCAAACTGAACCAAACCGACCACTCCTGATTGGGTTCACATGGCCTTTCACTTCCTTTTTGTCTTCAGATATTTGAGATATCAAGGCAACTAGCTTCAAGTCACAGCCAGGAGTCCAAATACCTAGCCATACCATCTCTACCCATTGGCTTCGGGCCCCAAAACTGGGAGGAGAAGCACCATCTCTGTTTCTCCTTCTCATATCTAGGCCCTTTAGCTAGTCACTCTGCCCTTTCCATGGCAAAAACAACCAAAAGACAAAGATAGGTCTCTAGCTAGGCTTGAGGAGGCAACAAGAGGTAGCTCCCCTCCCCAACCCTCCACTCCCTCCTCATTTTCCTAGCAGTGAGCAGCTGTCCCAGACAACAGCCACACCTGGGCATGCATTGTTCTATCATTCCAGCTTGACTTTTTCGGGTTGTAGGGTAATTATAATAATTGAAGTATCACAGGGCGTGAAGGAGAGAGCTGGGTAAAAATACCCAGGGCTGAAAGCACAAAAAGCCTGGTTTGATCCAGAGAGGCGAAAGGAAAGGAAGAAGGGATGCAAAAATCTGTGGTATGGTGAAAAGAGCCCTAGGTGAATATTTTTGTCAGCAGGCCTGAGTTCAGGGTCTAGTTCAATGACTTTCTCATCTCTGTGACCTAGAGTAAGCCATTGAACACTTCTAACCTGGTTCCTCATCTATAAAATGTGGGAAATAATAACTACCTCATCGTGTTGTGAGTACTAAATGAGCTAACCTATATAAAATCTCTTTGTAAACTGTAAAGAGCCCTACAAATGTATGCCATCCTTATAACAAAACAGGAAGTGATGAGGGATTGGTGGTAGCATATGGCATTTTATGAGGTGTAATCTCAACAAGAGGCTGTGGGAGGAGGTGGAAAAAAATAGAGTCTATGGAAGCCAAATAACTCATTTTCAAATACTGTTTACATAGGGCAAATTAGTCATCAAAAACAGGAAAGATTTTAAATACTCAAACCATAAAATTATCTAGGATAGATGGATTCTGAGGGATTCTGAGGTAATACTCCTGTTCGGCACTTGTAATTCCTCAGTGTCCTTTCAAGTGCCATTTCAACAGCCTCTCAACATCCCTGGAAAGTAGTTAGGGCTAATATTATTTTATCTATTTGACAGAAGAAGAAACTGAAGCACACTGAGGTTAGATAACTGTCCAGGGTCACACCACAAAACAGTGGTAAAATTGAGAGTAGATCCCAGGCCACCTGATGCCCAATCCACTTCTCACCACCAGACCACACTACTACAGAGCTAGGGAAGAACATTTACTTATTTTCAAATAAACAGTCTAAGACTGCCTCCAGGGCAAAACCACCCACCCTCAGATGCTGCTCCTTATGTGAAGAAGAGTCTCCAAACAGGTTAGTTCTCAAAGGACAAAATAAGCAAAACGACTGCTCCACACACCAACAGACTCTGATGTGTGAGAACACATTACCCCATGTCCCTTGGGGGCCAGGTCACTCTCAGAAAAAGCAGAGAGCTAGTGCTACACCTCCACACAGGACACTGTCATCAGCCAACCTCAACCTGAAGTTCTCTGTTTAAAAGCCTGATTCTAACACTTTCTATCCTTGTGAATTTAGGCATGTAACTTCTCTGAACTTCAGTTTCCGAATGATATAACACCATTTAAAGAAGTTAGCACTATGTCTGTCACAGAGTAGGTGCAATAAATGTTAGCTCCAATCTCCACCTTCCTAGCCTTGCTGGGCATATTTTGGATGTTCCAGGGCTCAGAAGTCTCCATCTGGGGGAGTGGGAGGAAGAGATCTTGCTCATATCAGCCAAAGCATAACAGCCAAGCTGTATACATGGTAAAAGTGCTTCTTAACGATATAGATACTTTTCTTTCCAGCTAAATAGTTCTAAATCCACCCAATTTACCTATCTTGTTTAGATACTAAGAAGAGTTTAGAACAGGTGGAAATTTTTCATGGCCAAACCTCTGCAGAGCTAGGGTGAAGGAGGACAGAGGGATGCTTCCAAATTCCAAGTCCAGTCCATTGCTCGCCCCAGCACCTTGGAAAAGAGGCAATGGATTACCATCACAGCCTCAAAGGAGCAATCGCCAAATTAATCAGCAGACTCAAAAACAAGGGTTAGCTTTGTATTTCTGTAGCCAAGATTAGGGGGCCTTTGTAGAAGTAACTGCAGCCTCTCCTTATCTCTAGCTGTCTGCCTATAAGCATCCTATCAAGACGGAACATACCAACAGGAGAGAGAGAAAGAGTGACTAGCTGTAGGAGAGGGGAGTGGAAACAGAAAGGCTGCCCTGGAGGAACAGGGAGCTGACTCTCAATTTTTATTTATTTATTTATTTGTTTTTTTGAGGAAGATTAGCCCTGAGCTAACTGCTGCCAATCCTCCTCTTTTTTGCTGAAGAAGACTGGCCCTGAGCTAACATTTGTGCCGGTCTTCCTCTACTTTATACATGGGACGCCTACCACAGCATGACTTGCCAAGCGGTGCCATGTCCACACCCGGGATCTGGACCGGCAAACCCCAGACCGCCAAAGCAGAACATGTGCACTTAACCGCTGCGCCACCAGGCCGGCCCTGCCTCTCAAGTTTTTTTAATGTCAGTTGTTTAAAGCTATTTTCTGGTCAACTTCTTACATAGGCAGAGTAAGCTAATATGTAAGACACCCTCAAAGGCATCTTCTACTTGACTAAAATAAAATGAGATTATAGGAGCTGAGTTTTTATTTGTTTGTTTGTTGAACTTCCTATATTCTGATAACTTAGATTAATTTTTAAATGATCACTGATCTTTCAGCCCTTATTTCAATCTGAGGGTGCAGGGCTCTGGCCCTGGACCCAGGTTTGGGAGTAGGATTGGGCAGGGGCAGTCTTCTGGCATGACTGAGAAGCCAGGCTTTGGGAATGGCCAGGAAGATTGTCACATTATTTCTCTGACAAGTGAGTCCAGAATGGTCAGCCACCCAGGAGTGGAGGAATTTACCCTGAGAAGTTTGGAAAAGTTTCATGAGGAAATAATTTGCAGCTGAAACTGGTCTATATTCAAGCTTTTTATGATCCCGTCCTGACTGAGGAAACAGTTTTCTGCCTAGCTAGACAGTTCTAAATGCACCCAGTTTACCTATAATCTTGTTATACTACGAAGAGTTTAGAATGGGTGGAAATTCTTCATGGCCAAATCTCTGTAGAGCTGGGGTGAAGAAGGGCAGAGGGATGCTTTCAAATTCCAACATTCAGCCCATTGCTCACCCCAGCATTTGGAAAGGCAAGCGGTGACCAAGGATCGGAGAATCAGGAAGAATGAAATAGTTTCCCCATTCCTAAGGAGCAGGCAGACTCCACAAACCTGAAAGGGAAGGGCAATGTGGAGGACTTTCGGTAACTAGGGAAGAGTCCATGTGAATAACAAAATCATTATGTGTTAAGACAGAATGTGGGTAGCCCCAGTTTCTGTTACCTATAGTAGTCATTCAGTAAATGCCTTTTGATTGGTTGATCAAGGTGTGGAAACTAAGTAGAGAAGCAAATGTAAGTGGGACAAGGACAGGCTTCAACAGAGTTCTTATTCTTGCCTCATAGCTGGCTTCCAGGCTTCTGTGGCCTGCCCATGCAGAGTGAGCTGAGCATTTCTCATGTTTGCTTATAAATGGCACCACTAAGACAGGTCAGGCTAAGCAGTATTACTATAGGTAGTTGGCTATTACACTTCTAAATAAGCCATAATCCCACTCTCCACAGAGAATTTCATCCCCAGATAAGAGGTCTCCATGTAAGAGATGTTCAGAGAAGAAGAAGCTATACCTTCCCTGAGCCACCACCTTCTGTAATCTTCTTCCTTGTGTTTTGTTCTGGAAGAACACGGAGAGTAGAATGACTTCTACTGTGAACTCTCAGAGTGAATCTACTCTATTTTCTCCTCCTCTCACCATTACCCTTCCCCAATTCAGTCAAAGGAAGCAGAGTACAAGCCCTAAGCAACTAGGTGAGGGTTTAGAATGAAGGAAGATTCTGGGGAGAAGCAGGCGGAAGACCTTGACTGGCCCAAGAACCAGTCTGATGACCAGACACTGCAGTGAACTGGCCAGGGTGGATTCTGCAGGCAACTTACCCAGTTCCTTCGGGAGTAGCCAGGCAACTGTGCCTCCTCTGGCAGTGCCTGTCCGGCTGGCCAGACTGCAAGATTAACCCACAGGGAGCAGGCAGAAGGAGGTTGGGGCAAAACGGGGAAGAGTGGTATTGAACAACCACTGGGCAGAGAGGCAGAGGTTGAAGGGGAGAACAGGAGAAGACTGCAATTGTGAGAACACCACTTGGAAAGAGGTTTGGAATGATGTCTGAGAGCTTGTGGTAATGATTTGACAACGGGAGTGGAAGTGGCAAGAGGTGAGATGGGGCAAGGACAGAGAAGACTATATGAAGAAGGGTTAGGAGAAGGCATGGAGCTGGGAGTACTCGTTTGGCTGACAGAAAGCAGCAAAGATAGGGCCATATGGGAGGGCAGGGCTGTGAGGACAGGCAAGGCTGGAAAATGGGGCCCTCGGGCAGGACTTGGGAGATAGAACTGAGCTTGGGGCTGAGCAGGGGCTGGGGATAGGGCAGATGCTTGGAGGTGATTCAGTACCGGGAAAGAAAGCAGAAGTAGAGGACAGGACCTTGAGGAAGGGGCAGGGGCTATAGAAAACATATCAGAAGTTGGGGATGTAGATACTAGGAGGACAAGAAAAGGCGGAGAGAAAAGACCTTGAGGAGGGCAAAGGTTAGGAAGGCAAGTCAGAGGCTGGGGGACAGGGTCTTGAGGAAGGCGGGGCTGGCGGGCTGCATTGAGGGAACGGAGAAGCTGAAAAGACCCATAAAGAGAAAAGGCGAAGGTGCATGGAGATGGGACTCAGGACTTCTGTCACCACAGGGCTTGGACCCCAACCTCATGGCCATCCGCCCAAACATTTTGGCACCTACCGCCACCTGTGAGCTGGAGCAGGAGAAGATGCGCTGCATGGCCGGGGCCAGGGCCACGGGGGAACGGGGACGCGCGGAGAGCGGGGCCACAGGTTCCCAAACCTATCGGATTCGGCTGCGGCTGTGCGCGAGAGAGCTGTCAAAAGCAAAGCTGGACCCGCCCCGGGATCCGCCCCAGGAGCCGCCCCGCTCAATCAAAGACCAGAACCCGAGGACTGGCCTTAAAACTCCGCCCCTGACCCAGCTCCACTCCGCCGTTGCCGAGGCAAAAAGCCTGCAATCTTCGACTCAAACTTCGCCCTCTCAAACCGAATCCGCCCCCAGCTCCGACCTGCTCTATCGCCGAAGGGACCCGCGGGCTCGGGCTAAAACTCCTCCCCCGGTCCCGCCCCTCCCCACGGTTCCCGGCTGAGGCTCCGCCCTAAACCCCGCCTCAGCCCCGCCTCTCTGAGTGCTGCCGCAGGAGGCGGGCAGGTCCCGGCTTCTCCGAGCGTGCTCTGCTCTTAGCAACTGTTGCATTTAACCACTGGTGCCGGTGCTTTTATTATATCCAGAAACCTTTGGCCAACTTAGTTACCTCTGCTTTCTCCCCCGATTCCCCGGCCAAAAACCCAGGCACAAAAGAGGATTTGAAGAGAGCAGTTTGGAAACGGGAGGAGATTGTTGTGCTGAGCAGAGGACTGAGGGTGGATGATGCGTGACCCGCAGCAACCTGAGAAACAAAACCCGAGGGAAAGGGGATCAAGCTGAATATCCTAACCCACCTCTAAGTTAGAAAAGGGCAGAGGGGAAGAAAAGAATTTTTATTTGAAGCACTCTCCGCCTCTCCGCGAAAACCCGCACAAAACTGCCTTCACTATTTCCACTGCCCTTTAAATTCAGATTCTCGGCAATTCTTGCTTGAACAGTCGGTCGCAGCCAACCGTCTCTCCTTTCTCCTCCCTGCGGCCTGAACGAGCCCACTCAAATACATATGAAAGCCTACTGGATAAAGCTCAAAGTTCTTAACGTGGTTTACAAGGCTCATCAAAAGCTGCACCCTGCCTTCTCCAGTCCCCTCTCTCACCACTTTCAGAAACAGCCCAATGCTGAGGCTATTCTAGTCTACTACAGTTCCCTTCCTGGCTGGTGACTGATCCTCCCTGGAATGCCCTCTCTCACACTTGGTCGCCCCTCAACCCAAATTTTGTTTCTGTAAAGTTTTCCCTTACAACCCTCCCACCCCCATCGAGGAAAGTGTGCCTCTTGTGTGTGACACACTTCTAATACTTACTGCTATGTTGTATAGCAACCACCTCTTTGTATTTGCCATTATTTATTTACATGTTTGTTTCCTCTACTAGATGGGGCTCTTGGATGGTAGGAGTTGTATTTTATATTAACCCTATTGCCTGGCACATATGAGATACTTAATGTCTGATGAGTGAATGAGTGAAAGAAGGAAGGAAGGAACAAAGGAGCAACAATGAGAAGAAAGGAAGGAACTCTTGTGTCTGGGGAGGGCCTGTTGTTTCTACAGTTGCTTCTCAAACTGGTTCTGCTCCAAAGGAAGAGGTAACAGGCTTATTGAAGAACAGGTTGGGGTTAGAGAAAAGTCCCACACTGGAGCTGAAGGATAGAGAGGAGAGGGATCTCTAGGTGGAGAAAATTATTGAAAGTGCTCTTTTAATCATATGGATGAAGAATTAGATGAACCAGTCTTCAAGGAAATCCATCTCCCTTTTGGGACTCACTGGGGATAAAGAGGGGAGGTCTGTCAACATCACCATGGTCTCAGTCCCAGCCCCAGAAACAGTATGTGCCATAAAGGCTGATCAAGCTACAGCCTATATGAGTACACTGAGGGCCATCATGGACTCCTCCTGCCATAAAATAACTCACCAGCTTGCCAGAGAATGATTGTCCCTGTCTAATAGGCCAGGCAGGCCACCATTCTCAGGTTAGGCAACAGAGGCAGAGACATGGTCTCTAGAAGGCCATTGCTTAAGTGCCCATGTTCCTTGAGGGTACTAGCAGAACCCTGGGTGTCTAAAGAAATCCAATAGATTTGATTTCTACCATTAGAACCTTAAGTTAATTAGCTAATTATCACCTTAGTGGGCATGAGGGTTTATCTCAAAGGGGATGACGCACAGGATAAGATCTAGTAGGAGGAATCAATAGCACATAGAAGAAACAAATCTTCACGGTCTGTGAAGGGTCACCAGATCAGGAGTACCACCTAATGTTTCAATACCTTCATACCTTCTCACTTAGTCCTCACAACACATGGTAGCATAGATTACTTTATAGCAAAACATTTTTATAACAATAGTTACCATTTATTGAGTGCTTACTATATGCTCATTTTACTTGAATTATTTCATTTAGTCCTCACAACCCTAATAAGTTTATAGACAAGAAAGCCAAAATTAGAGAAGTTAAATCTGTCCAAGGTCAAACACATTTTAAGTGGTATAGCTTAGATTTAAACCCAAGTCTGTCTTCATTCTTTTTTTTTTTTTTTTTTTTTTGGAAGATTAGCCCTGAGCTAACTACTGCCAATCCTCTTCTTTTTTCTGAGGAAGGCTGGCCCTGAGCTAACATCCGTGCCCATCTTTTTCTACTTTATACGTGGGATGCCTACCACAGCACGGCATGCCATGTGGTTGCCATGTCCGCACCCGGGATCCAAACTGGTGAACCCCAGGCCGCTGAGAAGCAGAACATGCAAACTTAACTGCTGTGCCACCGGGCCGGCTCCTGTCTTCATTCTTAATCACTGTACTATGCAGCCTCTTATTGCTATCTGAGCCTCAGGGTAGTTTTAACTTACCCAAGGCCACATAGCTAATAAATGGCAGACCTGGGATTTCAATCTAGGCCTACATGCTTTCCAAACCTACACATTTTACACTCTATGGTCACTTAAGTAGGTGAGGATTGCAGGAGGCTAGAGCACATCTCCAGTGGGAGAGTCACAGAAAACATTTCAAATGCTTCTTAACTTTGCCTTCCAGGGACTCAACTGTACAAGGTTTCAAGTGAACCAAGAATCCACCTCTCACCATTCCTGAGCAGTCCATATCTTAGGGAACTCAAACAGAGCCAGAAGTCGTTTGACACTGAACTTTATTTGTTCCGACCATCTGATATACTGTCCACCCTACTGGGAAACGGAGACAATGCCCTCTGCAAAAGACCAGAGACACGCCAAAATACACATTGCGGCCAGGCCTCAAGAACAGCCCTGGAGGACAGTTCTGTGGCTGCTAGTCAACTGCCAGGTCAGGTCTCCTCTCTTCTCAGCTCTAAATGGGTGCTGATTCTTCAAATGACTGTGAAAGCTGCACTTTGGAGACCAATAATTGACTTTGATATCCAAAGTCTTGATTACAAAGAAACATGAGTTACCCAGCTGTTGATGAGAATCCAGTTCTCTTTACTGGCCATGACCAAAAGATAGGAGTGGGGAGTCGGGGGTGGGTAAGGGAATCCAGAGAGAGAAATTAACTTGGGAATTTCCAGTAAACATAAGGTAAGGGCTGGCAAACTGATTCCATCAGAGAAGCCCTACAAGGTATGACTGGAGTTGCCCCAGAAACATGTTCCTAAGAGCTGTTTGTACTACCCAGAAACATTTTCCTAAGAGCTGTTTGTACTACACAACCAGTGCTGAGCAAGGGCTTGTTCCCCAGAGACCTCCTACCACCCCCTTTGGCTTCTTCCTTAAGGCAGACTCTACTCATTCAGACCCTATGGGCTGCTGCTTCCCAAAGCTGATAAGGTGAAAGGGTTTCCCACCATCAAGCAGCAATCCTCTCCCTTCTCTCTAGTTTCTATAAGGAGGCCCCAAAGAGGGCTCAAGAGTGAATGAGGCCTGAGAGAGGAGAAACACTGCCGGGAGTATCCAGCCTTCTCTGCTATTCCAGCTCTAGCCACCCGGGGGCCCCTGGCTCCAGAGAATCAGGCACCCGGCCCTGGCTTTGCTCCCAGGGAAGGCTTCAAGTTGAGAAACCTATGTCCAGCACGCCTGGGGCTGCTCTGTTTCACCAGCACCTGAGGGCGGGCAAGTACACCACGAAGTCTCAGGTTTCAGGGGGATGGCAGTTGCCTGTCTGAAGGCTTCTCTGTTCCTTGGAATTGTACAGAATGTCTCTTGTGGCTTTTCCTCCTCCCTCCTTTTTTCCTGTTGACTCTCCTCATCCGGCTCTCTGAATCACCAGACTCCACAGGAAAGCAGCAGATGTTGACTTTACTTCTTTGAAGCCAACATCAGCTCCCTCCTGTGGAGTGGGGCACGGGCAGGAAGGTGAGAGGCGGGGAATAGAGGATGATAACCCTCATCCTTTCCAAATTGTGAGGGAGGAGGTAGAGGGAATCTGAAAGGAGTCAGGGACCTACGCAAAAAAATTCTTGATTCCTGGGGATAGGGAAGAAAGGGCCCCAAACCAGGCCTCAATGTTGGCTGTAGAACCAGGATCATGAGGAGGGAAACACAGTGTAGGAGTGTTCCCGGTTTTGGTGCCAGGCCTTCTTGTCTGAGGTAAGGCCTCCTCTCTTGCCACCAGCATCCTCATGACTCAAAAGTCAAGTCAGGCTGCAGGTCTGGGGAGATAGTCCAGAGGCTTCTTCTTGTCCCATCTGAGCCCCCAAACCTCTGCTCTTACGTAAGTCTTTTAGAGAAGCTGCCAGGGAAGCCTTTCTAGGGCTTTATCCTACATTCATTGCTCCAATTTCTCTTCTCTTTTTTCTTCCTTGGGGATCTTCTTACGGGCAAAAAAGCCAAGCTGTAGAGGAAGAGATAAGAGTCATCACCAAACGCCCTGCCTAGGGACCTTGCCAACAGCCCTGAGACATATCCGAAGCCTTCATTTTTGCTCTGCTGCCAAAAATGAGATTCAAATTTATTTTCTTTGGCTTAGTTTAATTCGACCAACATTTGCAGAGTACAGTGAAGGAGACCCAGTCATGACACCCACAGCCTGCTTAGCTGCCCAGCACAAATCCAGTTCTCCATGCTATCATCAAGGATCCCTCAACTTGTGGGCGCCATATCCCATACTCCCCACTAAAGCAGTGCTTACCTTCCAAAGGCAGAAGACAAGGAGAGCAAGCAGGAGCAGCCCTCCCAGGACACTACCAATGAGGATCCACAGGGAGATGAGAACAGGGCGGGTCTGAATCACCTCCAGGAGGCTCTGTATGGGGATTAGAGTTATTTTTTACTGGCACCCTTTCACCCAGCTAGGCTCTCCCCACATTATAGCAAAGCCAGCCTCAAAATGAAAGAACAAAAGAAAAGAAACTGAAGCAAGAATGGAGGCAGTGGGACCACTGCATCCTGATTTAGCGCTTCTGAGTTACTAGCTGTTGCCTAGTGAAGATGTCTCAGTTCTGAAAAAGCCCACAGGTGCCCTTACCCCATCCCCACCCTTATTAGTTTCACAGTTCTCAAACTCAGTCTCCAGCCCCACCTCACTCCAACGGGAGGCTTCAGTCAGCTGTAGGACACTGCCCTCCTCAGTTCCCAGCTCAAAGGTGCTCACCACTGTCAAAGATTTGAATTTGGCCTGTGGACAAGTGGATGGCAAGACATTTAAAGTGAGCCATCATAAGGGAAACAACAGAAAAGAGAAACAAATGAGACTACATCAAACTAAAAAGCTTGTGCACAGCAAAGGAAACCATCAACAAAACAAAAAGACAAGCTAACAACTGGGAGAAGATATTTGCAAACCATATATCAGATAAGGGGTTAACATCCAAAATATACAAAGAACTCATACATCTCAACAACAAAAAGCTAACAACCCAACTAAAAAGTGGGCAAAAGATCTGAACAGACATTTCTTCAAAGAAGATATACACATGGCCAACAGACACATGAAAAGATGTTCAACATCATTAACTATCAGGGAAATGCAAATCAAAATTACAATGAGAGGGCCGGCCCGGTGGCACAGTGGTTAAGTTCGCATGTTCCGCTTCTCAGCAGCCCAGAGTTCGCTGGTTCGGATCCCGGGTGCGGACATGGCACCACTTGGCAAAAGCCATGCTGTGGTAGGTATCCCACGTATAAAGTAGAGGAAGATGGGCACAGATGTTAGCTCAGGGCCAGGCTTCCTCAGCGAAAAGAGGAGGATTGGCAGTAGTTAGCTCAGGGCTAATCTTCCTCAAAAACAAAAAAAATAAAACTACAATGAGGTACCGCGTCAGAATGGCCATAATTAACAAGACTGGAAACAATAAGTGTTGGAGAGGATGTGGAGAGAAGGCAACCCTCATACACTGCTGGTGGGAGTGCAAACTGGTGCAGCCACTATAGAAAACAGTATGGAGGGAATTTACTGAGAAAATTAAGAATAGATCTATCATATGATCCAGGTATTCCACTGCTGGATATTTATCCAAAGAACTTGAAAACACAAATGCATAAAGATACATGCACTCCTATGTTCATCACAGCATTATTCACAATATCCAACACTTGGAAGCAACCTAGGTGCCCATCAAGCAATGAATGGATAAAGAAGATGTGTTATATATACACAATGGAATACTACTCAGCCATAAGAAATGATGAAATCCGGCCATCTGTGACAACATGAATGGACCTTGAGGGTATTATGCTAAGTGAAACAAGTCAGAGGGAGAAAGTCAAATACCATATGCTCTCACTCATAAGTAGAAGACTAAAACAAAGACAAACACAGAGCAACAGAGATTGGATTAGTGGTCACCAGAGGGGAGGGGCAGGGGAGGAAGGAGAAAGGCGTGATTAAGCACGTGTGTGGGGATGGATTATAATTGGTCTTTGGGTGGTGAACATGATGTAATTTACACATAATTCGAAATATATTACGATGTACACCTGAAAGTTATATGATGTTATAAACCAATGTTACTGCAATAAAACATAAATTAAAAAAATAATAAAGTGAGCCATCATCAGGTGGTACAGCTCTTTGAGGCCCAACAGCAAAGATGAAGCTGAGAGGCACAACTTCTAGGACCCTCAAGACCAGAAGAAAAGGTTGGAGACTAATGGGGAAAGAGAGGAAGAGTAATAGATGGAAAGCCTCTGGCCCTTCGTATATGCTGTTTGCTCTACCTGAAATATATTCAACTCCCCTTTCTTTGGATAACCCCTACCCCTCATTTAGGTTGAAGTTTAGATGTCATCCCCTCTGGGAATTAGGGAGGTGTTTCCTCCTAACCCCACCATTCTGGATCAGATTAGAACGTTCTATTTATTTCTCTACCTTTCACCACTGAGGTGAGAAATCCTTGAGGTCAAGGGCTATGTCTTACTAATTTATGTGTCCCTCGTGCCTGGTGCCTAGCACAATGCCAAGTACATAGTGGTTTCTCAATAAATCTTTGTTGAAAGAATAAATGAATAAAAAAGGAGATACCAAAGAGAGATAAAGAGAACCAGACTTAGAAAGGGATGGTTGGTCAGATTTAACTTCCCTAACACATATGCCTACATCCCAAGGATCTTATGTTATTCAAAGTAGATGGTACACAGGAAAGCACAATATAAACCCCTAATACTAAATAGCTGTCATAATTAGGATGTAATTTCCCCGCTCAGGAACTCACAAACTCCTGACTATCTATCATATTAAGTCCAATTTCATCTCCCTAGCTTTAGAGAATTTTCATAATCTAGATCCTCTCAACTACACAATCTTACTTCCCACTAACCTCTAATACATACACTGCATGTAATATCAACTATTTATTCATTCATTTAACAAAAATGTATTAAGTCACTACAATGAGTTAGGCATGGTGCTAAATGTTGGGGATATTCTCCTCAGTGTCTACCTAATACAGAGCCTCTTATATATAGTAGGCACTTGGATTATTCATTGATTGAATTTACGTATGCTATAAATGTTAATTGATTATTGATACAGCACTAAGGGATGATAAAAGGAGGAAAATACAAGGATAATAACTAGTTTTTAATGAGTCTATCTCACCATTCATTTATTCTTTACAACAACCCCATAAAGTAGATATTCTCTTCCTTGTTTTAGAGATGAGGTGAAAGAAGCTTAAAGAGATAAAACAACTTGCTCAAGGTCCAACAGCTAGTAGGAGACAAAGCCAGAATTTTAATATGGGTCTGTCTACCTCCAAAGCCTATGCTAAAGTTCCAGATAGGAGCAGGAGGGGAGAGTAGTAGAAAAGAAAAGATTTACCCTCCGGAAAAATTCATTGTGAACCAGCCTTAGTAGTCCAACAGAGACCTCGGTCCCCTTTGCCAGCCGCCCAAGGTGGCACCTCACAACTTGACACCGAGTATTGCTCCCATTCTACCAAAAGAGAAAGAACGATCAAGACCCTGAGATGGAAAGATCCCGGCCTCCCCACTCCAGGCTCTGGTCCCAACCCCAAGGCTCCAAATTCTACTGCCCCCACCCCTGCATCCCACTCTGGACACCTTCACCTTCTTGTGACTCATACCAGTCTGCTTGTGTGCTGAAGCTCCTCTGGATGCAAAGGGGGTCCTGGAGGCTCAGTTAGGTTGTGCACTGTGCAGCTTGCCTAGAGGAATATTCAACTTAAGGGACCTTCTCGATGGTGAGAGGCTAGCCACTCCAGGCTGAGCAGGAGCATACTCCCTACACTCTTGTAGTTCTTCTCTGGGTAATCCCTTTCTTTCTTCTAAAAGAAGCCACATATGTAAAAGAAAGGTCCCCCAGGGGAAGGAGCCCTGAGAGCAGTGATCCAGCAGATAGGGAGCTGGGTGAGTCTACCAGATCAAGGTGGCAGGGTTCCACATACCCCTAGCCCAGACTCACATTGTTACTGATGACTTGAGACAGTGACAGGAAGTAATTGCCCCCATGGGCCACAGCTGGAAGGAGGGCTGAGATGATGAGGCCGCTGATCACATAGCAGCCCAGGTTCTGAACCTAAGAGGCAGATTGGAATGGGAAGAGGTGGGAGACAAAAGAAGACTCTTCCTCATCTATTCCCCTTTATCCTGGATACCACCGAAATCTAAAAGAGACTCTTCCCATCCTTTTTCCAGGACTCCTCTCCCTCCCCTTGCTCATGCCAAGGCCCCTCTAGCTTCTCACCCTAAGAGTAGTTTTGAATTCGGGGCCAGGACCCACTGGAAGGGTCCCATATGGGTGAACCTCATAGCGGTGTAGAGTAGACTCACTGCGTGAACACCAAGTCAGGAAGTACATGGTCACAGCCATGACATAGACCCAGGGACACAAGATCAGCACACAGACATGGATTCAGGGAAGGCAGAGCCAGCACATGGATAGAAATGGGACATGACATAGACTCAGTACAAACTTTATGGCCACATCCCATATCCCTTCACCCCAGCTCCAATCCCCAGGGCCCAGCAAAGCCCTCTACCTAGGATGTATAGGTATACCTATGCATAGGAAAGTAAGATGTTTAAAAGAGAAGGTTCAACATGAGTGGGACTGAGGGCAAAAAGATGAAGCAGCCCCAAGGGTTTGAGTTTTGGGGAAGACTGAAGCACTTGGAGGGAGAGGAAGGAAACATAAGGAGTATGAGTCTAGGGTCAGAACAGGGTCCCAGCAAGGAGCTGAGCCATACCTAGAGAATAGGAGGTGAGGCTCATATTGGATGTAGGCTGAAGTCTGGGCTGTGTTGTCTTGAAGGGTCCCATTTCTCTCCAGGCTGTTGCTGTGGGGTCAGAGAGAGAGGCTCACATCCCAGCCCTGTCTCAATCACCCCTCTCTGGAGTAGAGGAGTCAATACTGTATACAATCCATCCCCATCCCCTTTCCCACCAAGACCCAAAAGGAGAGGGCTGGGAGTAAGTTCCCTTTTTTCTCACCTGGTGGCAGTCAGCCTCACAAGGACCTGGCTTAGGAGGGAGGAGCAGCTAAACTCAAACTCTAGCTGAAAAGTCACCTAAGGGTAGGAGACATGGGGTCATGGTAGATTCCTCTTCATGGGGCAACTACAGTGGAACAGGAGCCCTATGTGTGCCTTCTTCCCTAAACTCCCAGGCCCCAGAGATTCCAGCCCCTGCTCTCTCAGAGCCCCTTTCTCATTCTGGGCCCCAACTTACCTTGGCTCCAGTCTGAAAGACAGGATGCCCCACACTGCAGAGCCGGGCATGAGAGGAAGGAGCTGTACATTCCACCTTCACTGGGCTGTCCCTCTGAGAGCAGAGGAATGGGGGTGGAGGCTGGAGCTAGGGCTGCAACTGCTCTCCTGCCCATAGCCTTTAAACACTGAGCCTTTCTCTAGAACCCCTCGCAGGGGAGGCCAATACCCCCTCTTCTTCCTCCTTCCTTGACTCATCCCAAATCCCCTCCCCTAAGGGCACCTGAGGAGTGAAACTGGCCAGGTGGAGGTTTCTAGAGAAGCTGAGACTCAGGCTAGTGTTGTACGCATTTTCCTTTCTGTTCTCCAGAGCTGCTGACACCAGCACTTTCTGCCGACCGCCTCGAACCATGAACGGGTCCTTCCTAGGAGTGGTGGATAAGGGAGAGCCCAGGAGTTGAAGGGGTGCCAAAAGCCTCACTTCTGTTTTCCTGAGCAAGAGACAACCCTCCAAGTCCCTTCCAGTCTGTCTAAGGTGTCACCCTGGTTTGGCCAGTTCATGTCCATCCCACCTGGAGCCTCTGATGTCCATATTAACCCGAAGCACCAGGTCTGTGATACATTCATTATCAGGGCCACAATCCTTTGAGAAAGGCACCTAGAGGAAAGAGAAGGGGCTGAGGGTGAGAGGAATGCAAGGAGAAAGGAATAGAATTAAGGGAAAAGTGAAAAGAGAAGAGTGGGTGCTCAGGCCAGATTTCACCAGGATCTCATGTCTCCTCCTTCCCCTTCCTCTTGAATTCATTGAGAAGGACAGTGTGGGACCCAGTGGCAGAGCAGGGTTTGGCACTGCTGACCAGCTTTTGTATGGAGGTAAATGAGGCCTCATCCAGCACAGGTCCTGGCTTTGTGGTGTTGTCCAAAGCAAAAGTCACAGTCAAAGCCACTGGCCGGAGGTAATCTGATGTATCCTGAGGGAAACCAGAGTCAAGGATCATGGGGACCCAGGGTTAAGGGTACAACCCAGGCCCCTGGCAGAACGTGATAATTACAGTGATCATTTACTGGGCACTTTCTGTGTGCTGCACACTGTCCTAAGGTTTTATCAATAAAATTACATTTAATTCCAATACAACTTCAATGACGTAGTAATTACTACTATTATCCCCTCTTTGCAGGCAAGGAAACTGAGGTTTGCAGGTTATATGTGACTTGCCAGAGTTCACAGGTGGTAAGAGGCAGAGCTGAGATTCAAACCCAGATCAGCCTGATTCCAAAGTCTGAACTTTCTCACTTTCCTGGCTTCAGCTTTCTTGCCCATCCAGCAGAAATTCCCTCTCTGATCCAGCCTTCCCCTCACTCCCAGCCCCTGATGCAAAGCAGTTCCTGTCCCCTCCTCACCAGCACATGGAAGTGCAGCTGCTCACAAGTGACATTCCCCACACTGAGCCGGAGCCTCCGAGAAGACAGCCTCTGGCCAGAGCCATCAAACGCTGCACGTGCCCCAGCTGTCCACTCATCCAGTGATGCTGTGAACCGCATATCTGAATGGGGCAGGCAAGATTGAGGGTGGAGAGGGGTCCAGAGACCAAGGCAGGCAAGGAGTTGAGAGTTGCTTACGATGCACTCTAGTCACTTACAAAATCGGCGATCCCAGTGGCCAGGAGTGCGGGAGGTCACTTGGAAGCAAAGGGCTGCAGATAGGCAAGCTGCCTCCTGACCTCGACGCCTGCAGTCCCTCTGAACCACACTGATGGCTGGTGGGGTCACATCTAGTGTAGGGGCCAGGTGGACAATGGGCCGCGAGCTGGGAACAGGGTGGGAAAGAAATTCTAACAGTAGGAGAAAAGCCCTTTGAGAAAGGCAGTTCCCAGTGTTTCCCTCCCTGAGGTCAAAGGAAAGAATGAGGGGCTAGATGCCCTTGTGTCAAGCTCCCCTGGACCTTCTGACAAAAGTAAGATAATAGCTAACATTTAATAAGCACTTGCCATGTGCTAGGCACTGTGTTAAGATCTTTACATGGATTATCACATTTAATCCTTACAACAAGCCAGTAAGGTAGTTACTACTATAATCTCCATTTTATAAATTAGGAAACTGAGGCACAGAGTAAGTTGATCAAAAAATCCAAATCTAAGTCTGTGACTCCAAGGCCCTTGCTTTTAACAGCTATGCTATGCTGTCCATTGCTACCTGAGCTGGCACCACTCACCTGAGCAGGATGGCTGCCCCTTGGGCACCCACAGCCACATCTACCAGGTCATCTCCATCCAGATCTAGCCGGCCATCTACACTTCGGCCAAAGTAGCTAAGGGTCTGTGGCATGGAGATCGCAGCAATCCGCTGAGAGGAAGAGAGGGGAGACTGAGCAGGGACACACACGCCTGGTTTCCCAGACCTCCCACCTGGCTCTTTCTAATTCTCCCATTAGGCATGGGAAGGAATAAGAGAAACTTGCTTGCGTTCAGGAGTCTATAGTACAGCAACCTGTATCCTACCCACCACCTCACTTTTCGCCTACTGATTAAAAAGCACTTGTTCAGTTTGGGTCTCAAGACCAGGGGACCATTGATAAGCAAAGGGCACACCTCCCTTCCCCTTCTTCCTACTATGCCCCTGCTTTTTCTGGGCACTCCTGACCTGGGCAGGACGGGGCTTGACTCCACTCTGAGTTCCATGATATAGGTACAGTGCTCCATGGTGCCCATCCTCCAGGGGGGCCCCCACAGCCACATCAGCAAAACCATCTTGGTTCAGATCAGGAAGGGCACCCATGGCAAAGCCAAACCGAGCATCTTGGGGGGGCTCTGGCTGAAGTGTTCCCTGGAGTGTCAGCAAGGACTGCTGGTGGAAGTGGGGAGAAGACAGAAGATGCTGATCTCACAGTTCCCAACCTCTCAGCCAGCCCTCAAATGTATGTGCCTCCCCTCCCTCCCTCTACCTTCTACAAACAAGTTCTAGAGGATCCCAGCAAGACTTACCTGGCCCACTAGATACACATAAACACGTCCTGTCTCTTTGTTCTGGGGTCCCAGGAACATGGGGGCAGCCACAAGTAAGACATCAGTTGTTCCATCCCCATCCATATCCAATGGGCAGAGCTCACTGCCAAAGTACGAGCCAATCTGGGGAGTGGTGTGTAGTAGTGACCCCAGAGAAAAGAGAAGGTGATTGTGGACAAGTGGGAAGCACCCACCAGCCTGCCAATCTGGACCTCACACCCTTGACGGACGCTGCCAATAGGAATTCAGCACAGACTTTTCAGGCCCCTCTCTTGCCCCTTCACCCTCTTGCCCCACAGCCTGGAGGTCCCTCAGGATCCAAGAATCCCACCTCTCCCTTGGATGCCATACCTGCTCCCCCTGTAGGCTCTGGGCGACCCTCATAGCCCCATCTTTCTTAAGCTGGAAGGCGATGACCTTTCCTCGATGTCTAAACCGAGGAGCCCCTGAGAGAAAGAAGCGGCGTCCGCCCCGCAAGAGCATGGAGGAAACAGAGTAACCTAGAAGTGGGCAAGGAATCAGAGGTAAAAGGGAAAGAAGATGGGGTCAGTGGAAGAGTTCCCTAAAGGCACAGAAGGAGGTCCCAAGGAAAGTTGCAGGAGATTAGTGAGAAACTACATGAGTTAAGAGAGAGTACCTCATCCCCTCTACTGGGGAAGCATTTCCCCCACTCCCACCCCCTAATCCTCTGCAACTCTCCGCTACTCACCCAGGTAGGCAGCATGGTTCTGCAATGCAGGGGGGAACTCATCCTCCAGGGCCGTTCGTGAGGGAAAAATGCGGTGACCTTCTTCAAGCCATAGCACTGAGCCCCCCCAGTCATAGGCCCCTACCATACCAAAGAGAATCCCATCCTGTAGGGCAGAACCAGATGGGATCACTGAAAAGAGAGTGGAGAATAAGGAGAAAACATCTCTAGGAATGAGAGGGTCACTGAGGATATGCTGGGGTCAGTTGGAAAGGCATGGGAAGGTCAGCATGGACATTAGTTAAAGGAGGAATCTAGAGAAGCCCTGGGGTTGAAGTTGTCTGAGTCAGATGTTGGAAGGAGTCAGAGGTTGAAAGAGGTCACGGAGGGGTCAGATTCTGTCCAACCTTTAGTCGATGAGTAGAAAAACCAATCTGAGACATTTCCAGCCCAAAGGAGCTTTCATTTTCTCCATGGGACCCTTGAGCATGAGAAAATATCAAGGCTATAATAGGGAAGACAGTTCCCCCTTTGACCTACTGAACTCACTCCAGAACCCCACCTGCACTTCCTTCTACCCTCCAGTTTCTCCAGGGTAATCATTACCCTCAAGGCCAAAAATCCGGTCTCCTAGTGCATCCACAATGTCAGTCAATGCAGCTTCATCTGTAACATTGAAGAAGAATCTCTCATCTGGATCACTGGCAATGGCTCTGATTTCCCGCAGGAAAGAACTTGGGTCTCGCTGCCGCCGGAGGTAGTGACCAAGGACCTAGTATCAGGAGATCAAGGTGGGGTCTGTTAGCTGTGTGGAGTGAGATGTCAGAGCTGGTACAGAACACAGCCAACTAAAGTGAAGGAAAGGAAATATGGCTGACTTCTGGGAAGCAGTTAATGCTCATTTCCCTGAGGTTCCCACTCCTCAATGTCACAGTCCCCACCCCCTTCCATCTTTCCAGATCCAGGGTAGATTCTCACTGCAATCCCATAGCGTGTCACTCTTCCAGCCTCACAGGCCTTTAGTGCTGTGGGAAGCTCCTCTCCATCATGTGATTCTCCATCAGTGACAACCACCAGTAGCCTGGCAGCCTCTGGTCGGCCCCCATGGGACTGATTGAATCCTTCTGTGCTGAGAAAAGAGAGAAAGGAGTGAGATGTGACCAAATGTATGCAGATACATGCACACGCACACACACACACACACGCACACACAGGACTCAACACTGTCAGCAGTTCACTGAGGTCAGACATCTTGCCTTTTTAGTCCGTCTCCCCAACAGTGTCTAGCATGGACACTGGCATACAGTAAGAGCTCAAGTGTTTGAATGTCATAGAACATAGAGAGTGGCAAATAACTATAAATAAGTAGCAAATAAGTATAAAATCCATTCATTTATAGTCTTATTCAGCAAATATTACATTTGGGAGGATAAATATTAAGGGAATGTAGAACAAAGGAGAATGACCAGGTCAGGGGAGTCTTCCTAGAGATAAGTTTTGAATCACATTTGGAAAGTAGGCTAGGACATGAGTGGTGGAAAGCCTGAGTACCAAGATCAAAGTGGGAATGAAGCAATAGAGAGTTCTGTCTGCAGAGATAAATAAAGCAGAAATATGGAGAGACACAGACATAGATTCTTTGTGGAAATGCGTTGAGAGAGAGTGCAATGACAGCCAACTTAGTATTCCCCGACCCACCTCTAGTTTGGACACAAAGATAAGGAAGCAAAACATCTTGGGATGTAAACACTGCACTCCAAACCCTCCCATAACCCTTCTAGGCCCTCCTCACTCAGGCCTCCCACACTCCCCTCCCAATGCCTCACCAGGCCACCATTATTGCTTGGGCAGTCTTTGTTTCTCGTCCCTCCCGCCGACTCAGGTTCCTTGCTGCTCTCACCACTTCTTCCTTGGTTCGGAAATCTCCCAGGGACCACTCATGTACAGGGCTCTCCCCATACTGTACCAGTCCCACCTGAGAATAAAGTGTGCATTCAAATGGAAGGTGTGGTTGTAGGGGGAGAAGAAAATATGTAAAGGAGGGGAGAAGAGCACCAGGATACTACTGAAGACACTACCTACATTTATCTCCTCTCTCTCTGTCTCTTCCCCTCCAAGCCCACCCATATTGCCTTCTCTTACCTGTATTTGCTCTGGGTCAATAAACAGTCTCCCTACCAGTCTTCGTAGGAAAGTCCGAACTTCAGACCAGGGATAGATGCTGTTGGACCCATCCAAGACGATGACAACATCCATGTATGTGGGGCAGCCTAGGAGGAGGGTATGGTGATGGGGAACAGAGGAGTATAAGAATACTGGGCATGGGGGCAATAAGGGAAGAGGTCACAGGACAGCACATTCAATTCTAACATTTATTAGGGACTTCTGACATATAAAGAAGGTAGTGTGCCAGACCCTGGGTAAATATAGAAATGAATAAAAGAGGATATGGGCATACATACAACTTACTGAAAAAAACAAAGAAAAAGGAATTAAGCACTAGGCAGAAACAATACCAGTCTATGCTGTGGGAGGACAAGAGAGGGTCAGTTCTGATGGTAGGCAATCAAAGGAGGCAGCAACTGAGAAGATACTGAGGACTGAAGATGTTTGAGGAGAGGAGAATACAAGGAAAGGTATTTGGGGGGAGAATGGTTTAAACAAAAGGAGATGGAGGTATAAAAATAGATGACACATAGGAGAATGTTAAGGTGAATGCTATGGGCAAGGTGCAGGGTGTGGAGGGATATAGTGAGAATTGAGTTTTTGAAGTTGGTTAGATCAGTTCATGGAGTCTTGATCCCCTGGTAAAGAGTCTGAATACTAATCTGTTAGTAAACCTGGAGATTTTGCAGGCATATTAGGTAGCAATGAAGATAGCCATGCAGGCCCCCTGTCAAGCATCATACCCTGTTGCCCCATTTTTTCCCACCCTGCACCCCATTCTGGGGACTGAGTCCTCAGTCCTTTCCTCTGGCTCACGTTGTGCGGTGGGTGCCAGGCTTCCCTGCAGCTGGAAAGAAGCATCTACACGGGCACATATCCCAGAACTGAAGACAGAGGAGCCGCAAGCACGAGACCAGAGAGGGGCACAAGCCTATGAATGGGTGGGGGGAATAGTTATTCCTAGGCTTGGGAGGGAATATGCTCACCCTCAGAATATGCTCCTGGTCAAAGGAGGCATTGAGACCACTCCCTGAGATTCCTCTCCTTGCTTTCTAAGGTTTTAACTCCTTGACCCCCCAACAAACACCAATTACCCTTCTATACTGCTATTTTCTCTGCCATGAACTTTCAGGGACCCCTCCCCCCTTTCTTTAGCTTACCATGAATCCCCCATCACCATCTGTCTCTAGTAGAGACATCCCCAGGTGCATATTCACAGCAGGACGAGATGAATTTCCCAGTGGATAGTCACCTGGGTTGGGGGGAGGGAGGAGGGAAAGAACGAGATCATGGGGCCACAGATGATGGGGTGCTTAAGTTCAGGGTGATTTTGGAAGAGGATGAGAAGAGATCAGGATCAAGTCAGGGATGGGCAGTGTGTGAGATAGAGGGGTGACGAAGGTGAGCAAAGGGGTCAAAGCTACTAGTACCTCAAGGTTAGGGGTTAAGAGGAAGAATGAGGCATCTTCTTACCCAAGTGGCCCTTGGCACATGGCGCATTGTGGGAGCCCCCTACAGGGCAGCGATAAATGTCCCCCCTTCGGTTGCCTGAAGGCCCATCCCAGGGGGCACCCACCAGCATCCTAGGAGGAGGACATGAATATAAGCATAGTGTGAATATGACCCTTGAGATAGGCCAGAGGGGAAGCACATGGAGGTGGCAAGTCTAGAGTCCCAGCCACTTTCAAAAGAGCAGATTAGATTCCCATCTACCCTGCCTCCCCTTTAACAGCTCTATCACAGTCCCAATCCCACAGCCCTCTGGCTTCCTCCTCACCATCGTCGTCCACCTCCAACATGTTGTAAGACACTGTATCCAAATTCAGCCGTGGGTGGCCCTGGGAATAGGCGTGGGCGATGCACGTCCAGGTTAAAGGGGAAACAGAGACCTGGGGGGCCAGGACCGTAAGGTTAGTAAGAAGCAGTCAAAGAAGCTAATGAATGCCTACAGAAGCACAAGAGAGAAGCCACGAAGGAAACATTTTCATCTCAGTCTATCTCCCTACTTCTTACTCATAAACTGTCCTGGCCTCTGTCAATGTCATGTACTCAGAGATCCAAGTGAAGATGATCTCCTTCCTGTGTTTGGGTCCAGACGTCTAACTGCGGTCCTCTGCCATGCCAGTGCACAGCTGTATTTTCACTCCCACCTCTGAAATCTCATTTACAGACATGTCTGGAAGGGTCAAGTTCCTCTTTTCCACATCATTCCTCCTACACATCCTCCTCCACAAGCTGTGAGAGTCAAAAGATGGAGAATGCCTTGCTGCAGCCCCAGAACAACTACTTCCAAACTCTCCCCAAACTCAGGACCACGGGGAGATCAAGAGGAGGCTAGGGAGCACTGCATGTCTGGGTCTCCTTCTCTTTCTACCTCTTCTTGACTCCCAGTGTCATTGTTAGACTCACTGTCTTTCTCCAATGTCTAGGTCTCTTGTTGATTCCAGCCCTGGAAACCTCAGTGGTAATTAACTGGGTGGGGCCCCTTGCCTGCCCACACATATGGTTTGCCATCCATCCTTACCAAGGGTCCCGTCACCCCAAAGTTTTCCACAACCGACTTCCTTTCTAACTCACCCACCCTCCCAACTGCCCCCTGCCTACCTGCATTTCTTCTTTATCTCTCAGCCCAATTCAAAGACCCCCCAATCATGTCCTGGCTGATTCTTCCCTCCCAACCCCAATCCCTTTAAAATCAGAGCTGGTATTTTAGGAAGAGAAGATTACAGGGCACTGATGAGAAAAAATTCCAGGCCTCTTGTCCCTCCCATGGTTTTTTCCCTGACTGTGCCTTGCTCCCGCCTTTCAAGCAGCCCCCTCTTGGGCCACTGCCACCAATGACTATAGCTCTGTCTCAAACCATGCTCATTTTCAGAAAGGTATTTTGTATGTGAGCCTTTTTGCATCCAGGAAACTGGCAGGGCTGTATAACCAGGAGCTGTAGTTCATTGCTTAGATAAACCCAGAGTTCTGACCACACAGTTAGTTAATTACGCCTCAAGACCCAGAGACCACCAAGGGTAGGGAGAAGTAGGGAGGGGGATAATAGGAATCAGACTAGCCATGTGGAAGGTCACATCATGTTTCTTTTTTGGTCCCCTCACTCCTCCAGGGCTTAGGACAAGGGTGGTAAATAATTGAATACAAATCTTACACAAGGCCCTGCCAGTCTCAACATTGAAGCAGTCATAAGTTGGGCATAAGAATGCAATCAGGCCACCCCACGTACCCACCCCCCCCAACACGCATGCACACACTAGAAATGTAGAATCAGTATTAACCTCTTACCCTAATTCCCAAAGAATTTTAACCCTAACGTCCCAATGCCAAACAATACAAACATCTTCCATTCCCACCAGAAACCAAGAAGTTAACCTCCCTCACCTGTCAGGAACATCAGGAGCAAGAACAGGTGAGGGATGAGGGGGAGCTCCATGCTTGGGTGTTCTCTGTCCGTATGAGAAGTCCTCTGTCCATGTGAGAAGTCCTCTGTGCTCTGTCCCTCTCCTTTTCTGTTTTCTTTACTTTCCCTCCCATCCTGCCCCCTCCCACTGGCAGCTAAAAATAAAGTTGGAAGGAATGGGAGGAGTGATGGTGGGGAACTGTGGGGAGCCCCAGACCAAGGAAAGGAGGACTGACGATCTTAGCCTACTTCTGTGCCTTGGTGCTGCCCCCTGGAGGCATTATCTCAATTTCCAAAGAGAACACAATTCTTCACCCTTTCTGCAGTTTCTCTCTTCCTTTCTCTCTGTCCTTCGCTGTTGCCAGGCAATAACGCTTTCCTTGGGTGTGGAACAGAAGGTAGGAGTGGGAGATAGATCCTTTTAACTTTCTAACCTTATTTATCTCAACCTGGGATATGGAAAATGAAAGAGTTGATAACAGTGATATCATTTCCCAAACCAACCAAGGGGAGTCCCATGTGAAGACACAGCCAGCCCACAAACCAAGCCTTACCAGCCTCACTCCACTTAGTTCTGCTTGTGACTCTTAGCCTATGCTGCCTTGTGGCATTACAGTTTTTGGAGGGACTATAAACTACAAACTGGTGTGGGGTGTGCTTTGTGGAACCAGTATAACTACTTTAACATTAGACCCTATCTTCTCAACCAGGCCATAAACTTCTGAAGTTGGGACCACAGAGTTTCTTAGCTTTTTGTAGCTCTATCACTTAGTATTATGCCCTGAATAGTGTAGGTGCTCCATAAAAGTCTGTGGGTGATGATGCCAGTAGCTAATCCCATGGAAAACCCAAACCACAGTGACAGAAATAGGGGCCTCAGATGACTAGAACACACAGGACCAGACCAAACATCAACGAGCAAACTGATCTTTAATTTGCTGACCTGGAAGGCTTGCTCTCCATCGTGGGCATGGGCCACAGCTATTTACACAGAATCATTGTACAATATTTACAGCAAGATGCTAGACACAGCATCATTCTGGATAGGCAAAGAAGGGGTAAGAACAGGCTAGGAAACAAAGCCCTGAAATCAAAGTGTAGCAGAAATCTGCAGGTATGAGCAGAGAGAAGGAAAAGGGCCAAGTCATGAGGGAGGTTGGTGAGGTAGATAGGAGGGAGGAAGAGGAAGCATCGAACCACCTCTGGTGCATGAGGGAAGAGTCTTCTGGGACATAAAGTCTTTAAAATTATGATTTGAAGTTTGAAGGGAGTAAAATCTGCCACAAGCCACCTTTGTGAAGAAAAAGAAGAAGGCAGTTAGAACCTTAGGGACCACACCTTCAACCTCCTCGACCCAAAAGTAATTCTGCTGCTGATTAAATTCGTAGGACAGGGAACTGAGAACATAAAAAAGAGATGCAGAGACAGAATCTTAAATAGACTTAAGAGAGACAAAGCAAAAAGAGTCAAGAGAGACACAGACAATACAACGGAGGAAAAGAACAAAAGCTCCAGTGGATCTGAACATCAGAATAGTCTTATTGACTTCACAAGTCACTCTTCCTCACCTCATCTTCCCCAAAGCCCCTCCCTCTACTCCTAAGTCTCTGGATTTTTAACTTTAACCAAGGAGTAGAGGTAGAATGAAGCTGGTACACCAGGGATGATCTAAGATTCCATCTTACCAATTCAGGTCCCCTCCTTATCTTGTACCAGAGTATCAGGGCTTGAGCCGTAGCCAAGGGCAGATTAGGGTGAGAATAGACAGGATGGAGGACATGAGGCCACAAAGCCCCACAATCCCAGGGCCACAGCGCCAGAGGCCTAGTTTGTCCAGTGGAATGAAGAGATCACAGGCATTTCTGACTACATCCAGCAGAAGTGGGGGATGACTTCGAAGGACCCGAGCCAGGAGCAGGACTCGGAGCCGAAACTTCAGAGCCAGTTGGGGCAGGCCTCCTCCTGGAGCCCCTGGACCCCCAGATCCCCTCATTTCAATTCCTCCTGGGACTCCTCCTCCAGAACCCTTCAGTCGCCGGCTACAAGCTGAAGACTCTTGTTCCATCAGAAGGCGAATCTCATAAGCATCACGGCTCAAGTTCATGATGAGGGAAAACAGATAGTACCTGGGATGTATAGGACAGAAGGGTCATTAAGGAAGGGCATGTATATCCATTCAGCATATCCAACAGAAGACTTAAATATTGTTTTTCCCATAATGCAAAGGGATTACACATTAGAACACCAGAAGTGAATGCTATTAACCACTACTAGAAATGTTCTCCCACCTTTCTGTAACATGTGTTTATGTGATCCTGGCTTAAAATGCATGAGTATCATCAACTCTTCCAAGATCAACCTCAAATTTCACTTTTCCACTTGGCAACCCATTAGCACACGCACACATTCAACTTCAACTATAATAGTGCAAATTTGTTTTGAAAGAACAAGCTTCAGTTGTTTCAGAGACTCAAGACATATTATAGAACATTTAAATCCAATCTTTTTGTTAAAAAAAAAAAAGTGAGGGGGCCGGCCCCGTGGCCCAGTGGTTAAGTTCATGCACTTCGCTGCAGGCGGCCCAGTGTTTCATCAGTTCGAATCCTGGGTGTGGACATGGCACCGCTCATCAAGCCATGCTGAGGTGGCGTCCCACATGCCACAACTAGAAGGACCCACAACTAAAAATATACAACTATGTACTGGGGGGCTTTGGGGAGAAAAAGGAAAAAAATAAAATCTTTAAAAAAAAAAAAGTGAGGCCCAGAGGTGTTAAGCAGCTTGTCAAATGTGTCAGATTATAAATTCCTTAAGAACAGTCTATGTTTTTGATTTTTAATCCACCCTGACAACAGAGGTCTGTACTCAATATAATTTTCCTACCTCCAAAATACATCTTGAATTTAACCACACCTCTTTATTACGCTCCACCACTACAGTCTAAGCCACCATTATCTCTTGCTTGAACTACTCCTTTAGTCTTTTAATTGGTCTCTCCAGGGCCACTCTTGCCCCTCTACCTCCAGCAATCTAATTTCATATAGTAGCTGGCATAAACGTAAATCACATCATTACTCCCCTTCTCAAAACCCTCCATGGTTTCCTTCCTATCATATTTAGAATAAAATCTAGACATCTTAGGCTTACAGAAGTCAACATCTGACCCTGCCTCTCTAACTCCATCATGTACCATTCTTTCCCTCAATCACTGGGCTCCAACCACATTAGTTTCTTTCTATATTTTAATCCCATCAAGCTTATTCCTGTTTTAGGACATTTACACTACCTAGTCTCTCTACCTGGAATATTCTTCCTCCAAAATCTTCACATGGTTGGCTCTTTCTTGCTCTTTGGCTCTGAGTTTAAATGTCACCTCTTCAGAGAGGACTTCTCTGACCCCCCTTTCTACAATAGCAAGCCATTTACTTTCTACCACATGATCCTATTTTAATTTCCTGCATGGCACTTACCACTATCTCATATTTTTCTTATTTATTGTTTCTTTGTTTGTCTCCTCCCATTACAATGTAAACTCCATAGGAACAAGGACCTTCTTGGTCTTTACCACTGTATTGCTTTGTCTAGACCAGTGCCTGCCAAGTAGTAAGAACTTGATAAATATTTGTTGAATGAAATGAATAAAGATGGCATATAAACTCTTCTAAGGAGTTGCTTTTCCATGCCACTCCAGTCATGCCTCTGCCCCCACCCCTCATATATCCTAAGCTATGTTATAGCTGTAAATCACTGAGAAAGATGAGAAAAGCAAGACATAAATAGAGATAGAAAGATGCTAATATGATGTAAAAGAACAAAGAGAATCATAGAGAAGCAAAAAACAAATATGGATGATATTTATACAGATAATTTTATTCCCAAATCACATTTCTCTCCACCTTCACTACCAGCCAGCTCCTCAGTCCAAGCTAACATCATCTCTTGGCCATATTAGGGCATCTCCTCCTCTTTTGCCCTACTGCAATCCCTTTTCCACACTGCAGCAAGAGAGATCTTCTCTAAACACAATTTGAATCACATCACATCCCTGTTCAGAATCCATTGTACTTCGTATAAAATTTCAACAAAACTAAACAAACAAACAAAAATCTTACCTTTGCTTAAAATGCTTTGCATGAATGATCTAGCCCCTATCAAACCTCTCCAGTTTGAACCTATGCCCTCTACTTGATACTGTCCATCACACTGGCTTTCTTTATATTTCTCTAATCCCCCAAAGTCTTTCTTGGTTCAAGGTCTTAAAATATGCTATTTTCTATTTGGAAAGGTCTTCTCTGCCACTGTTTGCTTTGTCTAACTCCTACTTGGACTTCAGGTCTCACCTAACATATTACTTTCTCAAAGAGTTCTTCCCTGACCTTTCAATCTAATCTCCTTGTTATATCTCATAACACCCTGTACTTTTCCTTGCTATATCTGGTTTGGTCATTATTTGTTTTAATATCTGACTCCCCACTAGACTAGAAGCTTCATGAGAGCAGGAACCATATCTGTTTGGCTCTTTGCTTTATTCTCTGGCCCACTGTAAGCACTTACTAAATATTTTTAGAATGAATAAATGAGCAGGCAGTGAGGGGCATAACCTGTGGTATAACAGAAGCAGAATTAAAGCAATATAATAACTTATCTCACCCAGTCTTAGTCATTCATCATGGAAGAGCACCTATCTTCCATCTGCCCCCATTCATTATTTTCTGATAGTTTAAGATCTAAATGAAGATTGGAAATCAAGACCGGAAGATTTATTAAGATGCGAATATTCTGGGAAGACCCTGAGAGATCTTTTTCTCATAAAAGGCAAGCTATTCAGTATGGAGAATACAAAAGGTCTTGTTGGATAAAAGGATATCAAACCTGAATGAACGCTGGGCCCACTTCTCCTGATCCACACGGGGAGCTAGTCCAGATTTTCCAGCCCACAGGACATTGTCACAGGCGAAGTACAAAGCTCGATTGAGGTGACTAACAGTGATGCAGAATCTCAGGACAACATCGGATAGGTGCACAGCTCGTTTGGCTGACTCAAGGGCATCTGCTGAGTTACCCAGGCGTAGAACTTGTAGGGATTAGCAAGGGAAAACAAGGATTTGGAAGGAGAGAGACAAACAGAGGGCAACACACAGTGAAAGAGAGAAAGCAAGAATATGAAAGTCGAGCAAGTGATAGAAACAATAACAGACAATTTTTAAAAAGAGCAGAAACACTTCTTTCTTTTTGACTTCAAAATTTAAATAATTTGGGGCTGGCCCCGTGGCCGAGTGGTTGGGTTCGCGCGCTCCGCTGCAGGCGGCCCAGTGTTTCGTTGGTTCGAATCCTGGGCGCGGACATGGCACTGCTCATCAGACCACGCTGAGGCAGCGTCCCACATGCCACAACTAGAAGAACCCACAGCGAAGAATACACAACTATGTACCGGGGGGCTTTGGGGAGAAAAAGGAAAAAATAAAATCTTTAAAAAAAAAAAAATTTAAATAATTTGTGTCCTGGTTTAGTTTTCTCAAAATTGCCCCATTCTCTCCAAACCTTTATTACTCTTTTACCCCTGCTCTCTTATCTCAATTGGGAGGCATGCAAAGGATAAAACCACAGATCCAAATGAGGGAGACGAACTGCCAGAGAAGGTCAAAAACAGGAAGGGGAGACTAAGGCAGAATAGCTGGGGATGGAAGAAGTGCTGGGGTAATACAAGGGAAGGCGCAGTTACTTACGCTTTCTTCCTAGGCTCAGATGACCCTCCAGTTGTCGAATCTGTTTCTGTAACTCAGGACTGGCTCCATGTTTCTGCAGTGCATGGCCAAGAAGGGAGCAAGCATACTGGGCAGCTCTAGAGGAGAGGACAGGCAAGGTGAGGTGGAGATCTCCCTAATCTCCCCGTCAAAAACGCCCTCCAAAAGGCCAGTGATGGACTTCCTCTTTTCCCTCTTTGAGATGATACCCCTTCCTCCTCTTCATGCCCGTATCTCACCGTTTCTCCTCCAGGCCAGGGGAAGGGAAAGGCATACAGCATAAAAAGAAGCTTAGAAGGGGATGGGGAGCACTACTTAAGAGTTGAAAAATAAGAGACTTGACAATAATGAGGTCCGAAGAGGATGGCGGAGGCAGGAGGGGGTCCATGACAAGCACATCAATGTGAGCAGTATGTGATATGTGAGGGAATGAGGAACAGTTGGAGGGCAGATTATTCTTTAGTTGAACTACGAAATTTCAAGACCCCTGTAGCTGAATCGAGACCATAACACAGAGCGGAGGCAGAGCTGTTCCCGGGTGACAGTAGGCTGAGGGGACACGGAGACTTGTAGCGCCTCCTTTGCTGGGGGTGGCAGAGTCCGGGTCGCTATCCATCGCGGGGCGAACTCTCCTCATTCCACCACCGCCCAGTGAGGAAACTGTTGGTCTTATGTGGACACGGCAACCCTGAGCGGCCTCCCCACTGGCCTACTCGTGCCTCAGTTTCCCCATCTTTCCCGTGAGCAGAAACGAATCTCACGGCCTGCTCAAATCAGCTCCTAGAGGTCCATCTGGGCCCCCGTAGCCCGAGTTGACCCTTTTTGACCCCGGTAGTATGAACTGACCTCGCCTCACGTGGACCTTCCTCTGCCCGTCCTCCCCCCCATTCCTATTCAGGCCGCACCTACACAGTCGCTCCCGGGCTTGGCTCTGAGCACTGAAGCGGACCCAGGCGTCCATGACAGCGGCAGCCGCGGCTCCGCAGCCCCACTCCTTCTCCACTTCCCGCCCCTAGTCACGCCTCCACGACGACCCAACGGTGCCTCGCGAGGGACAAACATCGTCAGAAAAGAAAGCGAGTGGAGCCGGCCCCTGAAGCGAAATTCCAGAACGAGAAGCGCTTCCCTGGGCTACACCCGTGTGTTTTTGTGCGTGTCTCTGTCAGAGCGTCCTCTTATCAGATGCTCTCTACTTCCTAACCACGCCTCAAAGGGCACATTCCTCTTTAAGTATTCTGGACCAAGGGCGGGGCCTGCAGGAGTAGGGGCGGGGCGAGAAGTCGCCACTGGGATCTCTGTGGCGGCTGGAATAGGGTTTCCTCCCGGGGTGCGTCCAGCAGAACACCCCCAACACACACGCCCGCACGTTCTGGCCGAATCCAGGCTCTAGGGACTAAAGAGGTCTATGAAAGTAGAAGTCAGCACTAGATCCCTGTTCTCCGCAGGTCCCTGACTGTTGAACAGGTGACCTGCATAATAAAGATGAAGACAGAGACAGAGACTTTACTGGACGAAATTCGCAAAAACCAGCTCCAAATCCTAAAAAGGGCGAAGAATCAGTGGCCGAAGCTAACCTCTTCATACCCACACCCCTTTTCCTTCTAGGCCACCATGTGTGCAGGCAACGGCACCCCTTGGGGGTCAGCTGCAGTGGAGGAGGTGTGGGGTGGATCAGGAGTAGAGATGGAGGATTCAGAGCTGCCCACGTTCTCAGCTGCAGCCAAGGTCCGAGTGGGAGTGACCATCGTGCTGTTTTTTTCTTCTGCTGGTGGGAACTTGGCCGTGCTGTGGTCAGTGACGCGGCCGCAACCCAGCCAACTCAGCCCCTCTCCAGTGCGGCGACTCTTTGCCCATTTAGCAGCTGCCGACTTACTGGTCACTTTTGTGGTTACGCCCCTAGATGCCACCTGGAATATCACTGTTCAGTGGCTGGCCGGGGATATTGCATGTCGGACACTCATATTCCTGAAACTAATGGCCATTTATGCCGCAGCTTTCCTGACTATGGTCATTGGGCTGGACCGCCAGGCAGCAGTACTCCACCCACTTAGACCCCGCTCAGCTGGAAGGAAACTTCTGGGGGCAGCCTGGGGACTTAGTTTCCTGCTTGCCTTGCCCCAGGTGAGTAACCTGTGGGGACTCAGGGCTAGACCGTATAAGAATTGGGGTACACAGCGTGAGCCTCCGGAGTCAAGGGGTGTGCTTGGCCGTGCTCAACCGTTAAACCTCAGCGGGAGCCTGTGCTCTCTTTTGCAAGTTAAGATCACTGCAGGTTAATTTGTATCTCTGTAAAGAGGGTACCTCTTGAAAACAGTATCCTGTATCTGTGCCTCTTCCTTCAGCTTTGTTTTACTACACTTAACTTCCACCCCTTTGCATCCTCCCAGTCCCAGCTTTCTCAGGAAATTGTTGCTGAAATACTCTAGGGCAGGGAGGTCTGCTAACAAGCCCGTGAAGTCAGGGGCTTTGGGTAAAACTTTGTGGTACACTCATTCATCAATTTAAAAGATAATGCGCATCATCCCCAGGCACACTCAAATGCTCTATCAAGGATACAGCCACAAAGTCCTGCCTTCAAGAAATTTATAGGCTAGTGCAGGAGACAAATTGGTATGCAATTACAATACAGTGTGTAGTCAAGTGTTACGCTAAAGGTAAGCAGAAGGAGCTAAAGAACAAGGGTGGGGGAGGTGACTGACCCACTCTTGGACTGTCAGGGAAAGCTTCCTAGAGATGTTAAAATTTGATTCCTGACAGGTGTTAGACAAGTTAAAGCAAGAGGAGGGTAGACTGTAAAGGATCTCGTGGTTGCAGCTAAAGTTGAGGGCTACAAAATGGTACGTAATGAGCCTGGAGGGTAAGGATGGGCCAGATCACAAATATTAAGTTTGTACTTTATCCTGAAGGCAGTAAGAGACACTTAAGTAAAAGGTGGAGAGTAATATAATCAGATTTCTATTTTTTACTCTGGCTTTTTGTGGAATGGGTCAAAACCAGGGAAAAAAGAGAGCATCAGAACTTAAGTACTAGTTAACCAAATCTCAATATTGAAAATGAGCTAGAAATCTAGAAAAAAGCTAAATATGAAGCAGTTCCCTCAAAACAAAAACCACTAGCACCATCGGGGGGGAGGGGCTAGAGGAGCATCTGAGACTAGGATTAGGATTAAGTCTGTAAGGGTCTAAGAGGGCTATGATTTCAGATGATACACTAGAGTCAGATTTAAGATTTGATCCTTAAATCCTCAAATATTAGAAATATAAATACATGTATGTTCATATACATATGAAGCAAATTTTAGATGTGGACTGGGAATTAGAAGCCTGTTTTTGTTGCATTGTTTGCTTGTTTTACTTTGCTTTGTTTTTGGGGGGTTGTTTTTTTTTTGAGTCTAGGCGCTACCACTAACTAGCTGTGACTGGCTAAATCATACTTGAAATCCATGGGCCATAAAATGATGGAATAGGAGAGGAATTTCACCCTTTCACACAGGCTGACAATCTGACAATAATTGCAATCTCCATTTGCTTCAGTGGCAAACTAGTGGTGAGATATGTGCAAAGGTGGTATTTTTGGTTCCACGTTAGCATCCCCTTGTATAAATGCTGCATTGCCCATATGCTGTATTTAAAATACGTGTCAATAAACTTTTTTTTTTTTTAAGTGTGGTGTTAGTGTGGTGGGTGAGTATTGGGGTAGTTAGAAATTTTTTTATAGGCTCAAGTTTCCAAGTATCAGAAGCGGTTGAGAGAAAGGTTTCTACAGTAGGTGGTAAATTGCATATCAAATAGGGGAAAGGTGGGACAGAAGCAGGGCTAAGGACCAAGTTATAAGTCCAAAAGCCTTGGCTATTTTGAAACCCCTTCTCACAATGTCTCAAGTACTTCTAGGCATAGTGCAAAAAAAACCCCAGAAGTATATGGACTCAAGATAGGGAAAGAGGAGAGACTACTCCCCAACTAGCTCAGAGTAGCCTGATGGTAACTCCAAGCAGTTTATAAAATTGTATGTCTATGGCTGATACTATTCACCTTTCCTAAAAGTCCCTCATGCCTGCTAAAATGACTTTCCCAAATGCCTTATATCTAGGAATCTGATAGCTACTGGGCTTGTCTTTCTCAAATAATCTACCTTACCTGAACCAAAGTACTAACCCTGAAGCTCTAAACTGAAAAATACTCTACTAATTCAAATAAAAAAATCCAACAATTTACCAAAAAGGGGGAGCGTTGGCCAACAGCATTTTGAAAATGTTAAAATTTATTATTTAACATTATTTCACCATTATAGTTATTGTATGTAAGACTATTACTAAAGGTCACTTCACAGAGTAGCTGCAAAACGGCCTGAACTTTTAGCAGCACCCATTTTATACAAGATTTCTTTTTTCCACAGAATTAATCAGTCAAATCAGGAAATTCATTTTGGCTAAAAATGTTGGTGAGGTGGTAGAGATATCTTTTTTGTAAAGTGCAATGTTTGAATATATGGGAAGGCAGGATTTTTTAAGTCCCAGGATTTAACAAACTTAATGGTTAGCTCCATAGTCTACGGGGAAGATAGGGATTTTCAAGATACATTTCTAACCTTTTAAAAACGGCATCATGGATGAACCGCTGCTTAGCACTGCATTGCTCTGCACAGAATTAAGGATGGACTGGAAGGAGACAGTGTGACATTGGTGGGTAGGTTGAAGGGGAGGGGAAGAGGGACCAGTTCTAACAGTCCTTAAATCCACTCCAGCTGTTCCTGTTCCATACTGTCCGCCGAGCTGGCCCAGTCTCCTTCACTCAATGTATCACCAAAGGCAGCTTCAAGGCTCGATGGCAAGAGACCACCTATAACCTCTTCTCACCTTCTGCTGCCTTTTTCTGCTGCCACTCACTACTATGACCATCTGCTACAGCCGCATTGTCCTCAGTGTGTCCAGTCCCCAGACAAGGAAAGGGAACTGTGGTGAGACTCCAATCCCCTGGCCCTAATCCATACCCTTAAGCTATTGCCTCTACCCTCATTTATTTATCTGATAGCCATCTATCATATAGCTGTGACAAAACAAAAATGAGATCCTAACCATATCTCTAGCACCTGATGCTGCACATAATTTTACTGAATGCCTTCAAGTCTAACCAGCCTCTAACCATCCTCTGAAGCTGAGTTAGCTGGGCAAGGATTAAGGAGAAAGGTGATCAGTATTCTCCTTTACTTTTGGACACGATCAAATCTTAAAGTAGACTTAGTACCTTCATATAACAGAGCACCTCAATCAAAACCTTTTCTCCAGCATATATGTCATAATCCCTGGTGGGGAGGGGAGCACAGATTCACAGGTTGGGAAGGCAAAGAGGATTTGCAGCATTACCTCCTGTTTACAGCATTCTCTTCCTTGTAGGGTGAGAGCTCCATCTAACTATCTCTGCCTATCAGTTCACCCTAAACTCAGTTCAGAAGCTGAGTGGTTCTGAATTTGAGTATATTTTCTAAATTCCCAGCCCCTGCCGGTGAATTTGCCCTCCGCCGCTCCTTAGACAATCGCTCCCATGTTTGTCTGCGGGCCCTGCAACTGGCCCTGCTTGTCTTGCTGACCTTCATCCTCTGCTGGACACCTTATTACCTGCTGGGTCTGTGGTACTGGTTCTCTCCCACCATGCTAACTGAAATCCCTCCCAGCCTCAGCCACATCCTTTTCCTCTTTGGCCTCCTCAGTGCTCCTCTGGATCCTCTCCTCTATGGGGCCTTCGCCCTTGGCTGCCGAAGAGGGCACCAAGAACTTATATAGACTCTTCCAGGGAAGGAGGGTCAGGGAGAATGCCCCGAAAGGAGATTCAAGCTCTTAGACAGCTGCAAGTACAAACAAATGTGGCAGGAAGAAGGGCAGGAGAAACAAAAGAGACGTTCCTATAACATCCATTTGCTCAGAACAGAGTATATAGAAAAAGAATAATTATTCTTTAATATCATGAGAACGTCTCACTTCTACCCGTGCTTTCTTACCTTCCAAGAAAAAGAAATACTAAGCAGTGTCTCTACTTTAACCGTAACTGAGACTTGAAACTATGTCTAACGTAGAAACTCACACAGAATTCAGTTTCTGGGAGAAGTATCTTCACAGTGACCTCATTCTGCCTTACTCTAAATAGTGCTTCAGAGCTTCCAATGTCAGAACAGAAAAATAACTTTAAATGTAGAAAACAAAAATGGGACATTTATTCAAAACTCAAACACTAAGCACATAGGGTAAGAGATTAAATATAAACATAGTGAGTTCCAGCCCAGCCCTATTTCTCTAAGGCTGCATGGTCAAATGGGAACTCTGGAGAGACCACCTGGACAACAGATCTTGTCAGCGACGCCTCCGGTCTGGACTCCTGCTGCGTCTTCGGCCACCTCTAGGGAAAAGGAAGGGGGAAGTCCATCAGAGGGACATAATACAAAGTCCTTATTCTGTTTCGTTCACATTCCCTTTACCAAGATAGTGTTTGCCCTCTCCACTTTACCTCCTCTTGCCCTTGGGTGGACCCCGAACAAAACACCAGTCCACGCTGATTGGCTGTCCCATCAAATCCTGGCCATTGAGTCCTTCCATAGCAGCCTGAGCCTCTTTATACGTTTCATACTCAACTAGAGTATACCCCTGGAGCAAGGGAAAAGACAGATATCAAAACCCTCCTATTCCACCAAACATCACTGAGTATCTTCTTCCTCAAATCTAAATTCATATTCAAATAGAAAAATCTATAAATTTTAAACAATGAATGTAAATCATATATACCTACTGTATATACAACGTGTCTATTTCTGTCTCTCTTTGCTGTGTCTAACAAAATCAATTTCCAATGTCATTTTATTTCAACTTTGCTTTTGCCCAACCACAGCAAACACGAGAGAACTACCAATGATGTCTAAAGGTTATGGGGGAAGAGGCAATGGACTGTCACTTAGGATACCTTCAGGTATCCTGTACGCCTGTCCAAGTTGAGGTGGATGTTTTTTATTTCCCCATACTCTGCAAATTTGTCATGGATGTCTTCTTCGGTGGCTTCCTCATGGACTCCAGTGACAAAGAGAATCCAGCCTTCAACAGCTGTTGGGGAAGGGAAGGAGGTTGTTTGAGTACATGAGAGAAAAACTTCAAACAAGATCACAGGAGCAGAGTGAGTGTGCCGACTCCAGAGATTGGTTAAGCTATCTCTGACCCCATTCCTACTGGGTTTTATTTTATTGGTCTCTAATTCTCTACAAACACTGATCCCTACAGGCTCCATTTTACTTACAGCGTTGTGGTCCGGGTTCATCACCATCTTGCTCCACACTGTCATAATCCTCACGCATCCGCGCTCGTGACCCCTCTTCTATAAGGAACACACACGAGATCACTGGAAATCCTCCTCCCACTGTTTCACATGAGTCGGAACGGGAACGCCAAAACTCGTAGCTCTCGCCATTCTGGACCCCATTTTTCCCACAAACACTCACCCGAGCCAAAGCCACGGCCCTTCCGTTTCTTCGCTTTTTCTTTTAGTTTGTGGATGCTCTCTGGAACCCCAGAAGTGAAACAATGAAATAAGACAACATTTATTTAAAACAACAGTCTCTTTCCCAAGACATTATCTGAAAGTCGGCCCCACCACCTCCAGTCCCAGTCCCTTCCCTGTCCCGCCCCCATCCCTCCCGAAGGGGGTGGAGTCTCTAATCCAACCGAAACCCAGTTCCCCGGCTCCCATCCTCCCTGCCGGGGAGAAGGGAGATTATGTTTTCGTATTACGCCCTTCTCTCGCACCTTCCCCGCTTCCCGCAGCTGCCTCCACTGTCCTCACCGTCCCCATCCTCATCCATGGCGAAATCCTCGCCCCCAGCCTCATGAAGATCCAGCACGTCCGCCATCTTGCCTTCGTTCTAACTCTCGTCCGTGCCGCTCAGGCACTAGGCACCTCGGGAAACTGTCGCGGAGAGGAAAGGTCGCCAGTCAAGTTGACCAATGAAAAGCTAACTCTAAGTCCCGCCTCCGGCGCGGTGAAAGTACGAAAATAGAGGCCGGCCTAGTTCGGGAAGATACCGGAAGTGTGCCTGTAGCCATCTTGAGCAGGTCGTGAGCTGAAAGCAGGTCGCGAGCTGAAAGCAGTGAGGGACAAGCTGGGGGATGGGCGGAGTTAGCGGATTCCTCTTAAGTAGGACGGCCGACGAGAACTACTACTGACGGTGAAGCCCAGCTTAATTTCTTTACCAGAGGGTTGCTTTCTGTCTCTTTTCACCCCATACTAGGAAATTGAAGTTGAAGAAAGTTTTTCTGTCAAAACTTCCAGGCCTGTACCTGTTCCGAGGAGCAGCCGGATCTGTGATGGAAGCCTTTTTAAAAAATAGTTCAGTCAGCGATGCTAGCTCAAAAAGCTGCCTCTGGAACGTACGGCAGCACGAAATTTCTCCCTCAAGGAAACCAGCAGACCTAGTTGTCCGTGAAACCATTGGTGAGCAGATAACTGTTTTCTTTTAAAGATAAACTCTGAAACTCTTCCCACCACCTCTGGGAATTAAAAAATAGTCATGGCTTTAAACAGAATAGGGGATTTAAAGTTTCTCTGAAGATAGTACAGGTATTTCACGTTCAAAAATCTACGCGTCCAGGCAAAACCCATATTGCCCCAAAATTCTGGAATCCCAATGTAGCCCTTAAACAATAGTAGACTGCAGATTCACTTATTTATTAAACAGTTATGAATGCCTACATGTGTGTCTAATATTAGCGGAGGTGCTGGCAATACAAGGAAAAATCAATGCGTTATCAACAATCACTTTATTATGAAAATCACTTACATCACATTATGAAAGTGATAATTGCTATCACAAAGTGCTATGGCAGTACAAAGAAAGTTTCTAATAGGACTGGAGTAAGGAGAGTCCATGTAAAGTAGGGCTTCTGTTTGAACCAGGCTTTAAGGCTGGGTAGTTTTCCAGGCAAAGCAGTTATATTAAGACTAAGACACTAACCCATTGTGCACAATAGGTAGTGTGATCTTTCTAAAAATCAGTTGGTGACATCCCTGCTAAAAACCTTTCCTTGACTTATTTTTGCACTTAGAATAAAATTCAAGCTCACACAGTCAGCTCTGTTTATGTTTCCAACCTCTTCCACCATTCTTCCCTCTCACCCATTAAGCTCTCCCTACACTTTCCCTCAACTATGTTGTACTCTTTCCCATCTCAAGACTTTTGCAACTTTTTGTCCCTGATGCTCTTATTGAGCTCTTCACATGGCTAGTTCAACCTCATCCTTTAGGTTTCCCTAAAGTACTACCGTCACCTGAAGGCTCTTCTCTACCCTCCTATCCTTGACTCTGTTATTTCCTTCACAGAACTTAAATCTGAATCTTTAATTACCTTGTTTACTTTCTAACTTGTTTATTGTCTGTTTTTCCCAATAGAATGTAATCTATATGGCAGAGACTCTTATTTACAACTATATGCCCAAAGTTTAGAGCAATGCCTGGCTCACAGTAGACATCTGGTAAATACTTATTGAAGAATGGCAAGAAATTCTGTATGCTGTGTGACTAGGAAATAAAGCTGGAAATACAGTTTAGGGCCAAATTTTATGCCATGCTAAGGATTTTGAAATTTATCTTGTAGGCAAGAAATTTCTCTACTTCATGATTTTTAATTTTTGCCAATAGCCCCCATACTATTTTTTGATTACTGTTTTTCCTTAAATAGACTGACTTTTAAAGCAAATTGGCACTAAATTTAAATATCACTGCCATAAGTGGAAAACTTACATTTTTCTACTACAAATTCAGATAAAAGCATATCTAGAAAAAATGAAAAATATTTGCCCATCTATTACCTAAAATCATCTCAGGTAATACCAAGAGTTCACATATAAAACTTTGGAAAATGCTGCTAAAGTTAAAGATAACTAAGTGATGGTTTAGCAAAGGGGGTGGTACAGTCACACATATTTTAGAAATAAATCTGACAGTAGTGTGTAGGATGTTATGAATGAAGGCAGAGACTAGTTAGGAAGCTATTGCCGTGGTCTAGCCCAGAAACGATAGAGGACTGAACTAAGGCAGTAGATATGGACAAAAACAGATAGGAAATTTATATGGGAGGTAAACTCAATAGTAAGTGACTGATTAGATGACAGTAGGGAAGAGTTGAGGATGGATCTGGGGTTCTAGCTTAGATAACTGGGTAGATAATCCTATAACAGATGTGGGAAGTCAAAGAGGAGCATGTATGGAGAAATGGGTTTTATTTTGGGTATGTGAGTTCAAAAAATGGTGTCATATTCGGGTGGTGATGTCTAATGTGTGGAAATATAGATGTAACAGCTCAAAACAGGTTGGGGTAGAAGAGAGAGATTTGAGAATCATGTGTATGATGGACTTTAAGCCACCATAGTGGGTGAGATTGCCAGTGAAAATGGGTAGAGCTTGAGGAGAAAGGGCCAAAGACAAAATCCAGGCTCCTCAAATGTCTGGAGAAGGGGAGGCAGAATGCTTTCCCCAGCAGCACAATTTTATTTCTACCACCCAAAAAATACTAATAAAAATTATTTTTTAGTATATATGTAACAGAAAGGATCATTTAGAGCTCCTCTGATATAAAGGTCTCAAGAAAGAGTCAATCTGGCTCACTAGACAAAAATCTATTTTTAATTGTATAAAATCATACATAGAATATACATAGAAAGTACTAAAAAGGTAAGTAAAATCTTTAATACCAAAAGTGGACAGGTCAGGGAACAATTTTTCTCAAGTTCTTTGGGATCTTACTGGTTGGTATTTGAGAAAAATAATAAATCCAGGAGGTGCAAGGACAAGTTCTTCCCACAACTCCCATCCCTTAACACTTCCCAGAGAAAGGAGCATGGGAGAAATGAGGGTTTATGATTTCTGGATTATAAATATCAATAAAAACTGAATAGACACATCTACTATTTAATGTAGGATCCTCTACTCCAGTCCTACAGGTGCTTCATGGAATACAGAATGGGGATTCAAGAATTCAAGGAAGTCTTTTTCAAGCACTAATACAATTGTTGCTAGATTCCTTATTTCTGATCCCCTATGCACTGGTTACCAAGATCATTTCAAAAACAAAAAAGCTGATTTTTATCTTGTCCCTATCTGATCCAAAAGAACAAATTTTCGCCTGTTTCCTAACCTATTTCTAAAAGCAAAGTATAAAATTGTTAAATGAAAAGTCCAATTGCATGAACATTAAACTTCCCAAGAAAGTGGACTGAGCTATAATATAGTATAAAGGAGATTACAGAAACAAGGGGAAAATATATCTTAGAAAAACCTACAAAAAGTTCTCCCAAAGGGGAATGTTTTAGCTGTACTCCAGATCATTTCTCTCCTACATCACCCGAGCGAGGTGGGGGAAGAGAACACCACTAAAAACACAAAGAGCTGATCATTGATTATCTTTCCCCTCCTGCAGTCTCCCAAGGTTCCAATTAGGATGTGCCACAATGCCATCTAATTTTCCTGATCAACTCATGCTCTAATAATCAATGTGAAGAAAAGAGAGAAAACATGTGAATCTAAGGTATGCACATCTAAGGTTGTAAACAGCAGCAACTTTGTGGAAGTAAGAGGAACATGGCCCTCACCAAACCGGACAGAAAATGTTTCCAAAGAGCTGAATGATGGGAGGAGAGAGAGGAGGGGAATATGTTTAACCTCCTGCCAATCTCTGCAGGCAGGAAGGCCTAAATACAGGGCTTAACTAAGCTGGGTGACAAGGGAAGGAGGAGTGAAAAGAGAATGTTGAAAGATAAGCAACTTTAACCCTGACCCCTTCTGTAGAGTACATCCAGAAATCTGGACTACCAGGATGATATGGTATCTATGCCCCAGGAGCAACTTGGATGATAAACCCTTGAGAATTCTGTCTGTAATTCCTCTCTTGTTCCTGAACATATTCTCAGGATTGATCTTAAAAATAAGAAACCAGATCTCCACTTCCTTCCAAATAATAAAGTAAGGAAGCCTCAACATGAAGTACCATTTGGAGGCAGAGGAGGAGTAAGGTAGTGGTGGGAAGGGGGAGGTGGAGGCTAGGAAAATATCTAGTTACTGGAGGAACAACTTGGTACCACGTAGGCCCAGCTCAAAGCCGAAGAAGGCTTCACACTCATACCCTGTTTGAGTCCAAGAGAAAGCAGGAATGAGGGTGAGGATGGGGCACACAGTCCTTATTCAAGCTCCCTGTTATTTTAAAAGAAGGAGACATGAACACTTAGTCAATCATTTTGTGCTACTGAAATGACTACACAGAATTACTGTTAGTGTAAGAGCTAAGAAAGCTCCAAAGACAGGCTGCTCTTCTTGTAAAGTGGAGTGGAGATGTTTCAAATGAAACTATATCCAAAAACTAGAAGTAAGAAAAGGGATCTCTTAGCAAACAGGAATCCAGATGTAGAATTTATACATATATATATATATATCTATATATATATATCTGTATTTTAAAGTATAAAATTAAGAAAGTATGTACAGAAATCATACTAAGTCTTAGAAAGGACATATAAAAAAAGGGCCTGGAGAGCATGGGGAGTATGTGGGTGGATGCCTAGCAGTTGGAAGAATGCATATTGCCCAACTGCCCAGCAGCCAGCATGAGAATATCTTTCTTCTCCTTGTGGAAGCGCAGCTCCTTGCCGGCCAGCCGGGCTTCATCGAGCTCCCGCTCAGTAGAGGCCAGCTCTCTAGACAGTGCCCCTGGCACACTCTGCTCCCGGCTCACCCAGTCCAATGCCATTTGGTGGCGAATATCATCATCCAGGGCCCGGTGTGAATAATGAGCCAACACTTCCTGGAGGAGGAGAGGAATGTGAAGGTCACTGACAAGGTAAAGGTTCTTATCACATTGACCCAACTGGGACTAGGAGCTCTTAGCCTTGGAGTACTAACTGAAATCAGCACTTAAGTCCTCTAAGGAGATTATTTTTTTATTTTATTTTACTTATTTATTTTGAGGAAGATTAGCCCTGAGCTAACATCTGCTGCTGATCCTCCTTTTTTTGCAGAGGAAGACTGGCCCTGAGCTAACATCCCTGCCCATCTTCCTCTACTTTATATGTAGGACGCCTGCCACAGCATGGCTTGCCAAATGGTGCCATGTCCACACCTGGGATCTGAACCGGTGAACCCCGGGCTGCTGAAGCGGAACGTGCGCACTTAACTGCTGCGCCACGGGGGCCGGCCCCTCTAAGGAGATTCTTAAGGGAAACTTCCTGGTGGGAGAAGCAAGGCAAGCAAAAGAATCACAGTTAAGATTTAAACAGGAAAGATTATGGGACTGAAGAGGGCTCTTTAAGTAAAGTTTTCAATATTCACAACTTGGTAACTGCAGGCCTGCTTATTTCTAACACAGCAGCCACCTGAAAATAGTCCTTTTGCTAGACTTCCCTCACCCATAGGATCTCTTACCTGCCGAGAACACTGTCTTTCTCTCATGGCCTTAAGGCTGCCATTCCAGTGTAGCAGTTGAAAAACTGTCATTAACTCCTGGGAGAAGAAGATGAGAAATACCAGGACAGTGATTTTATATTGGGAGGTTGCATCAGAGTTACATGGGGAACCTTTTACAAGATATATTTGTGGAAGCCTCTCTTACACCAACTCTGATATGCCCTTGGGGGAAGGAAGGTATTTATATTTTGAAAAATATTCTAACAACCTTATCTCCCTTCCTTTCCAATTCCATATGGTAACAGGCTGATCCATGTTATTAAAGCCAGGGAAGTAGGTGGAATAGTACCTGGAACTCCAACATTGACTTGCCCTTGTTGGATTCCAACATGAATCGGAAGGCACCAATCCCTGTATTTGGGTTGTCAGCTTCCTCCCTGTTGCCCTGGTAATAGAGGAAAGGAAAAGAAAAATAGATTTTTCCGTCAGGATTATCACCTCAAGCAGCACTGTCCAATAGAAATAAAATGTGAGGGGGCCACCCCATGGCGGAGTGGTTAAGTTCATGGTCTCTGCTGCCGGGGCCCAGGGTTTCGCAGGTTCAGATCCTGGGCATGGACATGGCATGGCTCGTCAGGCCACGTTGAGGCAGTGTCCCACATGCCACAACTAGAGAGACCTGCAACTAGGATGTGCAACTGTGTACCGGGGGGGATTTGGGGAGATAAAGCAGAAAAAAAAAAAAGATTGGCAACAGTTGTTAGCTCAGGTGCCAATCTTTAAAGAAAGAAAAAAAAAAAAGAAAGAAAATGTGAGGGGCTGGCCCCACGGCCAAGTGGGTAAGTTCGTGTGCTCCTCTTCAGAGGCCCAGGGTTTTGTTGGTTCCGATCCTGGGCGCAGACATGCCACTGTTCATCAAGCCATGCTTAGGTGGTGGCCCACATAGCACAACCAGAAGGACCTACAACTAGAATATACAACTATATACTGAGGGGCTTTGGGGAGAAGAAGAAGGGGAAAAAAAAGAAATATAATGCGTGCAAGCCACATATTTAATTTAAAACTTTCTAGTTGCCACATTAAAAATAAACAGGTAAAATTAATTTTAATAGCACATTTTATTTAACCTAATATATTCAAGATATTATTTCAAGTGTAATTAGTATAAAAACTATTAATGAAATATTTTACATTCTTTTTCTTGTGCTAAGTTTTCAAAATCTGGTGTCTCTTTCATGCTTACAGCACATCTCAATTCATGCTAGCCACATTTAAGTGCTCAATTCTGCTGGTCAGCCCAGACCTAGAGGACTCCAAAGTCATCACACACATTAACTTGGGTGATAGAGAAAGATCAATTTGATGTTCCCTATTTTACAAAGGGGGAGCATTGAGACATAGAGGGGAGCCCTGATTTAGCTAAAATAACAGAGTGAGTTCAGCATACAGGATTGAACTAACCTAGAGGACAATTGAGTCAATGCATTTTTAAAGGGAGACAGTAGGAACCATAAGCATGGCAAATACCGAGCAGCAGTTTTGCCTCCTGACCTTCTATTGGTGACATGACCCTGCAGGGGTAGAACTAAGATACACTGTCCTGCCTGCAAGCCTGGTGTGTGCAAAAAACAATATAATATAGAAGTTAAGAGCATGGGTGGTGGGCAGAAGGCGACGGGTCTGCAGCTCGGGGAACCTAGTGACAGTGGACCTCTTTTTACTGAATTAAAGTTCTACCAGTGAGCTGCCAAACCAGAGCAAATTCAGAAATGGATTTGTGCCCATAAACTGAAGTACCTGGGTGTTCCTAAGTATTGGGGGGTCTGGTATACATGATAAAAATGGAAAAAGTTACAGGTTTATGATAATAGATTGCTTTTGGAGTGAGCTTCAGAAAATATATGAAGCAAATGCCAAAAGTTTTTCTCAAAAAACTGTCTTGCAGCTAAACTTAAGAATTCTGGATATTCTGGAATATATTCACGAGCACCAGTATGTACACGGAGAGGGATATCAAGGCCTCAATAAGATGTGAGGAACCTCAGAAGGAGGTTCCTTCTGAGCCACAAGAATCCTGACCAGGTGTACTTGGTAGATTATGGCCTTGCTTATCGGTATTACCCAGAAGGAATTCACAAAGAATACAAAGAAGACCCCAAAAGATGTCACAATGGCACTATTGAATTCACGAGCGTCAATGCACACCGTGGTGTGGGCCCGTTGAGACTTGGTGACTTGGAAATACTATGATAAATGATCCAGTGGCTCAGTGGGCATCTTCCTTGGGAGGATAATTTGAAAGATCCTAACTATGTTAGAGATTCCAAAATTAGATACAGAGAAAATATTTCAGGTTTGATGGACAGATGTTTTCCTGAGAAAAACAAGTCAGATGAAATAGCTAAATACATGGAAACAGCGAAATTACTGGACTGTGCCGAAAACCCTCTTTCTCAGAATTTACAAGATATTCTTTTGCAAGGACCCAAAGCTATAAAGGAAGTAAGGATGATGGTAAACTGGACTTCAGTGTTGTGGAGAATGGAGGTTTGAAAGCCAAAACTATAACAAAGAAGAGAAAGAAAGAAATTGAGGAAAGCACAGAATCTACTGTTGAAGATATGGAATGCTCAAATACACAGACAGAGGAGGCCACACAAACTTGTTCAAAAACCAGAAAGAGGGAGAAAAGAAAGTCTCTTCAACAAATGGTGCTGGAAAAACTGAAAAGCCACATGTAAAAGAACGAAAATTGACCATTCTTTTTCACCATTCACAAAAATAAACTCGAAATGGATCAAAGACCTAAAGATTAAACCTGAAACAATAAGTCTTCTAGAAGAGAATATAGGCAGTACACTCTTTGACATCAGTATCAAAAGGATCTTTTCGGACACCATAACTCCTCAGACGAGGGAAACAATAGAAAGAATAAACAAATGGGACTTCATCAGACTAAGGAGCTTCTTCAAGGCAAGGGAAAACAGGATTGAAACAAAAAAACAAGCCACTAGTTGGGAAAAAATAATTACAAATTATTTATCTGACAAAGGGTTACTCTCCATAATATATAAAGAACTCAGACAGCTCAACAACAAAAAATCAAACAATGCGATCAAAAAATGGGCAGGGGACAGGAACAGACATTTCTCCAAAGAAGGTATACGGATGGCCAATAGACACATGAAAAGATGCTCACCATCACTAATCATCAGGGAAATGCACATCAAAACTACACTAAGATATCACCTTACACCCATTAGAATGGCAAAAATAACCAAAACAAAAAGTGACAAATGTTGGAGAGGTTGTGGAGAAAAAGGAACCCTCATACACTGTTGGTGGGAATGCAAACTAGTGCAGCCACTATGGAAAAGAGTATGGAGATTTCTCAAAAAATTAAAAATAGAAATACCTCATAACCCAGCCATCCCACTACTGGGTATCTATCCAAAGAACTTGAAATCAGAAATTCCAAAAGTCCCATGCACCCCTATGTTCATTGCAGCATTATTTACAATAGCCAAGATGTGGAAGCAACCTAAATGCCCATCAACTGATGATTGGATAAAGAAGATATGGTATATATATACAATGGAATACTACTTAGCCATAAAAAAAGATAAAATTCTCCCATTCACAACAACATGGATGGACCTTGAAGGTATTATGTTAAGTGAAATAAGCCAGATAGAGAAAGACGAACTCTGTATGACTCCACTCATAGGTGGAAGTTAAACACAGAGACAAAGAGAACTGATTGGTGGTTACCAGGGGAAAGGGGGGATGGGGGGAGGGCACAAAGGGTGAAGTGGTGCACCTACAACATGACTAACAATAATGTACAACTGAAATTTCACAAGGTTGTAAACTATCATAATGTTAATAAAAAGTTAAAAAAAAAAAGAGAGAGTCCAGAAGTAAATCAAATGCTGTGAACCAGTTTTTCTTTTCTTCCTTTCATTTGACTTTTCCCTTTTTTTCTGTTTTAAGTGTTTTATTTTCATGTGAGTCTTTTGAGGTGGAGGTAACAATGAAATACCTATGTCTTTGAAAACCAGCTTTTTAATTAAAATAAATACTTTGTACAATTAAAAAAGAAGAAGTTAAGAGCATGGACTGGAGTGCCTACTAGTCTTGTGGCCCTGGTGAAGTCATTTAATCTCTCTGTTCCTCAGTTTCCTCATCTGTAAAATGGAATAATCATAGATTTACATTATAGGGTTGTTTTAGAATTAAATAAATTTAAACATTTTTAATTTAAAAGGGATAAATATGGTCTGAAAACTCCAATCATATAAAATGTGGGTGCATTATTGTACTGCACCTAGTGTCCAGTTACACAATCCAAATCCATTCTGGTACTGGCTCTGATTTGGTGCTATTTGGTGGTGGTTTAATATTATTGGGGATAATTCCAGATCCTAGGGCTAGCCAAGACTTCCCCAAAAAAGGGCATCTCATGGTTTATTGGTGACTCTTTTGTCAACATGATCTATGAAAATAAGGTCAGGAGACTACTGGGAACACAGAGACCCAACTGTCTCCTCCTGCTTCCTGAGAAGTTCCCTGCTCTTTCTAGCCAGTCCCTGTCCTCCCTGCCCCCCCCCCCCCACAAGATAAGAACTTTATTCTGCTCTCTTTGAGAAAGGGGAATGGGTGGAGGTTGGGAGCCAACCAAGTTATCTCCAAATTCAGTTTATTGTGGGGCACTATATCATGAACTTCTACTGTGTATGTATCACACCTAAAATAATGCCAGGCACTTAGTAAGTACACCGTAAGTGCTAGCTTATTATTATTATTTGTTTTCACTGTGCTAGAATCAACAAGAAGTCAGAACTACTCAAAATCAACCCATATTGTTTTGTGGCTTGTGAGAAACAACCATACCACATGTAGTTAATCTTTGTGGTGAAGCAAAGATCACAAAATTTGGGTTTAGAAGTGAAAAGCTAGAGGGAAGAAGGAAAAGGTAATCTACACCATTAGGATTTAGGGCTCTGAAGCAAGCAACCATTTTCATTTTTACCTATAATTGGTCAATACAATAACTTATTCAGTACCTCCAAACTTTTCCATGATATAGCACATAGAAAATAATGATCACATCTGTACAGCCAACTGAGGTATACAGAGGAAGCTGTTGACAGAGGAGCCTGCCAGCAGAGGCTGTGGGACAGAAGAGTCCATCTCCTCCAGCCCTTGCTCAGTCCCTTGAGAGCTGAGAGAATCAATATCATGGCACATCTTTAAACTATCTGGAGTACACCAGAATGGCATGACCCACCAGTTGGGAAGTTCTATCTCATATGACACTTCTACATCTAACATAGTTATAAACGAACTTCACTTATTCAATAAACATTTAATCACAGAATACTTGATAAGTGGTAGGACAATTAGAATATAATAGGAAAGGAATTAGAGTTAATTTAATTCAACTTACTTATTTTACAAATGAGGAAACTCAGACCCACAGAGGCTAAGTGATTTGTCAAAATACATAGTATAATATAGTGTCAGATTCAGGACTTTTAAAGAACAAAAACTGAAAGCAAAAAATGTGGACATCACTCTTTATCCATGGCTAAGGCCAAATGAAAATTGTTATTTTGGAGAATGGGAATTCCATTGGTAAATTAATGAGAAAGCCAGTAAATTCTCAATTTTGGGGGTTAATTAAAGAGGAATAGTGGCATGAGAATAGTAATAGTTTACATTTCTTAAACACTTTGTAGTAGACACTGCTGGTGATCTACTCAACATCTATTTCCTTCTTGCTTACTATAGAACCTTAATCTTGTTCTGGTGCCTACCCATCTCCCATGTGCCTCAGGGAAGAGTGATTTTATCCTAACTCCAGTGGGTAAATCTTAATCCCTTGTCCTGTAATTGGTTTTAAGGTAGGAATTCTGGTCACTGGGAGGTAGAAGGGAGGTCTGCTGGAAGGCTTCTGGGAAAAGATTCCTCACTGCTAAAGAGACTCTAGAAAAGATGGTCTCTTTTCTGTCTCTGGATGTAGTTATGTCTATATTTAATACCTGAAATTCTGTCATCTTGCACCCTGAGGGGAGCGAGCCCACAGACAAAGTATCTAGAAGTTGGCTGAGTGAAGAGATGGAAAGAATTTGGGCCAGTAGATGATGACATTCTTGGTCCATGGAATCAACCAGCCCTGAAATGTGCCCTACTTCTGGGCTTCCTGTCATGTTAGATAATAAATCTCCTTCCTTTATTTATTTCCTAAAGTTAATTTGAAGTGAGATTTTCTATTACTTACATCCAAAGGCATCTAAACAGATAACATGTGCTAAGTGCTTGAATATATTCTTTTTTATCCAGTAATCCTATGTGATAGGTATAATTGTTATTCTACTTTATATATGAGGAAACTGAGACTTAGATTAAGTAACTTGCTCAAAGTCACATAGGTAGGAGAACCATAATTTCAAAACAATGAATTCAGAGCCCAGGCTCATAACCAATGCTTTCTATAATCCAAACTTATGTTTCATTTTATAATATAGTAGGTGACTTAAGAATAACAAATGTACCTTCTTAATTTTAATTGGTTTTGATTAATGTAAAAATATTTTTATTCCCTGCAGATACTGCTGACTAGGGTAAAGAATAATGTGAGAAAAACAGATGGGTCCTAGATAACTGAGGGAAGCCGACTTCCTATTTAAAATGTTCAACACTAATCTACAAAACAGATAACTGAAGCAGTTTAGTATATGTAAATACATCTTAAATGCAAAAAGAACAGAAACAGAAAATTGTTATGACTTTATCACCCTATCAATGAACTAGTGGGGAAGGAAGAAAAAGGCAGTATTAATTTCTAAGATGACCTCTAAGCTAGAAAAGTCTGTAAGTTGGCTTGGGTTCCAGTCTTGGCTCTACCACTTACTAGCTATATCACTTTAGGGAAAACTTCACTTCTGTGTTTTTAGTTTCCTCATCTGTAAAACAGGGGTAATAATGGTTCTTATACCTTATAGGATTTTTGTGAGGATCAAATGAGATAAAATGCATATAAATCCCCTAGAATAGTGCCTGGCACAAAGTAAATACTCAGTTAGGATCAGTTATGGTTCTTATTATTATCATCATCATTTGAAAGAACAGATGTTCTTTTTAGAGAGAGTAAATAAATTATCCTCCCCATTGCTAGAAAGGAAAAAAGACAAGACACTGTATTATAAAGTGTTCTTTATTAATAAGATGAAGTAATGGAGGCAGGAGACAAGTGACAATAAGAACAGTCAGATGAAAAAAAGAATAGTAAAGGAAGAAGGGACTAAGATCTTAAACCAAAATTGGGAAAAGCAAAATTCAAGTTCAATTTTTACTTTGGAATATCTCTAAAATTCCATAAATCTTGAACTAAAAGTTTCTAGATACCAAATAGACACAATGAAAGAGACAAAATAACAGCAAAAACATAAACACACATATAGAATTAGAGACTGAGATATATGGAGCACATAATACAAAAGACTGACAGAATAAACAGAAAGAACAGAGATATAACAGGAAAGAAAACAAGAATTCATGCTTTGTGCCCCAGTAATTTACAAGACTTCCCAACCAGCCAGTTCTCCCATCCCCCACTTTCCTTCCTTCCAACTCCAAGTAACTTACATTGAAAGATGCCAGGGCTTCAGAGACACTCTTCTCAATAAACTCATCAGTGATTCTTCGGGAAGGATGTTCATTAAACACAGAATTCATTAGTGCAATCTTTGCAGCACTCCGCCGGGCCTCAGCTTTTGTGGGGCAAAACTAGGCAGGGTAGAGAAAGAGAAGGTATGTTTATGGGTATCTGAGAGAGAGGAAGGAACAATGAGAGGGAAACGCTTGGGATAGAAGACATTTGGACACTGGATAAATCAGTTTGTTCAACACACTCTCCAAAGTTTTTATTGTAAAATGGTTGGGGCATTTAGAAACTTAATTTTGATTCAACATCCTGAAGTCATTAAGGAACTGGAGATGGCTGTAGCTCATACCAAATTGAATGCAGAATGAAGAAGGCTGCTGAAGTCAGCATATAATCACTGGATATGAAAAATATCCCTGTTTAAATTGTCAACAGAATTAATCAAAAGCCAGATTCTGGCCAGCCTGTTAGAAATATGAATCTTGCTCTCTTGTTCTTTGGACAGGCAAGATTTTTTTCATCCCTGTAGATAACCTAAGAATAGTATAAAGCTGTATCTAGGCTGCTTTTGCAGAGGAGACTTCTAGTCTCTATCAGAAGCACCCATCTGGGATTCTTGGACTTCACTTTTAGCTGTGATCAGGCAATTCCCCTAATAACGTAGTGAGCCAAGGAGCTATCCCTAAGGTCTGAAGAAGGAATCTATAGTCTTTTTTTCTCCCTCAGTGGAATCAAGGAGGAGAGGGGTGGCTAGGGGAAGGAAAGCTGACCCAAGGAAAGCAAGAAAATATTAAAAATTAATTCATGTTTTTACATTGTATCCAACATAGGTGTCATAGAACAAGTCTGGTTTTTCAGAAGTCTGAAATCATTAAACTTCAGATCCCTAGTTACCATAGTATTCCTTTATAATTCATCTTCACTGGCTGCCTCAAAGGCCTCTGTGCCCTTTGTCATTTATGATTAGAATTGGAGGAAAGGAAAAAAATGATGTTACAGTTTTAAAAAGCAGACCAGAATATGTTCTCTACTTAACCATCCTTAATATCAATAATTCCCAGTTTCCTTTAGCTGACAGGTATCTCTGAGACAGCATAGAGAGCTTGGTACATTAACCCTAAGTCTTCTTGATTCTTCAGTTTCTCTGTTTCTACTTCTCTCTCTATTTACTGGCCCACTGCCCATTCTATTGTATACTGCTGTTTCTGAAAAGTCATCTGTGAAGAAAACCACTGGGAAAAATTTCACCTGCCAAAGTAGATATAAAAGATGTAAGCTAAAAGAGGCCAAGATAGATAATTCTACTCTTTTAGGAAATAACAGAAAATCAAATTACTATAATAATCCAGTTATAGGCATCACCATAAAATTATCAAATCTTTATTCAACAATATGATGAGGTGGGAGAAGGAGGGAAAGATCTTATCCTCTAGAAGAAAAAGCATAAACATTAGTCATCCTGGGCATATATTTATTTCTCTGAAATGACTGGCGTTCTGAGGGAAGAAATTTAGTCACCTGATTTGAAATGAAGCTTCCTTAGGACTGTTTCTGTTTGAGGCAGGAACTGAGCTGCAGTGGCACTCATTCATGCCACAGATATATTAAGGGCCTACTCTCTGCTGGGCACTGAGTTTGGTGGTAGAGATTTAAAACTGAACAAGAAAGAAGACAGACACTATCTCTGCCTCTACAGAGCATGTAAAGTCTTTCTAGTACTAGCATTCTATGATTAGATGAAAGACCTGTAATATACGATGATGAAAAGAGTGGTTGCGGGGCCAGCCCCGTGGCCAAGTGGTTAAGTTTGCGCACTCCGCTTCTGCCGCCCAGGATTTCGCCGGCCCAGGGTTTCGCTGGTTTGGATCCTGGGCATGGACATAGCACCGCTCATCAGGCCATGCTGAGGCGGTGTCCCACATGCCACAACTAGAAGGACCCACAACTAAAAATATACAACTATGTACCGGGGGTCTTTGGGGAGAAACAGGAAAAAATAAAATCTTTAAAAAACAAAAAAGAGTGGTTGCTTTTATAGGATAATGAGAAATTTGACTAGTGTGAATATTATCATCAAAGATGGGTTTTTTATATTTTACATGGATTTTTTATATTTTACATAGACTTTAGATAATCTAACCTAATTCCTTCATGTTATAGATGGGGAAACTGAGGCCCACAGAAGTTACCTAACTTGCCCTGCTGGCAGTCAGGAATGAGAATCTGGATCTTCTAACTCTTAGAAGAGTACTATTTCCACCATACATAGTTCTCTTTGAGAACTCAGACACTGCTTTCTTTTTTTTTTTAAGATTTTATTTTTTTCCTTTTTCTTCCCAAAGCCCCCCCAGTACATAGTTGTATATTCTTTGTTGTGGGTCCTTCTAGTTGTGGCATGTGGGATGCTGCCTCAGCGTGGTTTGATGAGTAGTGCCATGTCCGCGCCCATGATTCGAACCAACGAAACACTGGGCCGCCTGCAGCAGAGCGTGCGAACATAACCACTCGGCCACGGGGCCAGCCCCTCAAACACTGCTTTCTTTAGTAAATGCCTACTAAAAAGTACTGGGGGCAAGGAATAGTAGTCTATGTTTTCAAAAAGAAATGGCAGGAAGCTGGAAAGCTAGATCAGAAGATAGGTTATGTGCTGGTAGTCTGATATACTGAGTAAGGGCGTATTCATAACTGCTCAAATTCAAAGTGGGTTTGAGTTTTCATAGGCTGAAAGAAAAGCATGCTACTGAGTTTCTTTTGTGGTCAAAGGAGCTTCAAATGCTTACCAGAAAGATTTTCTCAGAATTGGTTCAGATCCTCAAATATGTGATTTCAGACAGAAATTTAATGGCCAAAGTGATGCGGAAAGCCATTAGTAGCACCTATGCATTTATTTTTGCTACTGCCACCTCGCAACTCTTACCTGGAAACTCCCAAAGCAACTTCCCCCAGGCAGGGTGACATAGCAGACATAGGGAGGACTGTTGGAGGGAACCATCTCATAAACCACTAGAGCTCCATTCTTCAAGTCAGCCCCACGAGACTGCTTCATCTGCCAGAATTCCTGAAGTGCCTCCACCACATTCACTACAAAAAGAGAAGTAGCAATGAGAACACCTCCAAGTGCTGCTGTGCTTCAATACTGTATCTGTAACCTGTACCTACATTAAGAGTCTACCCCCCTTAGCTTTCTACCTATCCCCATTTAAAAGCTTTTAAATTAATGAACCTAGACTGTGATTAAGTCTGTTTGCATAGGAAGACCAGAGTATACCACCATCTCTCTAGCTCACATTTTCATTAGTATTAGACACCAAGGAGAATAACTTAAATATTGAAGGCAGAGTTTTCAAGGTCAGCCAGACTACTATCACTACCTGAAGAAGTGCAAGTAGATTGTTCCACAGTTGGTCTGCTGGCCTAAAATAATAATAACTGCCACAATAATAAGTGCTAACATTTACTGAACACTTACTGTATGTCATGCATTTCTCTAAGTGCTTTACTCATTTAACCTTACGAGGCAGGTACTTTTATTATCCCCATTTTACAGATGAGGGAAATGAGGCATAGAGAGGTTAAATAACTTGTCCAAGGATGTAACAGCTAGAAAGCAAAAGAGCAAGAATTCAAACCTAGGCAGTCTTGGTTCCAGAGTCAATGTTCTTAACTGTTATGCAATGTTGCCACTATTAGCCATTGTTGACCCTATGCTTCTGGTGAGCAAACCCATGGCCAGATTCCTTTTCCATTCTGGAATATCATGTGTATACTACATGAGAGAGAGAGAGAGAAAATATTTTTCTTCTGTGGCTTTCCCTAGGTATAAATGTTTTCTGGAGGAACTGTATCTTGGGAGAAACTCCTCTACAGGTCTCTTTCACTCCTTTCCATTTTGCTGGGTATGCCAAGATTTGAAGGCCCTGACTGCTGTTTACTTGGGCCACTTCTCAGGATTGTGTTTGCAGCAAGAAACTTTGAGGGATGAGGTAATGTCTCTCTCTGGGACAAAGAACAAGCTTGCTTACTGCTTGCTATAAAATGGCAGGTTCCCCAAGCTCAGTGTTCCTTTTCTGTAATGCAACCAATGGCCTGTGCAAGCATCCACCTGAGCTCTCCATGTCAGACTTGGGAGGCAGGGGGAACCAATGCAAACAAACATGATGTTCATACTACTTGCTGTGCTAGCAGTAATAAAGTCCTTTTTCTCTGACCCAGAAGTCTCTTGACTTCTGCCAGTATCCATGAAATGGTAACCAGCTAACTTATTATTTGGAAATAGGGTAAAATCAAACTCCAAACTCGATACTGTATTCCAGGACAGTTCCCCTTATCTCCCAATACTTGGGCTCAATCATTCCACCATTATGTATTGAGTACCTACTCAATGCTAGACTATGTGCTGGATGATAAGCTACAATAGTGAGCAAAACCATATACTGTTCCTTTTCCTTATGTATCTTACAGTTTAAAGAGGGAGAGAGATATTAACCAAATAATCTCAAACAAATGAAAAATTACAACTGTGATAAGTGCTATAAAGGAGTGGTAAATGGTGGGAAATGTTGTAGGAGCATCTGACCTAGTTAAGAAGGTCAAAGAAAGCTACCCTGATAAGGTGACATTTAATCTCAGATATGAGTGTGAATTCACTAGGCAAAAAGGTGAGAGGAGAATGCTCTGAGCAGAAGCAACAGCATGTAGAAAGGCTCTGTAGCAGCAGAGAATTTGGTGAATAAAGGCACTAGTGTGGCTAGAAAAGAGAGAGTGAGGGGTAGTGTAATGCAAAATGAGATTTCAAAAGGAAGCAGGGACCAGACTAAGTCAGACCTGAGAGGTCATGTTGGAGTATTGGCTTTATCCTAGGGAAGCCATTAAAGGGTTTTAAATGGAAGGAGGGATGAGATCAGTTTGCCTTTGGAAAGGATCACTTTAACTCTAGGGTTCCAAACATTTCAAATGGCTTTAACTAAAGCCTCATAATAACAAATTATCACATGCATTCTCCCATATCTTACAACATGACCTCTCTCTACTCTTAGTTACAACAAGGACTCATTCATTCTTTTATATTGCATTAGTTCAGTTCTGCCAAAGAGAAAACGTCAAGATGGGATGGACATCCAAGAGATTTATTGGGGAGGAAGTAGGAGAAGGGAGAGCCTTCAGACCATGTTGAAGGCCTAACACCTATGGAAGGAGAGTGGGAAGGAAGGAGATTTGGATATGAGAGTCTCAGACTGCAGCGCAGTTCCAAGAAAGGTTTGGCAAGGCCAGTGGGAAGTGCTCAAGCCAAAGGAATCCTACATCTCACTAGGATGTGCCTGAGTTGGTACCCCTACTGTGCTCAGTCTTGGGCTGGGAGCAGCCTGCAGGATGTGTGGCCTCAGTGTAAATGTAGTGATGGACCTAGAGGGAACACCAGCTTAAAGCTCTCAATCAGTTATGCTCCCTGCAGCAGGAGACATAAACAGCACATTTTCATGACTGCCACACACACATTAAGCAAAAATTTGAGAACTTAATAGATGCATAGCTCTAGTCTAGTCATTAGGGATGCAAAGATGAATAACACACATTCCCTGCCATCAAGGTGTTCAAACTCTAGTGACTAATAATAACTGTTATCTTACCTGCTCTGAGCTGAAGCAAGCACTCCATGTACCAGCCAGAGTTTGAAAAGCAGCATAAGCTCTTTTCTAATACCCTGTATTTAGCAGACTTTTTAGAATGTTGGTTCTTTCATTAAAAGACAGTATGAAAAGGAAACTCTCTCTTTCCCACCCGAAGTTTTGGCGAGGGCTCTTCAAAGGTCATTGCTGCCCGGAAAGCTTAGCCGTCTTTGTTCTTTCCATTGAGATTTTTTCAGCCTCAGTTCTCTCTTTGAGACAATTTAGCATAATGCACTGGGTGACAGCTCTCCTGACATGCAAACAACCAGGAGAATATTGAAATAAAGAGGAAGGGGAGGAGACCACTCTAATGGGGAAGGTTCTATTAAAAAGTATATGTCCACTCTCTATCCAGTTAAATCCCTCTTGGCAGAGTACAGGACTGTTTTTTAATAATTATTCAAAGCCAAAAGAAATAGGGAGTCTTATTTCAAAAATGTGAGTGTGAAGTAGGAAATTGGGCAAAGTAATCAGGAAAGCAATTAATTATGATCAGCATTTGAAAATGATCATACAGTCATTCATTTTTAGAGCTAAAAGGGACTTTAGAGATCATCTACTCCAAATCAGGCTAAGGAAGGGTAAATGACTTGCTTGAGGTCACACAGCTGTGGCAAAGTTGGGGCATAAATGTAGATGTCCTGATGCCAATGCTCTTTCCAATTTGGGAATCTTAACCCAGGGTTCAGGGTCCAGTCCATGGCTGAGCTTCATGGGGGTTCACAAGCCCCCTAAAACTCTTAAGGAAAATTATGTTTGTGTGTGTATATGAGTATTTATGTGTGTGTGTGGGAGTACCCAGAGTTTTGATCAGATTTTCAGTGAGGAACCATTGATATAATGGTTTACATATGGATGGTTAAAGAAGAGTAAGGTAGGAGGGTAGCAATGACTGAGACATACAAATCTGATAGCTACAATTGCCTTTTGGAAGTCATTGATGGATGCTAAGCTGAAAGGGACAAGAAAGACCAAGATAGGAATATTTAAGCACTTCTACCATGATGCTGAACAACAATAAAAAAAATTAAAAAGGGAATAATTTTGGTTTTGCCCTTAGGAGATAAAATATTTGATGAATGTCCAAGTGAGATGAGAGGTACAGACTATATATCCACCAGAGTAAAAGCATTAAAACAACACATGAAACTGCAGTAAAAATTTTACATCATAAAAATAAATGCAATTTTGTGGTGGAGGAGCTATTTATAAATAGATAATAAATAGATAATGAAATTGAGAGGTGAGTGAGAAGGTTCTCCCTGATCATACAGAGTGGCAAGAATTGGCTGGCCTGGCTTAATTCACTTATTATGAAGGTAGAGAAGCTGGTTAACAATATTTCATCTGATCTTCCCTATTTCAATTTTTAGAAGGTACCCCTAAATAGCCCATAACGCATAGACTCTTTGGAAGGGAGACAGTGACAGTGACTTTGAGAGAGGACTATGGTAGGCTGAATAATGTCCCCTACCAAGATGTCCATGTCCTAATCCTTGGAACCTGTGAATGTTACGTTATACGGCAAAGACTTTGCAGATGTGATTAAGTTAGGGATCTTCACCTGGGGAGATTATCCTGGATTATCCAGGTGGGCCCTAAATACAATCACAAGTATCCTTAGGGAAGGAAATTTGATGAAACACAGAAGAGGAAAGGGCAATGTGACCATGGAGGCAGAGAGTGGAGTGATGCATAAACAAGCCAAGGAATACTGGCAGCCACCAGAAGCTGGAAGAGGCAAGGAAACAGATTCTCCCTTAGAGCCTTTGGAGGGAGCACAGACCTCCTGACACCTTCATTTTGGCCCAGTGATACTGATTTTGGACTTCTGGCCTCCAGAACCTTGAGAAAATAAATTTCTGTTGTTTTAAGCCACCAAGTATGTGATAATTTGTTAGAGCAGCCACAGGAAACTAATACAGGGTCTAATCCAACGTTCCAAAAATTGGAAATATTCAGACCAATATAATTCCACAGTCACTTACAGGCCAAGAAGCTGTTGGTGACTCTGAGGAAGAGGAACAACGAACAGAAAATGTCAAACAAGATTCATTTGTTCAACCTACTGGAGTAGCTATGCAGAATTTCCAATCATGTAACCATATTGTGATATAAAAGGAGAGTAATAAAAAAGAAAAAGTTTGAAGAGGGCAGTACAGAAGTTACAGAGCAAGGAAAGTGACTTGGTCATTCAGTCAGTCATTAGAAGAAGGAGACTATATGCCATGTGGAAAAAAGGGGCAAGGGAAATGGCAATGCTAACAATACCTATCATATGGACAGTTTTCAAAGCATTTCCAAATGTATAATAATAGCAACCACTCATTGAGTACTGTGTGCTGCGTGCTTTACATTTACTATCCATTTAATCCACACAAAATTATCAAGATACATTTTATAATACCCATTTTACAAAAAAGTAAACAAGTTACAGAACAGGTCACAGTGGCAGAACCAGGATTTAGAACTAATGTTTGTTTGTCTCTAAAGCCAGCCCTCTATTTTACTATCCTGTTTTATTGCATTATTAATCGTCACACATGCACTATAAAGTAGACTGTGAGCTCCATGAAGAAAGGGACTGAGTATCTGTCTTGTTCACTGCTATGTCTGGTAATCGATAAGTGTTGGTTAAATGAATAAATGGAACATATGAGGCCTAGAGAGATTAAGCAATTTATCCAAAATAACACAGTCACTATTTGACAGGGCCAGGTTCTCTGATTCCAAATCCTATGCACTATAAACTAAGATCCTACAGCATACTGAACTATGTGTGTATCTTGGGTGGGGATGGGGGGCAGGGATAGTAGGCGGCAAGGAGATATAGGACAAACAGGTGAAATAACAGAAGAGTTTTTTTGTATAAATGCTGATATCCTACATGAATGAAGGTAACTCTAAAGACCGTGACAGGAAAAGGTGAATTTAGAGATGTGAATTGAAGATGATACAGTAAAGCACTGTTGGACTGGGACTGGGAAATGGTTTGGGCAAAGACCAAAGTAAATTATATTCAGGGGAATAGAGCCAGTCCCCAAATACCATGCCATCAGTCACAAGGGGTATGTGGGTACATGCCAATGGCAGCTTTGCCTATTAATTGAAGCAGAATAAGTGATTCCATGTGGTAAAGGACTTCTGAGCCAAATCAACAGAAACTCTGCTTCCCTGAAGCTGAACTATCTGCCAAACTCTCCCAAAGTACTGGCTGGACACCCAGACTGGAAATGAGAAACTCAAGAACAATGAGAAGGACTGTGGTGGGAGGTAGGGAGGCTGGAGAAGAGAAGCGCCGCAGAGTCTGAAGCCTGACTGATTGCTCTTTGTCAGTACTCTCCCCTTCTTCCCTTATCCTTTCTAAGGAAATGAAAAAGTTTTTACAAGACACTCAGTTTAGACGCTAAACCAGAGGTTCTCCAGGTAACATAGACAAGAAAACCTCTATATTTTTAATAAATGCCTGTAAGTTTCTAAGAGGAAGGGTTCAGATTTCAGGTGACCACTCCTGGCTATTCCTATGCCCAGAGGCAAAGACCTTCCCTTGGTCTTGACTTAAAAAGACCTGAAGCAGCAGGACAATAGCTGATGGCAGTTCCATCACATAGCACTGTTAAATCTAGAAATTAAACTAGAAAAACAACTACATTCTCTCATGATGGTTTTCAGAATCATATGCATTTGTATTCCCAGCATCTAGCAGAGTGCCTGCCCCATAGTAGGAGTTCAAATGTTGAAGAACAAAGGGAAACTGATGGTAAATGTATCATTGGGCGCATTATAGTAAAATGAATCTAAAAATCTGTTTTCACAGAAATATTTGCGTTTACACTGTCAGGATTTAAGAGTGGGAGAAAATGAGACGTTCTTCCCAAGGAAACGTGAACCAATAAATTTGAGATAATAGTCATCATTTTTAAAGTAGCCATTATGTGTCAGGTGCTATATCTCATTTAATCCACATCATAACCCTTGAGGAAACGGAAGTTCAGCAAAGACCGTGACAGGACATAGCTGGCAAGTGACAGAGATTTAATCTGGGATTTAATCCAGACTTGCCTGACTCCAAAGCCTGTGTGTGCTCTTTTCACTACACTTTCTTAGGGAGAAAAAAAAAATTCTTTACTGTCTATAGAGAAAACCCTGCAACCTATGCATTATTGTTAAACTAGAAAATTAAAGATATAGTCACGTCACTTCCAGGTCATGCAGGACCTGGCCAAGCAGAGAGAAATGATGTCTAGGAAATTCCAGACCTAAATTCTGTATCCTACACTCCTCACTATATATTCCTTGTTACACTATAAATCTGGAGCTCGAACTCAGGAAATTCTGTACTGGTTAAACAAAAACAACAAAGAAAATCCTCATATCCCCCTTCTCAGAAACCCTGGAAATTAGGCATCTTTAAGATGAAGATTTCTAATGGAAATAGGGTTTCTGCCTGGCTCATTTCCACAGAATTTAACATTGAGAGAGCCAAGGCCTGGGATTTATTCTCAGTTCCTGGGCAAGGGCCAGGAAAACAGAGCCAGCCAGACACAGCAGCCAGAGTTGTGAAGCTCCATACTAAAAAAGACACTAAAGGGAGGTACTAAATCATAGAAAGTTGCTGTGGGATCAATGGTATGGGTCCAGATTTAAAAGCACAAATATTTTAAGTGACTTGTGAAGGCACTACCTAAATTCCTCATCAAATCTGAAGTTGCATTGGAAATTTCATAAAGTCAATAAGTAGGAAAAGAATTAAAAAGTGAAAGCTAAGGAGATGGAGTAAATTAACAGGGGCACCCAAGAATTGCTGAGATCACATAAGAAAGATTTTGAGAGGGTATGGATAAGAAATATCTTGGTTCTGGGATAAAGGATAGGATCCTACACAATGGGCACCGGTCTCAAAAGCAGAGAGATGTTAAGGCATTAAGCTACAGCGGGAATTCTATTTCTGAAGGAGAAAAGGGTGGGAAGAAAAGACAGCTGCATCTGTAAAAAGGGGTCCTTGGAGAATATAGTAGTAACTCAATAAAGGGGAGGCGGGTGAGAGGCTTAAACGTGTGCAAGAGTGTGTGCGTCTCTGCGTGTGTATGTAGCTCAGAAGGAAACTCCCCAAAAGGAAATGCATGTGAGGGCTCTGCGCCAGGAAGAGCGATTCGGAGGACTGTGGGAGCAAGGAGCAAGGCTCCGTTACAGAGGGTGTCCCGCAGGAGGCCAGACCCGCAGACTCACCTCGGCCATAGCCCTGCGTGTGCTTGGCGAAGCTCCTTACCACGGCCTCCACGGCCTCCCGTAGCACCGCGGGGCTGCCGGCGGCGCCGGGGGCCAGCGGCAGCCCAGGGGCCCCCGACAGGAGGAGCGGCGGCGGGGGCGGTGCAGGGGGCGGTGGGGCCGGCGGGGGGCCTGCTGGGGGTGTGGCGGTGGTAGCGGCGGCCCCAGTCACTCCAGGCCGAAGCGCTCGTAGAGTACCCCTCCCGCTTGTGCCCACTCCAGGCTGAAGCCGCTGCGCTCGCATCGTCTCCATCCCGGCCGCCAGTGGAGTAGCGGCCCGGAGCCTGCCAGCCTGGCGAGCTAACGGTCCCAGCCACCCTAGCCAGCAAGCGCCCAGGGACTGAAGGCGGTGCTGGAGCTCAACCGTCAGTCAAGCGGGGTCGGGGACGAGCCAATCCCATGCCAATCACCGGTAGGGGGCGGGAGCTGGTGGGCTCCCCCTCCGCCATAGGCAAATTATTGAGGAGGGCGGAGGTTCTGAGTAACCAATTGCAAAGAGAAAAGGCGATATCCTCTACGAGGGAGAAGCTTAGCTTGGGAGAGTGTTTGGGAGTAATGTAGGGAATACTAGAAAGTGGGCCAGACCCCTGGGGGGAGGCGTGGCAAAACAAACAAACAAACAAAAAAACCCAGCCTGGATGCAAGGCCGTAGAGAATTGTAGACAGAGTGATAGGATTCTTAGAGATCATTTGTCTGACTACTTCATTTTATAGAAACTGGCTCAGAGAAGTGATGGGACTTGTCCAAGATCACATGCAATTGGTGGTGGAGCTAAAGCAAGGAAGGATACTGACATTTAAAGATTATATACTCTATGTCAGACACTATGCAGTGTACTTTAGTGCATTGTCTTATTTAATAATCACAATCACTAACTAGATTTTATTTTACAGTTAAGGAAATTGATACTCAGAGAGGCTAGAAAAATTGCCCAAAATTAAATAGCTAGGAGATGGCAAAGTGGGGGTGGGGGGGGGCGTGGTTCAGACATGGGTCTCCTGGTTCCTAGTATTTTGATCTTTTCATTATACCACATCATTGAGTAATTTTCTGATTTCACCTATTCTAAGTTGAGGGAGGGAGTAAGAAGAAGTAGAATGGGTCGCTCCCTGACTTGCATTAGAGTGAGGAAGAGTTAGAATATATGCAGAAAATCAGCAAAATGAAAGGTCCAGGGGGCAGATTAAGGCAGGTACCCTTGTTCATAGAACCTGTCAGGTTGGGTTCCTGTGGTTACTCTTACACACACACACTAGACATCCTTTGCCAGTTGGGTTCCTCTGATTACTCTTACACACACACAACACACATACACACATACACTACACACCCTTTGTCAGTTAACCATCATGCCATTCTGACTTAGGTGAGGTTATATTAACTACTCCTCTCTGTCTCTCCAAATTTCTCTCTCTCCACCCTACAGTGGCTTAGAAATCAAGGATGGGGAAATGGAAGCCAGAAGTAGAAGAAAATGAATGAAATGCACCTGGTGAGATGAGAGTTAGACTCCTAAGGAAAAACTGTGAGTGGTCAAGAAATAGGAAGCTTGAAAGAGGAACAGTTAATCTACGGGATATATCTGTTAATGAAGGAGGGGGAAACTCTATGTAGGAATCTCAAGTTAAAGAATTTGAGGACGGACATAGGGGAGACTTGGAAAAATGAAAACCTGTCAAATGCCTTAAAACCTTTAGGACACTTGCCTTTTCTTCTACAACCACAGTTGGTCAGTTGGTCTCCTGGAGGGAAGGTGGCTGGAACCTCTAAGTATCCCCTAGACTATTGTAGCTATACTTAGCGTCACTCTTCCTCCCCATTCCCCACATCCCACACCCCTCAGGCAGAAGTGACAAAACAGAGACTTCTGAACACATTTATTTGATATGTCAAGTGGAGAGAGGAGTGATTTAGGGTTACTCCCCACTTCTACCTGTGGGGGTGTTCATAAGCTCAAACAGACAGAAGAGCAGCTTAGAGCCCATGACCCACCCCCCTGGGAAAGTGAGACAACCTGTTGTATTGGTTGCAGGGGAGCAGGGTGGGGATAAAAAGCAGGAAGTTGAGAAGTAAAGCTGAGAACAGGAAGGGCAACAGCAGAACTGAGGCTGGGGATTGCTGTAGGAAATCCCAAGGAAAGTGAAGAAGATATCTTGAAAAGTGGTTAGGGCTGGAAGCAGGGTGTGAATAAGGAGCCAGGCCTGGAGAGAGAACCAAGACCTGCAAAACCTGCAGAATAGCTGGGATGTTCACAAAGAGGATAGACTGTGCAAAATCATGAGCCGGCTTTGTTGCAGGGCATACGTGGAAAGCAAGGTTTGCTTCTGTAGGAGGGCAAAGAGACTGGAAACTACCCATAAATAGGGGCTCCCTACTGCTTCTGAACAAATACAAGAGAGTCGGGAACCCATTTGGGGCCCTAGCACAAGTGGTCCTGTGTATGCCATGCCTGTGAGTACACAAGTAATTCCCATATGCGTATGAAGTGACCAGGGCATGAATGCATGTGTCTTTATGCCCAGTAAATAGAGTATTTACCCTTCCCTGCGAATAAAAATACTGTGCTTGTGGACACATGTTTACCCATGTGTGCGTGCACCGTGCCCATGAGCACATGCAAGAGACCCCTATGCCCGTGGTGTGTATGTGAGCCAGTTCTCCCGCCTGTCCCATCAAGGTCCTGATCCCTCACCCTCCTTGGCTCTTCTCGCTCCTCTCAGCGCCCAGGCTCCCCTGGCCCGCCTAGACTCTGGAAGCCCCCTAGCAGGCGGATCTGCTCAGTCTGCATGGAGTGGCGCCTCACCAACTTGCGCTTGGTCCTGGGAGAGCCTGGCGCCCCCGCCTGGGGAGGAGCGGGCAGCGAAGGCGCCCGACCTCCAGGTTGGGGGCGAATGTCGGGGATGGGAGGATGGGGGCTGACGTTGAGCGGGGGCAGGAAACCAGGCCGCGTTTGCGCAATGTGGTCCAAGAGCAACGTCCCGGAGCCCCTCCGCTCCAGCAGCCCTGGACTCCGCCTCCGCCCGCTCAGCGGAGATACAGCCCCAGGCAGACTCTCCTGGGACTGGCGCGGGGAGGGAGCCGAGCCTGCTGGAGGCAGGGTCAGCGGGGAGGCGCTGAATCGGCGGCGCTCCAGCGACAGGCGGCTGCACTCTGGCGAGTCAGGGCAAAGATTTCCGGGGGTATCAAGCTCCACCGGCTCCATGCGGCTCAGTTTCTGCCTCAGCCCTGAAGGGGGACCAGACTCCTGAGCTTCTGGCGCAGTGTTGCGGCGAGAGAGGGGACCCCCGCCCGTCACTTTCTCCGCCCAAGGGGGCGGGTCCTCCGGGCCTTCCGTGCTGTGACGTCTGGAAAGACGCGGTCTGCTGGTCAGGGTCAGGCCGTTGAATTCCGCGGTCAGGCGCTCGACCCCCGGCCTCCCTTCCGAGGGCGGGACCGGTTGAGGAGGGGCCACTAGGCCCCAGGGCTCGGAGTTTAGCCTTTTGAGTGGTTTTGGAGGGTGACGGGGTGGTTTGGGGAGCGGCTCAGAAGGGGACGAGTCATCGGGGGACTTAGGCAGAGGGAATTCAAATACGTCCCGCTTCTCCTCTTCTTCCTGGGTGCGAGGGGATAACAACCCACGTCCTCCTCCTCCTGCAGACTGCAGTTGGATTTCCGAAGGCGACGTGCAGACCCCTGGGCTAGAAAGAGCGGGAGCGTGGTCCTCCACCCCCGGGGAAGGTGGGGAATTGAGATACTGCCGGGTCTTCTTGGTACCCGAGGGCGAGGTGTCGGTGGTGATGATGATGACCTCCGTGCCCTTGGCCTTACAGGCTTCCAGCAGCGTGGCAAGGGTCTCGCGGTCCCCGCGGTCCAGGGCGTGGACAAGCGCCGAGGCGCCCGCGTGATCTCGGACTGAAGGGTCTGCGCCGTGGGCAAGGAGCAGCGAGGCCACGGCGGCACCCCCACCCCCGGCGCAAGCGTGCATGAGCGCTGTGCGCCCTAGGCGGTCTGCGATGTTGGGGTCGGCGCCTTGTTCCAGGAGGTAGCGTACCATGCGCGCCTTGTTCTGGGGGTCGTCGTAGCGGGCCCGACAGGCCGCCATTAGCGCAGTCTCCCCCTGGGCATCACCCTCATTCACGTAGGCGCCCCCCTCCAGAAGCAAACGGGCCAAGCGTAGCTTACCCTGACCCACTGCCCGAAGAAGAGCGTGGCCCTCGGTGTGCAGCATAACTGCAGCTGGGGCGAGAGTACCGATGGAGCGGATGGCACCTGCCGAGAATGGCTAAGGGCGTGGGGGATGGGGGGTGGCTGGCAGAGGCCCGAGGGCTCAGTGGCGAAGCCAATCCCTGCGGGAAAGAGAGAGATCTTATTGAAGGATTCAGGCAGGGAAACTGAGGCACCGATGGAAGGACCTGGCGTGGGGCGGGGGAGATCTCCACGGCACCGCACATAGTCCTTCCTCTAACTCACGCCTTTGAGCCGCCTCTTCCCCCTAGCGCATGCCTGAGGAGGTGGGAAGGGTGCACCCGCATTGAAGGACGAGCGCGCGTGCAAATGCGTACGTGCACGCGCAAGGATATCCGCACCCCCACCCTCACCCCAGGGCTTATCAGACCTTTCCAGCATCCCCCTTTTCTTATCCGCACTTGGAATCCCCTTTTTAGGATGCTGAACGCCACCCACCCACACACATGCACCCATACATTCACACACATATTTCCATTCCTAACCTCTTTTAGGTTGCCACAGCCCCATAAATTGGATGGGGGGAGGGAAGCAGCTTGCGTTTGGGACCTAAAACGGGTGGGGGGAGAATTGGGGGTTTCTTTTGCCCCTGCTATGTTCCCCATCACTCCTTGCTCTTTCCCTTCCCAGGCTATGCGCCCAAATAGTTACCTGAAGGTCTGCAGAATCTCTGCCGGGCCAGGGCTGAGGCCAGGGCTACGGGGAGGCTGGGATGGCGGAGCCAGGTTCTCGGGGGCCCACATGGCGTGGGGGGGGCATCCGGATTCCCTTGGTGTCAGTATCTGCGCCCGGGCACTGGATTTTGGATCCTCCTCCCGGTGCGCCCCGGGCACAGCGCCGGCTCGGGAGGAAAGAAGCTGGGGGGGGGGGGGGGGGCGGAGCTCTGCCTTGCTATTTATAGCCTAGTCTCTGCGGGTGGGGGCGTCGGGTACCAAACCGTTCCCCCACCCCTGCACACATAAACCCTCAAAACCTATGGGTTCCAATCCTGACTTCCTTTGCTTAGCTGACCTCCTCTCGGCCCCAACAAACCTAAGTGTTCCTTAGGAGACTCCTCCGACACCCAGACTGGGACCATCTCAATTCTTCGCTGAGCTTCAGCAGATCCCTATTTTCCGTGCTTGGTGTGTTTATGCGCGCCTGTGCGCCAGACCTGACCTGCCACACACGGCGGCACATGGCACACTGTGCAGAGGGGTGGAGACAGGCAATTGGGTTCCACAGCCGGAGTCCATACTGTACAGAGAGAGGCAAAAGATCCGCCTGCCTTCTTGTACTTTAAATGTCAGGGAGAACGGGAGTCACACACAAAGGCACATCCTCACTCCACCTCCCCCCAAAACGGAACACATAGCATAAACTTGGACCTTAGCTCCCTTGTACAGACCTCTTAGGTAAGTATAAGGAGGGTGGTTATGTGGGGTCATTTTTAGATAAAGCAAGAGGCCTTCCCACATGCCTCCTCCCCATATTCTTGGGGGAGGGAGGGAGATAGAAAAGGGGCAGAGAGAATAGGGAACTTTGTAACAAACATATCCTCTCTCATTGCATCTTTTCACTCTCAGTCTTGCTTAGACTCCTTATTTTTGCATTTTGCTTCAAGGTCTCTGTCCGAATTGCTCCTTAAGTCTTCTCTCTCCCTGTCTGCCGCAATCAGTTTCTCTCACTGTCTATCTCTGACTCGCCTTGCCACCTGCCCTGTCTCCATAGTTACCATAGCTTCCATCTGCATATTTTAGGAATGAGTTTGTGTCCAGCTGGAAGGCATCAGGGGAAGAGGGATGAGGAAAAATCCTCAGGATTTGGAAAACTCACCTGAGATAATTCAGAGGTTGGAGGCCACACACAAGATACTAAAAATAATGTTCCTGAAGAAGGAGAGAAAGAGAACTATTTGCAGGGATTGTTTTGTTGTTGTTTTCACCAGCTACCATTTATTGGACACCAACAATGTGCCAGGTCCTTTACATACATTATCTTCAACCTCAAAACACCACTATAAAGGAATAATCTTCTTGTTATAGATGAAGAAACTGAGACTTAGTATAGTTAAGCAAGTTCTCCAAAGCCTCACAGCTGTGTTTCTGTCCTATTCCAAAGACTGGACACTTGCCACTACACCTACAGCTTTCCAAGTCCAGAGGCTTCGCTCCCAGGGTCATTTTCCCTAACATCTGGGATAGTCTTCTTGACTAACTCCTAGATTTTACCTTCACTCTGAACTTTTCCCCTGAGTTTCTGTTTTTTGTGAAAAGAGGACTCCTCCCACTGTGCTCCCCACCCCTCTTGCCAAGGGCCAGGAGGAGCTGGAAGGGAGTGGAAAATGCAGGAAACACTGGGCTCCTTCCCTGCCTCCCCAACTCTGGTTCTCTGATGCCTAATTCTTCCTTCTCCAAATCCTCTCCCCATCTTCTCAGAGAAATGGCAGCAACCCAGATAAAATTTTTTTTAGAAGAGAAATATTCCTGGTGGTGCTGGAGGGAAGCAGTGTAGCTTTGAGGGAAGGTTGGAATAATGGAGGAGAGGTCAAGCTGTGAAGCCTGAATCACAAAAAGACTGATCAATAAGAACAGGTTTCATAAGGGTTCATTTCTCTGTGGGATCTCCGTCAACAGAGTCCTTCGGTGAGATCTGATTGTCAGGTTCCCTCTGTGAGCTCTCGCTAACCAGGAGCTCCTCCAGCCGAGATGAGGTCCGAAATAACTGACCCCCGGTTGATTCTGCAGCCCCATCTCTCTCCGCGCCAGGCTCCCCAAGCCTGGATTCCGGCTGACTCTCTCCCTCCCTCCTTCTTCTCGCTTCAAGTGGGCGGACCTCCCTCCTCAGCTTCTCCAAGATTGGCCGGGAGAACTCACCAATGGGAAGCTCTGGGAGGCGGACCTAGAACGCCACCGGCTTGAGGAAGACCAGCAAATTTCAAGTTGGCTGCGGCTTGGGCTTCGCGTGGGGGAGGGGCAGCAGGTAAGGCTCCGACCCGGTGGCTCTGACTTGGTTCGGTTCCACACTTCCCAAACTAGTTCACCAAGGCCAAGCTGTGAGACAGAGAGAGCTCTCCTGAAGCCTGTTGGATCAGCCCCCTTCTGGTTCTAGGGAACCTTTCTCCTCTGGGCTCCCGTTGCTGCATTGATTGTATACCAGAGAACCGTAAGTTTTCTGTCGGGCATAGGGGACAGATTAAAGCAGAAGGTGAGAAAGATTCACTGTTGTACCTCTGATTCTTTGCTGTGGCATCAACTTCCCCCGAATCTTAACATTATTCCCCTAAGAGCCTGACAAACTCCTGTTATCTATCAAGACTCAGCTGAAATTACCTCCTACCTGTAGCTTTCCTGGACCACCTTTTTTAGCAGAATTCATTATTCCCCAGTCAGATGATAGCTTTTTATGCATACCCTTATTAGAGCACTTAGACTTAGTGCGCACTCTCTCTTTAGTATTTCTATTCTTCTTAGAATGTAAAGTTTTGTAGGGCAGGTTTTAGTACTGAATACATAGTGCCCAACAAAGGTGAATTGAATGGAACTGATTGGGGAGGCAGGATTTAAACTCCTAGTGGAATTAGGGAACTACAATAATAAACAAAATAAAATACAATACAGTGTATAATTAAGATCCTTAAATTAGTGGTTCATAATATGATTGCTCCCGCAGTCCAGAGAAGGAAGAAAGCTAGGAGGACCAGAATAGGAAGGGGAGGCTTTGTGAATCACAAGGTCTCAAGTTTGGAAGAGCCCTTAGAAATCATGTATTCATTCATTCAAGAAGTATTTGTTGAGAATCTACTATATGCCAGACACAATGCCAGACAATGGGGATCATGATGAATCCTCTACTCTAGGCATGCCACCTTCCTTTGTTAAGCCATATTTAGTAAACTGTTATCCAGCTTCTATTTAAACATCTTTAGGGAGAGAAATCCATGTCACTTTGCAGGTCATTCCATTTTTGGATATTTCTTCTTCGATTAATATCCAGCAAATATTCTAAACAAATACCTAGCCCAATGAAATGCATTCCACACTTCCATTATAAAAGAGGGAGCACTGTCCTAGTGGCAGCATTCTTAAAAATAAAGAAAACCATCTCTTTTGTTTTCTGATTATAGAAGTAATATGCATTTGTTCTAGAAAATTTGGAACAACATAAAGGCATAAATAAAAATGCCTATTATTTCATGACCATGATGTAGTGATAAACATTATGTTAATATATATCCTTTCAATTTCTTTTCTGCATGTATACATATATATACATATGTGTGTGTATGTCTGTATATAGATATTACATAAATAGGGCCATACAATAAATACAATTTTATATCATGTTTCCCCCTACTTTACATTATATTGTGGACACTTTTCTGCCTTCAAATATTATTTAAAGTCATTTTTATGGCTACATAATAGTCTAAAAATGGATATTTGAATTTTTTTAACCATTCATTTTCTGTTGAACCATTTAGGTTATTTCAGAATTTTTGCTACCACGGATAGCTCTTTGATAAACATCCTTGTACTTATATCTCTGGCTATATATCTGATGATTTCTTTAGGATAGATTTTTAAAGTAGGATTACTGAATTAAGCATATGAACATTTAAAAGGCTGTTGATTCAAGTGGTCAGATTGTTCCCCTGAAAGATTGTGTTTATAGTCTTTCCAGTGAGGTATGAGAGTGTCCAACTCAAAAAAATTCATCACAGCCTGATTATTATTTAAATCTTTGTCAATTTGATAGATAAAGAGTGGTTTTATTGGCCGTTTTTTTTGGTCAATTGCCTATTCATGTCCTTTGCACATTTATTCTATTGGGATGATTTTTTTTCACTTGGATTTCCATGAGTTCTAAGATAATAAGGGCTTAACTTGTTGCCTTATTTATTAAAAATATAAGAAACTCTAAACATTAGAGGTCTCCAGGCCTCAGTCCCTGGATCTCTTCTTTTCTCTGTTCATATCCACTCCTTTAGGGATTGCACAGCGTCACATGGCTTGACATATTTGTGTATTGATAACTCAACTCCAGTGTAAGCTCCATTGAAACTCCATGGGTGCAGCAGTTTTTTGTCCACAATGAGTTTTGCTCACTGCTGTATTCCTAGCACTGAGAACAGTGCCTGGCACATGGTAAGCACTCAGTAAATATTTGATCAATGAATTAAGATAGTTTTATTATTATTCCCATTTTACAGATGAGGAAACAGAGATATTAAATAAATTGCTGAAGGTTGTGTAGCTAGGAAATGTCAGAACTGAGATTCAAATACATGTTCTTAACTACTACATGTACTGCCTTCTTTAAATTTGATGTAATTGTTTTTCTGTATGTTTTGTTGAAACCTATTCTTAGTAACTTCTACCACAATACGTAATTGTGTATAACTGGGAATGAGTGTAATGTATACGAGGTGGTGTTTGGGGAGAAGGAGAATGCAGGGTGAACCCTAGGGAGGGTTGATGTTAAGGAGAAGCAGTTTGGAACCAGATTATGGGAGACCTTAAATATCTTCAAGAATTTAGACTCAATCACAATGTTAAATAGAAGAGACATTGTAGATTCATCAGCTGAGTCGGGTAGGAGACAGATAGTTTACAGTTTCCCAACCACCAGTTTATTGTCTGAATTAAATAAAATGTTGTCTTCTTTTTACCACACGTCCTTGAGGGTCACTTGGTTAGTATCAGAAATGGAGTTAGATTTGGTCATGGCCTTTTCTTGACTCCTCACTTCTTTGCAATCAAAACAGCCTCCCATCTCCTGCTAGAACTGTATCTGTCAAGTGGAAAGATACTTAAGCCATCTGGTTAGATTAGAGTGTCCTTTCCCTTGAAAGGGTTTGAAGACATTGTGACAAATTCTTTTTTTTTTTTTTTAAGATTGGCACCTGAGCTAATATCTGTTGCCATTTTTTCTTTTTTTTCTTCTTCTTCTCCCCAAAACCCCTCAGTGCATAGCTGTATATTCTAGTTGTGGGTCCTGGTTGTGCTATATGGGAAGCCACCTCAGCATGGCTTGATGAGTGGTGCCATGTCTGTGCCCAGGATCTGAACCAATGATACCCTGGGCTGCCAAAATGGAGCATGCAAACTTAACCACTCAACCACGGGGCCGGCCCCTGGTGACAAATTCTTGATCCTTCTTTGGTATCCATGAGACATCCTCTCTCCTCTAATATCTTCTTTTAATCAGATCATAATTTAATCTATTAACCAACAGCCATTTTTCCTTACATTTTTCATAGCAGTTGGACTTGAAACTTTCCAAATTCCTCAGACACACATTTTTCCACCCTGTCCTTCCTGCTACAGATTATTAATCTCATCTACTATTCTGTTACTGTATTTAAAAATTTTTTTAATTAATATTTTTCTCTTGTTACAAAACCAGTACCTATTCAGTGTAGAAAAAAACCTTAAAATTCACATAACCAAGAACAAAAACACATCACCCCAAATTAACCAATGTTAATTTTTGGTTAATTTGAAGAACAGCTTTTTGGGGCAGGCCCCGTGGCCGAGTGGTTAAGTTCGAGTGCTCTGCTTCGCTGGCCCAGGGTTTCTCTGGTTCGGATCCTGGACACGGATGTGGCACCGCTCATCAGGGCATGCTGAGGTGGCATCCCACATGCCACAACTAGAAGGACCCACAACTAAAAATACGCAACTTACCAGGGAGGCTTTGGGGAGAAAAATGAAGAGTAAAATGTTAAAAAAATAAATCAATAAAAAAGAACAACTTTTTATTGATATGTGTGTGTGTGTTTGACAAAACAGATTACCTTATACATATTTTTGAATCTTTTGTTTCACCAACTAATCTTTTGTGGAATGCACTTCATTGAGCCATATATCTCTTGTTTAAAGTATTTGTTGAATAGTGATTGAAAAACAAATATTCAAAAATGGAATAGCAAAGTGAGATGGGGAGTTCTCTTACTAAAGATGTTTAAATAAAAGCTGGATAACAATTTACTAAATATGGTTTATGAGAGGCTGGATGCATTTCTAGAGTAGAGGATTCATCATGATCCCCATTGTCTGGCATTGTGTCTGGCATATAGTAGATTCTCAACAAATACTTCTTGAATGAATGAATACATGATTTCTAAGGGCTCTTCCAAACTTGAGACCTTGTGATTCACAAAGCCTCCCCTTCCTATTCTGGTCCTCCTAGCTTTCTTCCTTCTCTGGACTATGGGAGCAATTATATTATGAACCATTAATTTAAGAGATCTTAATTGTGTTGTCTGTATTGTCTCTTTTTGTTCCCTAAACTAACATGTTGTTAGTATGTACCTTTAATATGATGTGATGAAAATGGCACTTTACCTCTGTGTTCCTCCTCCCCAAAACCCATAACCCCAGTCTAATCAAGAGAAAAGCATCAGACAAATTCCAACAGAGGAGCATCATGAAAAACAAGGAACTATGAATTTTGAATTGCTACTCAAGTTTCTTTTTTTATTATTATTAATAGATTTTATTTTTAAAAATAAGTTTTAGATTTATAGAAAGACTGAGCAGATAGTACTAAAAGTTTCCATATGCCCTGGCACACAGTTTCCCCTATTATTAACATCATATATTAGTATGGTACATTCGTTATAATTAATGAACCAATATTGATATACTATAATTACTTAAGGTCCATATTTGAATCAGATTTCCATAGTTTTACCTAATGTTCTTTTTCTGTCTCAAGATGCCATCCAGGACACTTCCTTACATTTAGTTGTTGTGGCCCTATTATGTATGTACAGACATACATATACACACATAAGTACATGTATATTTACACACAAATGAAATTGAAAGGATACATATTAAAATGTTAATAATGATTATTACTACATCATGGTCATGAAATAATAAGTATTTTTCTTTATACTTTATGTGTTTCCAAGTTTTCTAGAATAAATGTATATTACTTCTATAATCAGAAAACAAAAGGGATGGTTTTCTTTATTTTTAAGAATGCTGCCACTAGGACAGCTCTCCTTCTTTTACAATGGCAGTGTGTACCTTCCTTGTTTTTGATGACCTTGACAGTTTTGAAAAGTACTGGTCGGGTATATTATAGGATGCTCCTCTGTTGGAATTTGTCTGATGTTTTTCTCCTAATTAGACTAGGGTTATGGCTTTGGAGGAGGAGGATCACAGAGGTAAAGTGCTATTTTCATCACATCAACTTAAGTGTGCATACTAATAACATGATTTAATATTTTTGATGTTGACCTTGGTTACCTGACTGAAGTAGTATTTGTCCAGTTTCTCCACTGTAACGTTACTCTCCCCCTTTCCAAAATTGTATGGGACAAAATTTCCTATATACAACCCATGCTTAAGGAGTGAGGAGCTACATTTCCCCTCATTAGAGTAGAATCTACATAATTCATTTGGAATTCTACAGAAGAGATTTGTCTTTTCTCCCCCATGTGTTAATTTATTCAGTTGTTTGTTTATGTCGGTATAGACTCATGGATATTTATTTTATACTTTGAGTTATAATCCAATACTACTTTATTTATTTTATTTCTCATTGGGAGCTCTTTCACTTGACTCTTATGCCCCTTTGACATAGCCCCATCAATGTGTGTGTGTTGTTTTTTGGGAGTATTTCCTTACTTTCTGGCACTACAGCATGCTTCAAGCTCATCTTAGATATTTCCTTCCCCAGTCCTAGAATCAGCTGTTTCTCCAAGAAGCCCTGGTTCCTTTTATTGGGAAATGGTGTTAGAAACTAAGATCTGGGTGCTATGTGTGCTCCTTGCTACTGGCTTATAATTTCTTTGAAATTTCATTTTCATTTGGTGACTTTGTCCCCCATTCTATCTGATTGGCTCCCCAAGATGACAAGTGGCAGTGTTCAGTTCAGTAGCAGGAGGAACTTTTGATTCATCACAGTTGAGTGAAATGGGCTGCCTTGGGGTAGAATGAACACCCTCTCTTTAGGAAAATGCGACCAGACACTAAATGACTAACAACTTACAGAGTGGAGCACTGCACTGGGAGCGCATTTGGACTAGGTGACCCTATGGGTCCTTCTAATTCTAAGATTCTTTGCTTCCAAGTGGTGTTTGAAATGATCAATTTGATTGTAATGGCTCTTCCTGCACTCTCCCAATTGACAATGAGACTGACGACTCATTCCTGTGCCCCCACAGTGCCTGGCACACTACGTTTTTCATGGTAGATGCTTAATAAATGTTTTGCTGAAATGCATAGTGTTGGATTGAATTGGGGCCTTGTTGGGTTTGGAAAGGGAGAAAAGAATTCAAAGGTCATATGTACATATGCAGATGGTAATAAACTTCCACTTATCTTAGGGTTGTAGGGAAATTTTATCCAAAAGTCTAATCACTTTCCCTTTTGTGCTACACTTACACTATACTGCAATTATCTGTCCTGTTGGGACCATGTCTCATCCATATTTATATTTCCAGAAACACCCTGCCTGGCACTATGCTTTCTCAGTCAAAATTTGTTGAATTACGCTGGCTTTTCCCATCCCAAGGAGAAAAGATTGTCTTATACCTCCCTGGCTTCCTGTCCATTCTACTGTACTTCTTTTTCTCTTTTTGTCTTTATCAGGTTTTTCTCATTGGATCTCTGAATACCCAGGCCCCCTCCACCATGGCCAGCCGGGGTGGGGGCCGGGGTCGTGGCCGGGGGCAATTGACCTTCAACATGGAAGCTGTGGGCATTGGAAAAGGAGATGCTTTGCCCCCACCCACCCTGCAGCCTTCTCCACTCTTCCCTGTGAGTGTCTGCCCTCCCTTCTTAAGACTCCCATGTGCCCCTCGCTGACTGTATATGATCCTGGATTCCTTGTGGGCTATCATAAAACCATCCTCATCTTGCTCCTCCCTGTCTCTATACTCCCAACTCACATGGGATGTTTTCCACTACCCTTACTTCTCAGACTCCCAGCTCCACAGCTTTCAAAATGCTGTGTTTCTCTCCTCGTTCTCCTTTGGCCCTCTGCTCAGTGGGAGCATTGGATTGAATTGGGGGGAGAGGAGAGGCCCTCCCAGATTTGTACTCCAGCGTTTTCTTTCTGAACTGACCACTGCCTCTGCCTTCTTAGCCCTTGGAGTTCCGCCCAGTGCCTCTGCCCTCAGGAGAGGAAGGGGAATATGTCCTGGCACTGAAGCAGGAGCTACGAGGGGCCATGAGGCAGCTCCCCTACTTCATCCGGCCAGCTGTCCCCAAGAGAGGTCAGTTGGAATACTAGCATCATGTTCTGAGCACCTTCTGTGAGTAGTGCTCTGTACTCAGCACCACTGGGGGCCAGAGAGGCCAGAAGAGGCACAGGAAACTCACTTTCTAACTGGGGAGATCATAATAATTACCCCTTCATTTGAAATGTATTACGGTATCCATGGTTTGTTTTGAGTCTCACAATAGTTTTGGGACAGTAGGAAGTTAAGTATTAAGATAACCATTTCACAGGTGTAAATGAGGGGATGTATTAAAATTTTTAAGAACCTGGATACTATATGCATCAACCAATCAAAAGGGGGGCTGGTGCTGAGTCTCTGAGAATCTCTGTTAATTAAAATATTACCCCTTTAGTTAGTGGATCATGGCAAGGTCAGGGAGACCAGGAGGGACTGGAGAAGGAGGTGCACTTGGGAGGCTTGGAATAGTGGATATTTACCAACTGCTGTGGAAGTACCGTATTTCAGTATATTGACATCAGGTGCTTTCCTACTGAAGCCCTAGAAGCTAAAGCTCAGAGAGATGAAAGACTTGCCTAGGTTAGCCCCGTTAACCAGGGGTATAGGGAAGACTGAAACTTGCTTTCTTGCTCTCTAGTATACTTTCCACTATACCACACTACCTCTTATTGTAGCCATGCCTTTGGGTTAAGAGAAATAACAAAAACGTTGTAATCTTGGGTGGCAAAGGGACAGGTTAGAAGAGTGTTGGAGGTTGTCACTGAAGCTGACCCCCTGGGCTCTGAGTTTGGGGTGAGAGAACAGACAATTCCTGAGTATTGAAAGGGCTGGGACCTCAGGATAAACCCTCTTCTGGGGCTCTGAAAGGATAGTACTTTGACCCTTGACCTCTGACCCCTCAGATGTGGAGCGTTACTCAGACAAATACCAGATGTCAGGGCCGTTGGACAATGCCATCGACTGGAACCCTGGTAGGTGATGGGCCCTTTTCATTGACTGCCCTTCTTTCAAATGCTTGAGATGCCTCAAGCCCCAAGCCACCACCTCATCCACCCTCCTCTGTCTCCCTCTCCACCCTATTAAGTATTTACAAACTGGAGCCTTAGATGTGCTCCAAAACACTTTCAGACTCTACCTGAAAACCTATTAAATAGCCCCTACTCCCCTGGAGGGATCCAAGCCACAGTTTTATTCCAAGCACCTTTAACCCAGCCGCTTCTTTCCTCACCCTTGACCTGACCCTCATCTCTTCTTTAAAATGAGTCATCATTCATAGGAGACCCCAGGCAGAGTCTTACTGACTTTTATGTTCCCACTATTCCCAGATTGGCGACGTCTACCCCGAGAGCTAAAGATCCGAGTGCGGAAGCTACAGAAGGAGCGTGAGTGTATCTGGAAAAAAAAGGGAGAAGAGAGATTTTTTTCATCAGCTCCAGGACCAAGGCAGCTGGAGAGCCAAGGCAGCTGGTGGTCTTGCCTGCCCTCCCACTTCCTACACAATCCACCAGTATTGTTGCTGGATGCCATAGTGGCCACATGAGGGCAGCAGAGTGACACGGTCTCTGCAGGAGGGTGGGGCAGAAAACTAAAAAGAAAGTTTACTCTCTGATAGGTTACCTTTGATCCCCTCACCAGGGACCACCATTCTACTCCCCAAAAGGCCCCCTAAGACCACAGAAGATAAGGAGGAAACAATACAGAAACTAGAGGTAAGGAGGAAATGTGAATGGAGACCACCTGGGCCCCAGATCCATTCCCTCCCCTTTGGCCCATGTGTGCCTCAATTTTTCCCTTCTGGAAGCTAAGTCTGAGTTTCTCTTCCTATTCATCTTCACATAGACCCTGGAGAAGAAAGAGGAAGAAGTGACTTCAGAGGAAGATGAGGAGAAAGAAGAAGAAGAAGAGAAGGAAGAGGAAGAAGAAGAGGAGTATGATGAAGAAGAACATGAAGAGGTGAAGGGGACCTCTTTCCACACTCAACCTCCGTCTCTTCCCCTCATAAGTTCTGGGGATCTCAACTCTGTCCACCAGGGATGTTCTCTTCAGAGGGTTGGAGGGCCAAAGGAGATAGTGCCCTCAAAGGATAGTGCCATCCCCTTTATCTGTCCCTAGGCTCTTCTCAAGAGCGAACTACAGCTGAAAGGGACTTTCCAGGCCTGAAACAGTGTGATTAGGAGGGAACGGTTCTGGTATACAGAGTGGAAGGAGAATGCTGAAAGAATGCCTGACCTTTATTTCTTTTTTTTCTATTTCAGGAAACTGATTACATCATGTCATATTTTGACAATGGAGAGGATTTTGGGGGTGATAGTGATGACAATATGGATGAGGCTATATATTGAAGAAGGACCCTAAACAATACCTTGGACCTCCATATCTTTCTTGATTTAGGATACAGAGAGTAACTGTCCCTGTTGTTTGGTTTTGTGGACAAACAAATCATTTGCTCAGAGTCCAGATAACCTGTTTGGTCTCTGGAGGTAGAAATGGAGAATGATGACTCTTTTCTACCCTTCCCCTCCCCTCTACTCTTGTATCACCTCTGATATCTTGGGGAAAGGGCAAAGGACCAATGTCTTAATTGTGTGAAAGAGAGAAAGGAAGGTCAAAAGAAGAACTGGTTGTTAGAGCTGAGACAATGCACACATGCCCCTACCCATTTTTTATAGTTGTTTGTGGAGATAACTGGGGGTGGGAGCAGTTAGAAGGAGCAAGGGCAGTTTTATATTTTTAAATAAAATATTTGTATTTGTCTCTCTGTCCAGGGTGAGGCATGGTGGGAGATGGCTGGAGAAATGAAAGGGATGTCTAGCTGAGCCATTCTTCTCTCCTTACCTGTCAGAGTCCAGTGTGACACACTGGGGGTTACAGCCTTCCTGTCCTTTGTCCCTTCCCTCCCACCCCCATGGAAGGACATATACTCCCAATTTCGCACTGCCAAGGAACATTCAGGAACTCATCTGCATGGCTGCAGCTGCGCAAAGTGAGTAATAGAGAACAGCCCAGGCCCTGAAGACCAGCTGGCTTCTGAGCCTCTGGTCCTCAGGCTACAGAGACGATTGTTCACGTGTTCATAGGGACACAGGCCCTCTCTTTCCCACACTTGACCTTGATCTTGTTCTTGTTTATAAGGAATGATTACAGCTATTTTTATGGGGAGAATCAAGAAAGCCAGGTGTGGGGAGGGAGTAGGGAGGAGGTGCTAATTCTTCTTCAGCACACTCACCCTCTTCCAGGCCCTGGAGACCCCAGTCTAAGAGGTATCTCCGTGCAGAGGGAGCCCCCTAAATATCCTGTTCTCCGCTTCCAGATGTGGCTATTGGCTGAGTTGCAGTTTCTCTTTTGGTTCTTTCATGGAATTTAGTTAGCCTTTCTCACTCCCTTCTCGGGGAGGTGGGTAGGCGGTGTTGCTTTACAGGAAGTAAGGAGGGTGGGGAGGAAGGGAGTGACTTTGGGACACTCAGCTCTTAGAGATACTTCCTCACCCACACAGCTCTCCCTTGGGTGAGGTCACTTCCCTCGGCTCTGATTGGCTTCTGAGGAAGCCCTAGATGAGCTGATTGGTTCCAGCCACTTGACATGCAACAGTCACGGGCGAGCTGCGTGTCCAGAATAGGGACTGAATAAGGAGGCAGGCACAGATAGCTGGGATGCTGTCATAGCGACAACACTAAACATTTGAAAGCCATAAAGATGGGATGCAGGAGAACCTTCAAGAAATTCCCCACCATATTCAGGCAGGCAGACTGAATTCGTTACGGCATCCAGTGATAGAAACGGGCAATCTAATATTAGATATTTCTGACCCCATTGTAAAGAATGAATAAGGGCTGTTACTTCATTGAAGGAAAGCACCTTAAAAGCTGGTTTGGGTATGGTAGTAGGTGTTAAGGTAGAAGCAGCCAAGAGAACAGAGAAGAATGCAGGAATAGAAACAGAATATTCCAGAGTGATTGAGCAATTTGTGATGATTACTGTGTTTCCTTTTCTAGCTCTCTGAGGTGTTGTATGAGTGGTTGTAGTTGGGCGGGGGGGGGGGGGGGCGACCAGGAGACCTGTCACTGGGGTTTCCCATAGTCACACTTTAGCCTTTGATTGTGACTAGGGAGAAATCAGCAAGAAACAAAAGTAAAAGACACTGAAAAATCTTTTGTTTTTCTCCCCTACATATACACACATATCACTCCTAACCAGGTCTGCTATATCTGTGTCTGTCTTGGGGGCACAGCTAACCTAAATCTCACCTGTACTAGTCTGGGAACTTAAAAGAGTGGAAACAAAGAAGATTCTAGACAGGAGACAGTAGAGGAGGACTGGAACATGTCCCTGCCCCCACCTCTATAGACACACATGCTTGTCCCATAAAATGGGGAAAAGAAGGACAAAGGTTAGAGTAACCACTTGGGATCAGTTGTACTGCCTCAGAGACAAAGTGTCAGAAAGATCAGACCATTCTTGGACTCTTTCCTGTCTGGCCTCCTGCCCCTCCTGGCAGGTGACCTTGCTGAACAAAGCCAGAGACACGGGACCCAGTGGCTTCCTCAGATTCCGGAGGAGTTCCAGGCGTGAGCTAGACTGTTTCCATTTACCTCTCTCCCACTTTCAGTAGGCTCTATCAGGCAGACTGAGGCTGAAAGCCTAAGGCCCAATAAACAGAGTCAAGGCTCCTATTCCTCTGGAGGACCACCTGAGAGGTTAGAAGTTGAGGCCCTGCTTGCAACATTTAGAAAGGACCCATGAGATTCTTGCTCTGTCGTGTACTATATGCCTGCTAGGGCCTGCTTATATTGAGCAGATTGCTCCCATGCCCACAGCCTGGGCTCCCCTTCCTGGGGGAGGTTCTCTGGCAAGAATCCTGTCTTTCCCTACCCTATGTTCCATCCCTAGCCTCCTGGTCCCCTCCCATCTTGAGCACGAAGCTTGAGAGTGGGGTCTGCAAATTTAAGTGTAGGGACTCAAGTGATTTGAGGGAGGGCTGAATGCAAGATCTGGATGCAACATGCAGTTTGGAAGACTGGGAGTAGAGACCAAAGAAAATTGGAGGGTCAAGTGTTGGGTGGATAGGGCACCCATGATTTGGTGAGGAAAAGACAATTATTTTCCCCCATTCATTTTTATTACTGTTTGAACTTTTAAAGGAAGGAAGGGTGGTTTGTAGGCGTAGGCTCGTTAAGAATGTAGCAAAGAGGAAGGGCTAACATCTCAACCGGGCAAAGCACTAGTTTATGGTCCTAGTTTCACCACTACATAGCTTTGTGCCCTTGGGAAAGTCAAGTCTCCAAGCCTCTATTTCCTCATGTACAAAACAGAATTTGGATTAGATGTCCACTAGGAATCCTTCAAGCTGATGTTGATCCACCTGCAAGAGTCCAAATGGTTCTGAGAAGAAAGATCGTGACATGGCCAGCTTTTGCTGAACTCATTCCATCCGCTGGATTTCCCCATCTTATTTTCAACTTGGGTAGCTAAAGATAAACTCAGGCATCTAGCCAGTCCTCTCCAAGAACCTGCTTCTGCACAATAGCAGGAAGATCATCAATTCCATCAACTAGCAAGAAAGGAGACAACCCCTGCAGCAAGAGTTCAAGGTTACAATCTGCAAGCCAAGACTCACATCAAGCTGGCCACCAAGAAATTTCTGACTGAGGAAGGGGCCAGTGGGGCAGGTCCTCTCCATCTGTCCTCATACATCATGTCTGGCCAGAGGACAGAGAAAAGAAATGAGCTAGACAGGAATAGCCCAGTGAGCTAATCTGTCCAGACTAGTGGTGACACCTTCTCCATTGAGCTTTCCCCTGCTGAGGCTCACTTTTGCCCCAAGGTCATTTGGGACCAGAAAGCTGGAGATAAGAAGTTCTAGTTTTCTACTATCCCCTCAGAAAGGCCTTTTCCTTATCCCCGAAAGGACTTAATTTGCCATTTTGTATCCTGAAGGGAAGACAAGTTCTCCCTGCAACCCTAATGGGATTCAGTGGGGAGACAGTGATCCAACCTTAACTGCAGGACCTGAGAGGCTAAGTGCGATCACCTTGGGAAGCCAAGACTTTGGGGGAAGGAAACCAAGGATTCCTCAGACCAGTCCTGACCAATGTAGGGAGAGGCTATATCCCCAGGACCTCTGAGTCTGGGACTATTCTCCATTCTCAAACCTCCCCTCCTCCCAGGATGCTCAGCTGTGGGCTGGGCTTCCCTAGATTTGGACCCCTGCCTCTCCCTAAATCTTCCCCATCCTGTGATTCCATTTCTCTTGGTATACAATAGAAAAGGGGGGAAATATCCAAATCCTGTCACTAACATTCTTTGTTAGATTCAGGGCAGCATTTATAGTACTAGAATAGGAGATTAGTAAAACCTGTCTTTGCCTTACCAGAAGGAGTGGAACAAATTCACCTAAGTCGGTAACACGGATCTAGGGTATTTCCTGTCTTGGAGAGAATAAGTGAAATCCCATTTGGACAGGGAAAGAAGGCCTGGTACTCATCCTCTTTATGCTCTGCCATGGCCAGAGATGTAGCCATTCTGGAGAGGAAATCCCCTCATCTAAGGAGGTCAAGATAATTCCTTTATCTCATTTTTCTCAGGCAGAGGTGGTAAGAAGTGGATAAAAGATGGGCTCAGTGGGAGAAAGGGCAAATGCTGACTAGCCCTTTTCTCAGCCCTCTGCTTCCTGTCCCCAGGCCTCTCTCCTGGCCCCTGGACAATCTTTCCTGTCTGACCATACTTGGCTGCTCTTGGCCCCTCACCTCTCCCTTACTTGGCCTGGCTCCTGTTTTGAGACTTGTTTTCCACCCTGAGCTATCACTCTAACACCTGTCCAGAGATATCAGGGATGTTTGCAAACTTCTCAGGAGCTGGACTAGGCCAGGTCAGGAGGGATGGCTTAGGGCTAGAGAGAAAGCTTGTCACTCAGACTCATTCTTATTGTCCTTCAGATTCTTTTCCTCTTTTTGACTCTCTCTCCGTGTCTCTCTTTGCTTCATGTCTTTAGCATTGTGCTGCTTAAATTGAGTTATTCATGGGTGATATAGTGAGGAATATTTGGAGCCACAGAATACACATGGCACATCTTCCAAAGTGTCAGTTTTACTTTTAAGATTTGGTGGAGGGGGGGGCTGGCCCTGTGGCCGAGTGGTTAAGTTTGCATGCTCCGCTGCGGCGGCCCAGGGCTCGGATCCTGGGCGCGGACATAGCACTGCTCCTCAGGTCACACTGAGGCAGCGTCCCACATGCCACAACTGGAAGGACCTACAACTAAGATACACAACTATGTACGGCGTTGTGGGGGGGTTTGGGGAGATAAAGCAGAAAAAAAAAAAAGTTGGCAAGAGTTGTTAGCTCAGGTGCCAATCTTTAAGAAAAAGAAAAAGATTTGGTGGAGGAAGATAAATTGTTTTTATACTAAAACTGCATAAATATACTATGCAGTATAAATCAAAATTTGTACTCTTTAAACATAAAATAGATACTTCAAAGACATTTCTGGCTTATAACAGGCTTCTTTGGACTGCTCTAGAAGCCCTAGGGAAAATGGTTCACTCTCCCTAATCTTAGGGGTCCTTCAGAGGAAATATTTGAGAATCTCTACTTAGAGCAGAGGTGACAACCTAAGACAAACCTAAACACGAGACAGGAGTCAGGCAGCTATAAAGGAGTGAAACAGTTGAGTGTAATGCAATAGGGAGTGGCGAGAACTGGCAAATAAAGAGCCTACTTGGCCCCTTCAGCTCCAGCAGGTTGATGCCATGAAGGAATGTGGGCTCAGTGTTACCAAATATGATTGCTTTTTACTAATTGCCAGACCAGTAGATTTTAGTGAAATCTTTTTTTAAATGTTTACAGCCAATTCAAATTTTTAGGAAGAAACTGCACAGGTTTCTAGACGTCTACAAGCTGAATCTGCCTGTGTGCCCCTGGTTTGCTGCCTCTGGCCTCTACCAACATTTCTTCTACCTTCCAAAGGTATATGAGGCCCAAATCTGGGCTTCCAAGGTCTCAAATTCTGATCCCAAGAACTGGGGACAGTGAAGTGCATTAGGTTGCAGGAGAGTTTGGAGCTTTCTTGCAGGACATCTTGGGAAGGCAGAACTAAAGAGAAGCCTCTGGGTACCACTGGCATGCTACACCTTTCTCAGGGTGGTGGGGGGAGGCATTGGTCACTGCTCAACTACCCTTTCCCTGATCTACAGAGATATAGAGCTAAAAACACCCTGGGGTCTGCAACGGAAACCAGAATTTCCTCAGAGTTGGAAGGTGAGACGAGCACGAAAGACTAGGAATAGAGAGAAGTGGGAGAACAGGAGACAAAGGAAGGATTAGCTGTGAGTCTGGGTAGATAAAGGAGGAAGTCAGAATTTAGACCAGTGACATGGAGAGTGAGGGGTCTTTAGCCAGAGAACCATACAAGGGAAACACAGTTCTCACGCCCCTGAACTCCGCCTCCCCTCCCAGCAACTGAAATCCTCCCTCTGTCCATCTGTCCAGGAGGTTAAAAATATCCAAGCTGGGTACCCAGCCAGACATTTCCAAGAACCCATTTACTGGCCATTTGATTGACTTAGAGAGGTAGTCAGTAGCTCCATCACCCAACAAGGAATGAGAATGGACCGTGCTTAACATCCTAGGATTCAAGGCACGTGAGATTCACAATCATGTCCCCATGTTCTCCCTGTCCTCCTCCTTCCTCCATCACTCCATTGCCTGGGGATGACCAGTCAACTGGTAGTCAGAAAAATCCCAGCCTTCAGAGTTCGTTCATTCTTTTCTCCTTACATAACAGGCCCAGTTGAGAGTACAGCAGGGTCAAGCCCAGAGAAATGTCAGTAAATGACATGAATAGCTCAAATAGGCTAAAGTGGGCCTCATTAGTGAGCTCACTTCCACTGGCTTTTGTGCTACTCTGTCTAGTCCACCTCAGGGGAAGAAATCAAATGAGATGTAATATCTTCAAATAAGGAGTCTGAGAGTTCTTTGTAGTATCACATTATATATCTAGCACTGTCTGTTCCTCAGTTTATCACTCCAAATGCTGGAAAGATTTCCCCTGGAATTGTATACCAAAAAGTTAAGAACCTTCAATTAATTTCCAGACGGTGACAAAGTTGAATCCAGAGGCCTGTGAAGCACATTCAAGTATGAGAGAGAAAACTGTAGTGCTCCCAGAGCTATACCATGAGATGCTGGGGGTGTGCAGAAGGCCCATTGTGGCCTGGGGATGGGAGTCCCAATAGTGGGCTACCTTTCCTCTATCACAATTAACTCCAGGTTGAGTCAGCTCCTATACACTGACCTCTTCTCAGACTGTTTTGTTCCCCCAAAACAGGAAAGGAAGCAAGAGGAGCAAAGAGAGAATGGCCTTACTTCTGATAGGTCAGAGAGGGAGAACAATTTTTGGAACATGGCTGGGAATAAACTAATCAAGGTGGTGGTAGTGGATATGCCTTCTCTTTTATTTTAGATAACAAGTACTTACTTTCCCTTGTTCTAACACTTCACATATATTTTTAAATCCTCACAACAATCTTCCAAGGTATCTATTATTATCTCCCATTTTACAGATAAACTGTAGCGCACAGATGTTAAACAGGTTGCCCAAGGTCATACAGATTGTTAATTGGTGGAAGTAGGATTTGAATTTAGATAGTTTAGCTCCAGGGTACATGTGCTTAACTACCTCACTATACTGTTTCTCCTTAATAGTATAGGAAGGCTGATCCCTGAAGTTTTTCTAGGCTTTAGACTCATCTGTTGGACCAGGACCTTCAGCCCTGGATCTGCAGCAATCTCTGAGAGGGAGTTTTTCAGCTTAGGAAATGGAGGTTGATATGGGGTCAGAACACAGAATGAGACAAAAGTTTCTGCTTTCCTAGAGGTCAGGGTGCTTGGGACAGGGATTAGGCCGTTGGAGGGTCTATTTGCTATTGAAAGAACTGGGCAAAAATCACTCCTTCACCCCAATTCATGCCCTGCAGTTCTTATGTGATTGTTCTCTGTTGACCAGGTGCTTGGTCAGATCCTCTCTCCACACTTTTCCCTCCCAATGCCTAAATCTAAGTTACATCCTTGTGTTTCCAGCCTGTTCAGAGGTATCAAAGTAGCCAAGGACCCTGGTTGTGGAAGTACCTGCCCTTTTCTTGTTAATTTCACTTTCTCTAGCTCTTTTCTCCCTTTAGTTTTCTTTCTGTTGTCTCTCAGATCTTCCTATACCAGATTAATTGGACCTAATGAATAAATGACACTAAAAAGTACATCTCCTCTAATGGCTGTATCTATAGGTTATAGCTCTTTAAAAATTAAAAGCCATATGAGAAGAGCACAAGAAAGGAAGACCCAAAATATCCACCCACTTAAGTGGAGAAACAGCTGGGCCAGTACCCAGGGAAGAGTACTTAAGCGAGTCTATATACAGAAATTGTCCTGGGGTGAGGCAGAAGTTGTGTGTAGAAGGCAAAAAAAAGTTGAGTGGAGCCTTTTGTGCTCTAAGGAACGGATGAGTTTCCTTTGAGTGAACAGCTGTAGCTGCTTCCTTCCTTCCTCAGATTTTGCTGTGCTGTTCAATAGTGGTAGCCACACGAAGCTAATTAAATTTAAATTAATTAAAATAAAAATTCAGTTCATCAGTCATAGTAGCCACATTTCAGAGCTCAACAGCTATATGTGGCTAGGGGCTACTGTATTAGTGCAAATATAGGACATTTCCGTCATCAGAGAAATTTCTATTTGACACTGCTCAATTTGACGTATTAGGGTATCAGGAAGGGATGCATATGTTCTGGCCCTTTGAGGATCAAATCGCTAACAGACCTTGGGTATAAGTTATCTACCCTCACCCAGATATCCCTTTCTCATATCTCGTACCAGTAGCTAGGCTGTGTACACACACAGCCAGGCTTATGTGCTCCATGGTCTTTCCATCCCTTTGTCCTGCCCTTTGGCCTGCTCTTGTCCTTGCTCTACTCCTCCAGTCCCTGGAAAACAAGCTACAGAAAAAAAACTTTTCCATTAACTTTGACCTAGTTTCCTGGTCACAGATTCGAAAGAGGGAGGTGCCAATAAATTCTTCAACAGGTAAGAAAAGGAGGCAGCAGAGCTAAGAGTAAAGGTGAGAGTCACCATGGCAAAGGTGATCTAGAGACTGACACCTTGAGAAAGAGACAAAGAGAGCCGGGAGAGAGCAAACTAGCAACTGAGAATGAAAGATAAGATACAACAAATGAAGACTGACATGAAAAAGACTTTTTTCAATCTCACTTTCTGTTCAATTCACGCTGATTGAACTTCCAGGAGTCTGAGGTTTGGAATTAATACCTGGAGGTTCACAGAAAAGCCAACCCCACCAAGTAAGGGCCAGAACTAGATCTCTTTGCATAGGTTTAAATGAGCCAAATCAGGAAGTACGTTAACCTCTGCCATCTCAGGGTTTCTCATCCTAGTCACCGCTCCAGGAATAATAATAATCCTTTCATTTAGAGGTGGAATTGGGACTATCAATCTACTGTTATTACTCCACAAAGAAATAGGAACTGCTGAAGCATTATCCTAAGGGATGAGGGTGGGATTGGATATTCAGCAAACCCTGACTGAGACGATTATGGGCTCGGATAGGAACTGTACTAGGAACTGCAGATAAAAAACAGCATGCCTTAAAACAATTTAATACTTGTAACTAAATCCTTAACCCCTGATTATCATCATCTTGCTTCTTATTGCAAATAAACCAAGTTTACACTGGGAAAAACTTCCTGTGATAAAACCAAATTATAAAATATGGAAGCATAACCCTTTCCTTCCAAATGTCCTCAAGAATCTTATTTCCCTGTACTTCAAGAGCTCATTAAAAAAAAAAGCTTGTGCATACCAAAACTGAAGGAATTTAGTGATTGATTATGGATGTAGAAAACTACCTTAGACTACCATAAGATCCCACCAGTTTTTTACTGAATTGGAAAAAAGACTAAAGTTAGTTCAAATTCTCTCCCTCTTCACTCTCCGACACCCCCTCCCCCTGCCTGTATTCATTAGTCAATAGGGCATGTTCTCTCTACAGGGTTTTCAAGAACATGAATCGTGAAATAGGGAAAAAGCTCCCTTAGGCATACTTTCTAATAATTTCTCCAATACCATCTCAGACAAGAAAACAAGCAGTTTCGCAGTTAAAAAAACTTTAATTTTATTTTTATTTTTTTTACAAAGAATATCCCCACCTGGGGTGAAAATATATCTGGTTAAGTACAAAATATAGCTTTTATTATACAAAAAGATATACAATTAAAAAACAAAAAATAAAACCACCTTCAGCCCACATACTTTCTCAGAAAAGGGTGGCGAGCTCAGTGCTCTGACACAGGACAGTGAACAAAGTGCTAAGGCTGAGGGTGACTGACCAAGTGCTAGCGGCTGCAGTGAGAGGAGCTGTCAACATCCCTGTCTCCTAACAATGGGCAGGGAGCCTTCGTGGACACCTGCCCCCTAGTTTCTCATGGCAGCGTCTGGAGGCTCTGATCGTAGTGCTGGACCATCTTGATCCAGAGTTCCTCCTTGCATTTGCAGAAATCACAGTGGGCAAGGCTGATAGCAGCAACCCTTCTCACATAATTAGAGTGTCACAATGACAGAATTTTGCACACTGGGATGAAGTCTCAAAAACAGAGTAACACTTACTTTCGTCATTGTGCTTACCCCTAGAGACATAGTAGACCAGTTGTAGCTTACATTTGAGATAGGAAAAAAAAACCCCAAAAAGTCTGATAGGAATTAAAGTGCTAAGAACATCACCTCAGAATCTATTCCAAAGAGTCCCATGAAAAGAAAAACACCTTCTCCCATATGAAACATGCTCATAACAGGAGAACACAGTGCTATTGGCTCTAGAATGGCTTTTAAGACCTTTAGTGGGGCATAGGTACTACTGCTTTAAGCCAAATTAAACCTTAGAGCTTCCTCCCTTTAATTCACATGGGAAACTCTCTCCAAACCACATCACCTCTGTAAGTTTTTTTTTTTTCTTTAAGTGTAAAAACAAAGGGCAACAATGATTTTAAGAACTTCCTTTTCCCAAAGTTTTGGCCATGATTTTTTCCTTCTCATTTTCCTAGTTTGCTAAATTGGCTCTGCTCCACATGGCACCAAAGTTGTAACGATCTGTAACCCCTTCCAAAAAACCTTGGGAAAACTACACCAGGAGGCTATTTCTACCCCTTATTCAAAAGTACTGAAAAAGCCTCAATTTTCAAGATCTGAGAAAACGGGATGGGCCTGAGTTTTTTCTAATATGTTTTTAAACCCGTCCACAGCAAACACCCCCATACCACATCATCTTGCTGGCTGAGAACGAGTATGCACCCTTTAAGACCCAGGAGATCACCTACTGATCACCTCCTACACTTGGGAGTCAGAGGCTGGGGTGGACCCACACCCCACTTAAGAGACCATTGAGTCTTTCAAAAAGTAAGAGTTCAGGAAGAAAGGCAGAAAGAAACAAGTAGGTACAGCTGCTTCTTTTCTTCCACATGCTCACTGGACATTGTTGTTGAGGACACCGGGATCCACCTGGGAGGAAAAAAGAAAAGACCATTTTAGTCTGAGTAAGCAGGAAAACAACAACTCAGTTCAGCAATCCCTCCAAGTCAACGTGCTACTGAAGGCTTAGGACAAACGTAGTGGTAATACGACAATTCTCACCTCAGTATAAGTAGGTGGTGGCATGAACTTGAACTCAGGAGCATACATAAAAATAGGGCTATCTTGAGGACTATCTGTGTCATCTAACAGAGGAGTGGTGGGGCTCTCCAACAAGTGATCTTCAGGAATGATATCCATGTAGCAAGGAGGAGCTAGAGAGAGAAAGTATGGGGATAAGAAGCTTGGCCGATAAGAAGCTTGGCCAATAAATGCCTGACCATCTCAGTTTTACAAACCCAAGCAGACCAGAGGAGAAGAAAAGACACTAAGTCTGGCTCACCTTCCGGAGTATCAGGGATGTTTAGATCTACCCAACTCATCTCAGAGCTGGTTTGGCTGGCCATGCTGGATGTCCGGCTGCTCAGACCTGACCTGCTGCCAATAACCAGGGGCAGGTCAAGAATGACCTTCTTGGAACCAGGGATGCTAACATAGATCTAGAAAAAAAGATGGCAATTTGTTGTTAGACTAAAGATCTGGAGAAAAACACCACTATTATTATTTTGGCAGATGAGCAATTTCTCTCTCCAACCCCACTCACTCACCAGTAAGAAGTATTCAACTCGAAGGATGTTGCAGCCCAGGATAGAAGGCCTGATCTTCTGCACACGAAGGCTCTTACCACGCCATGATGCACAGGTTCCTGAGATAATATGATTGCCTCTGACTGATGACAGCTTCTCCGTCAACACCTTGGTTTGGCCATTGGCAAGGTAAGTGTGGCGGGCTACAATGGCAGCTTTGGGGATCACGATGCGGGAACACGTATTCTCAAAGTCAGCATGGATGGAAATCTCGTCACCTAGTAATGAAGATGGAAAACTAATGCTCAGTACAGTTAACGACTTTTCTTCTGTTCTTGTCCCCTACTCTCACCCCCAAGCCCACATTCCTGTTTCATCAATGTACCATCTTAAGCACTAGGTTTTTACCTTCACAAAATCCTTTTCTGTCAATTCTGGCAGAGACAGACACTCGCCCATCAGGAATGAACATGCAGGAAACTTTCTTCTCCTTTTTAGCAGACACAGGTACCTATGGGGAGAGATGGGGAAATATTTTGAGAACTTCTAGAGATCCTTTCTCTGCTTCTTTCTCCACCCCTTAGCTGGAGTAGGCAGCTTTCCCTCCCCGCCTTGGTGACTTAGGACTTGATTCCCTAAGGTGCTTCAATCTAATGCCCAAGACATTTGACTTATCCCTGAGACCCAGAATAGAATCTTAAAATAAACCTCACCAATAAATCTGGGGTATTGACATCCACTAGATCCATCACTTCAAAGTTTTTCTTTGTCTCTTGAGTGGGCTGGCTGGGGCGATCAAGAAAAGCCTTCACCCAGTAGTCTACACACCCATACTTTCCTTTGAAGGATGTTCCCAGAGGCCTGTGTCAAGAAAAACGAAAACTTAAAAATCCTCTCCCTAAACAATAAGGGATCAAAGGAGTGAAAAATTTTTGGAGCTCCAACAGTCCAAAGATGCATTTAGCTGATACCTACCCCTCAGGAAGCTCAAAGCCGAACTTGTACTCATATCTGTTTCCAGGTCTCATGATCACCATCTCATTCTCACCTGAAAGGAGACAAAAGTGAGCAGCTATTAGATGCATCTGTGTGATAAGGAATTCTTGGGCAGCAGGTAAGAGCACTGTATTACCCCCCATTTTCATCTCATGTTTTTAAATGAGGAATTCTGATGCATTTTGTTGGACAAAAAGTTGTGAAGCCCGGCAATGCTGAATGACTCAACCAGGACAGTTAAACTACTAACATCTCAAACAGGAAGCAAGAAACAATAAGCAACATATGCATACAGAAAATCTTTAAATAGCTAAGATAACATTCCTCGGGATCACCTTCAGAACACAGCACCAAAAAAAATTGTACACATCATCCTTTTATTTTGGGGGGTAGGGGACTTCGCAAATTACAACTAAAAAGGAAAAAACAAAACACAAAATCCAAACCACTCAACCCAAGCAACTTAGAACACAGTACAGGCTTCATTTATTCGTCTCAAATCAGCTTTCACCCTCTGGCAAAGAACAACTGGGCCACTCACCTGCTGGCTGGTCTTCCAGGAGAAGCGTGTCTTCGTAGCGCAGGTACTCCGAGGTCTGTTTGCACTGCTGGGATCCCTGCATCCAGACGACTTTGGCCACTCCGCAAGCCAGGATTCTGACAGCTTTCACTCGAGTGACTTCACACACCTCCACTATCACCCGGCCAGCCACCTTCTCCCCACAGCCGAACACCTTGTCAGGGTCGTTAAAGACCACCTCGAAAGACTTGATCTTCTTGAACATCACCATGGTTGCGCTGCGTTGGGTCAAGAGTTAGAAACGGGGGAAAAACAAAACCCCTTTGCAATAAATTAGTATTATTTCACTCTTCAAATCTATACTAAATTTTTGAAAAGATGTCCAAACAACGTAAACTGCTCCTTATGCGAAGGGATTTCGAGAGAAAAAATGTGCTTTTAGCTTTCTTTCCTCCAACAGCTGGAGAATAGCTCCGACCTCAGCGGGACAGAGAAGCGTACGAGATCCGCTGAAAGAAAAGGATAGTTTAAACTGGGAGCCGGAAACAGCTCTATATAGTAGCCCGGGCGGGGAGGGCCACGCGAGCGCTAGGCCGGAGGCTCGTGCTGCCCTCGTGCACAACCCTCCCATTGGCTGCCTGGTGCTTGTTTACCAGGAGCTCAACCAATCAGCGAGGTCTCAGCGGCGCGTGGACACGGTGTGCTCTGGAGCAGCGGGGAGGTTGTTGTGCACCGCCGCCTGGCTGGGAGGAGGGGGCGGAGGGGCTTCGGAGCGGCTTCCCTGCGGCCCAAAGGAAGAGGGGCCTCGCTGATCCTAAAATTTGTTCAGGGCCATTGGCCGTCGAAGGGCGGGTGCGGATGCTTTTGGGCTGGGAGCGGTGTTTTGAGGTAAACGGAAAATGTGCTTATGAGGGAATTTTGTGCCGAACCTTAGCCAGAGCAATTAATTTAGAGGCGACCGTTTATTTCCAGCTCACAAGTCGCAAGTCGTGTGAAAAACAATCCCATGGCTCCAAGAATACTTTAGGATGGGGGCGGAGGACAGGGAGTGCTGGTGTTACTGTTCGGGCAGAACCCCTTTGTCCCTCATCTCTGTTAGAACAAATGAACAAACCTGATGGCTGTAACGCAAAGGAGAATATGTCACAAGTTTTAAATCTCTGTTCAGTCGTCATTGGAAAGCGAGTATGTGGGACTGATCGGCCTTCTCCCTCCCTTTCTCTTGGGCTGTGTGCCTGTGCTGTTCGTCAGCCCCTGTACCCTCCATTCTGTTTTCTGGAACGGAAATAGTAAGGGCGTGTTCACATCGTGTTGCTTATTCCCTCATCTCTTCAGTTTCCACCTGCCAAGTTGGGGAACACTGTGTTCTCCCAGTTACCTCATTACCTCTTGAGGAAGGTGTGTTCTTGAGGCTCGCACTCCTTCCCTGCTATCCAGGAAAGGAGAAAGGGAAAAAAAAAGGATGCTTCACTCTTTTCTCTTTGTGCCTGAGTTACTCTGTTCCATCTTTAGCCCCTCACCACCTCACCAAATCAAAGGTACATGCCTAAATCTGTTGTCTACACTCCTCACAGCCTTCAAGTTAGTTAAAAGCAGGAAAGTTCTCACGTTTATAACCAAAGTGTCAGCGAAGAGATGGCTGTATTCTTATTTGAAGGAAGAATTTCCTTATCTTTAAAAATTTTTTCTTACGTTGTTTCAAAATCGGTAAGAAAGGAAAGAGAAGACAGAAGGGTCACAAGAACACTATACATTCAAGTTAAAAGGGACCCCGATTCTTTGTTGTCATTTGGCTGTTTGTCAGATGGGTTTTTCCTGAGCTGGCCATGAGCTGACTTGGGAGCTGAGTCCTGAGGAATTATTTATAAATGGAATAAGAAAAACTTGTATGCAGAGATACTGGGATTCTTCCCCTTTTGCTTTGATTCCTGGGCCCCTCCCATCTCGATGTTGGGGTATCAGGAGATTATTACTTCATTTCTTCTGCAGAAAAGAGGAAGATAATGTTCCCAAGAGTGAAATGGGGAAGTAAATAGAAGTACTAAAATATACAGAAATGTTACTCTCAGCAAAAAGGAGGCTATTCGTTGCTGTTAAGGATCCTTCTTCCTTCCTCATACACCCTAACTGGATTGACACTTTAAGGCTGACAAGTTACATCTTAACCCCAATATTAAGCAAGCTCAAGAAACAGGCATTCAGACTCTGTTGGAAAACATATGCACACACAGCACCAACCCCTAGGAACAAAAAGGGGAACATGTTGATCCTTAGCGTGTGTGGGTTTGAGGCAGCACCCTGTTCTAGAAAGTTAACCGACAAGGCTGGAGTTGTTTTCAGTCGGTCAACAATATTGATTAAATTATCAGGAGCAGGGAAGGTGGGACTCTCACTACAGTAATTTAAAAAATTTGAAATTGTGGCTTCTGGGACACCTTTAGTTTGGTGGGTATGAAAGTGTAAATATGAAACATCAAAATGTTTACAAAGAAATACATGAACCAATGTTGTTAAACAGTGTGTGATATGTGACTACATAAATTTTGAGGGGGCAGGAGGAGAGTTGGGTAGTAATAGGTCCGAGTGGTGTTGATTTGGGACATCTTGGAATGCTGATGTTTATTTGGGCCCATCTATGAAGGGCTGAATTTTTGAGGTTTTAAAAATGTTAATACTCTTTTGCTTTAAGTTCATCTTACAGGCTGTGGTTTCTTCTTTCTTTCCCATTTTGCAGAACTCAGTACAGATTACTTGTTTGCTCTGTGTTATGCCTGGGTTCCCTTAAATGCCAAAAAACTATTTAGCTTTGGCAGCAAGCAGCTGCCTACCAGGCCTGTAGCCAAGGAGTGTTCTGAAATAGAGCCCTCCTGGACAGAGTTGTTTACGACCTTTCACCTTATAACCCGGTATGCTGATAAAAATCTGCCCCCTCATTTTTCTTTCCCAGTTCCTGAGTGGAAGGAAGAAAAAATCTTGTAAATTCCTGTTCTGAAAACGGTGTACAAGCACTTGTGGGGTGCAGGGGGAAAAAGGGCAGGCTCAAGAGGAACAACAAAATAGGGCTAAGTCCAAGAGTTTTGCAAGTTAGGTCATCTTTATCTGCTCCTTCCCTACCCTCTTCAATCCCAGTGCCAATAGGAAACCAAGTGATGATTGTTCACTTTACTGGAGTTGGTTCAGTAAAGCCAAAGCTTTCAGGGAGGGAAGTGGCCTCAGCACTCTGTTGCCAGTCAGACAAGGAGCTGGTTGCATTTCTCTTTTCCTTAGCCTTGGGCCTAAAAAATATTTAAAACTCTAAAGACTTATAGTTCCTAATGCAAAACACCCCCCTTTCTTTGTCCTTTTAATCCTTGTGTCACCTCCACTCTGTAAATTTCCCTTTAGCCTTATCCATCAGCCAGTTCCCATTTTCCCTTAGAGAATATTAGTTTAGGGGCAAATAAAGGTCAAAAGGGAGTGTGGAATTCAAGACTGCTCAGCTGTGTGTATGCCTCCAAGTCATAGATAAATAAGAATATATTAATAATTGTATAGCATCTTAGAATTCAGAGTGACTTTTTTTTGTCATTTATTGAGTACCTATAATGGACCAAAGCCCTTCACATAATTACCTCAATGCTATTTTATTTATAAGTTCATCTGTCATCTTGTTCCAGAAAGGATTTAAGGTTAGATCATTTCATTTAATTCTCACAATAACCCTGTGACTCAGGGTTGATTAAGTCATGCTCAGAAAGTTAAGTAATTTGCCTGAGGTCACAGATTTTTGTAAATACAGTAAGATCTTGAACCCAGTCCTGTCTGATCTAAAGTCTGTACTCTTTGTAATATGTTGTCCTGCCTCTTGGTGCTTTTACACACATATCTTGTTTGATCTTCACTGTAAAGGATTTGGGGCAAGACTCATAAAATTTTAGAGTTAAAGGCAACTCTAGCAGTCTTTTTTTAAAAACCAGTTTCCTTATTTTAGTTAAGTGACTTGCCCTGGGGCAAATAGGTAGTAACTGCAGGAGCCACTCTCCAGCAGAAACCCAGGATTCTTAGTACTTAATCTAGAGTTCTTGTCTCTAGGATGCTTTGTGAGCTTAGCTTAGCTTTAATTATTAAAAATTCCTCATCTGAAAGCCCACATTTCATATTTATTGGGGTCTACTTTTCTGCTATGTTGAGGAAAGAATGAAATCTAGGAGTTGCCCAATTTCAGGGAAAGATGAGAAGAGGAGATGGATTAATTTGTTCGGAACTATTGCAGACTCATTTAGGATATTTCTTAAAGTTGCTTTATTATATTAAAAAAAAATCTTATTTCCCTTCTCATGGTATCACTCTGTCTGCTTTCTTTCCTTTACTATCAAATTTCTTAAGAGAATAGCTTATACTGGCTTAGTCTGTTATCTAACCTTGCCCCTTTGTAGTCTAGCTTTTGGTACCACTGAAAGTCTTCTTTAAGGTTTCCAGTGGAAACAAGAGTGGTTTTTTAGGCCTTATTCTCCTTGGTTCCTATATAATTTGGAAACTGCCATCTTTTTAACATTTACACATTCATCTTGACTTTTGGACTTTATTCTTTTCTTCTTTGCTAGCAATTCCTTTTTTCTCTGCCCCGTGAAACCTGTTCTCAAGGGCTTGTCCTCGGTCATCTCCTTTTCTTTCTTTAAGCTTTGCTCTTCAGTTTGCCCATCTGTACATCACTTATGTAAAATCTGTACTATACCTTTAGCCTGTCTCCCCAGTTCCAGCTGGCATCTCAAATTCAACGTGTCCAGTGTGGAATTCATAATCTTCCCTCTGTGCTCAAACTCAGTTCTTCCCCTAGTTTCTTTTAATGGAACCGTTATACGTTCCCCCAGTTGTCAAGGCTTAAAATCCAGGAATTGCCTTTGATTTCTTCCTCTCTGACCTTCCTCACATCCAATCAACTGCCAAATTCTGTAGAGGCCATCTTTCCAGTGTTTCTTGAATCTATCCCCTATCTTTTATTCCACTGCCACCACTCTGGTATCTTTTATTCCACTGCCACCTTTTTACTTTTGTCTAGATTATTTTAATAGCTTTTAACTGATCATTCTGCTATAATCTATAGACCATGACTAGATTAATCTAACAAAATTGAGTTCCAGTCTGTTCCTGTGATACTCCAAAACCTGTTGCTGACTGAATCGAATTCAAATGCTTCAACCTAGCATTTAAAGCCTTCACAAATTGGCCTCAACCAGACTTTCCCGTCTCATTTCCCACTACTTCCTCATGTATGTACCCTATACCTCAGCCAAACCTGAGTACTTGGTGTTCCTCTAATATATCCTTCTCTGCCTTTGTGCCTTTGCTTATGCTTTTCTCTCTACCTGGAATGCCTGACCATCCTTCTCATCTCTGCTTTTTGAAATCCTACCCACTCTTCAGCAGATAGCCAAATAATTTTTCCTCTTTGAAACTTTCTTGATTCCCAATCCTTTCATCTTTCACCTTACAACCAAATAGGATTTCATTCTCTTTTGAATACTCCATAGCACGTTGTTTATATTTCTCATATAGAACTTAAATGTAAATTCCCTTTTCTCTCCTAGATAATGAATTCCTAGAGGGCAGAGCTACCACCTTTTTTTTTTTTTTAATCTTTGTATTCTTCATAGCATCTAGCATAGTACATTTCATAGAGTAAATATGTTATTAAGTGTAGATTGAATTGATAGATTCGGGTATGTCTCTGGGGTAGAATATGCCACTAATCAGAACCTCGTACTGTTTCTTAGCAGTGTTTGATTTTAAACCTCAACATCAGTTCCTTCTGCCATCCTGTAATGTGTATAACCAGTCCCTCCTGAAAGCCTATGGCCCAAGGTATGTATCAGAACAAGGATGGTAAAGTGGTGAGAAGTGATGGTTTGTTTTTCCAAGAGGGGAAAATTGGACTGTGTTGATGTTTATAAGCATGAGGGAGACAGGACATTGTGTGCTTAGTCCAACTTCCCCTTTTCTGAGAAATTCTTTCTTACACAATTCAGTAATCCATTTGGCTCAGCCCTGCCACCCACTGGGTAAATTAATGTACTATCAAGACCCTTAAGTCCAAGAATTGTCTCAAGCACACAGAAATTTTTCTGAGACCTGAAACTTGACCCATACTGCTCCCCTGAGTGGTGAAAATGATTCTTTAATCATGAGAAGAAAGGAGCAGAGGAAGCAATATGGTGTTCATGACTGAGAGTAAGAAACTACATATTAAAACAGTTTTCTGTTTTTTATCCAGACTGACATTTAACAATACTTTCTTTGTTAATAGCAGTTTATAGTGTCCATAGAGCTAACTATACATGTGTATTATAAAGCAATTGCACAAACATTTGATCCTCACTATATAGGCCGGCAGATATTTTGTAGAAAGGAATATTGCGATTCAGAGAGCTCAAGTGACTTGCCCAAGTTCACACAACTAGGGTAAACTTCATCTGATTTATGGTCAAAGATCTTTCCACTAGAGCATCTCTGATCCTTAAAAAAAAAAGTCATCTCCTTTGTAAAAATTTCTGTGATTTCTACAAGCAGATTTAATTGTCACCTTCTTTGTATTCCTACAGCATGTTGAACATACTTCTGTATGTTAAGAATATAGATCATTTATCTTGTAATTATCTGTTTATCTGTCTATTCCTTCCCACTAAACTCAGCTCCCTGAAAGTAGGAACCACATTGTTTTGTGCCTTAGGCATAGTTTAGGTGCTTCAGAAATTCTAAAGAAGGGTCAAAATCAATCCATACGATTATTTTCACCTGATCAGCTAATGTGTGGCATATGTTGTCCATCCCATTGCTCATCCTTCTGATTTTGGTTTCTTCTCCAACACTGATGGTATCCCCTTCAGGTTTTAGGCTTGGTTGTGGTAGATGCAGGGCAGTGACCTCCATAAAGAGAAAAATAAAACCATGGCAGAACATTTTGTTTCAGACGCTATATTTTTAACAAAAGGCCTTTCACTTCTTGGCTGGGTGAGGTGGGGTGGGAGAGCAGAATGCAGAGGCTGATTAACTTTTTAAAAATTTGACTTACCTAGTTCCTCAGAGGTAAGAGTAGAAGAAAAGTGCTGTATCAAAGACTGATTACACGAAACCCTTGATCTTAAAAATATTGGTTCTTTGAACCAATAGCAAAGAATAGTTCCGAAATAGCCTTGTAGTAGAGGCAGAATCTAGTTATCCTTCCTGATTTCTCTTTCACTTTCTCAAAGCCCATCTTCCATTTACACACAAATTTTATCTCAGGAAACATATGTAATTTAGTTCTTCCTATCAATTGTTGGGAGGATAATGAATAATTTGGTTTGGGAGTAGGCAGAAAAATTGAGGAAGGCTTTTATTTTCTAAAGTTCTGCCTTCTTTTCTTTCCTTAGTGCTGGTGCAGTTTCTTGGCACTCATCTTGAGAACGATAATTACTGGACGGTGGAAATTGTCTGTTTCCTTGAGAAGAAATGTAGGAAGGAACTTGCCGTGGAGTTAGAAGGTAGAGTGAAGCGGGTAGGGAGGGGTTGAGTGGATCTGAGAAATGGTTGAGGTGGTCACAAGTCCAGGAAGTTAAGGGGAAAAGCTCAGGACTGGCCAAGGTAGAAATGCCCTCTCTTTTTTAAGTCAAAGTAATGTAGTATAATGTAGTTAAAATCACATAATATTTAATGTTTACACAAAAAAACAGCAGTTCTTAAGTCCCTCTACTGAGATAGTGTCTTCCAACTTTTCATCTGGTATTTACTTCATACTTCTAAATTATGTGTTTCTTATTTTCTTAATTTAGAAATATTAGACATATCTACTCTTTTTTTGTTAAAGTAATTGAAATTTTAAGCATCTTACATCACATTGTATCTCTACCCTCCCTTTCCTCTTTACTTATCCTCCCAATACAGTTATATCGCAATTTTGGCTAAATTGATAGTCAGTGTTTACTTTATTATCACCGTGTAAATAATATCTATTGTAGAGCCAAGTAGTGTATTTTGATATTTTTATGTCTTGAACAACCCTTTGTTTGTTGTGAAGTTATAATAATTTATTTAGTTTACTATGCACCTATCTTCAGTTTATTTCAGAAATGCAAATTCTGTCAAATGCTTATTAATATTTTCTCTCAAATGATCAACATATCAGATAATCTAAGAAATTAATTTTCTTTTCCTTGGAGACTTGCCCCATCCTCACTAAGTAATTCTTTTTAGTCACCAACGCCACCTGCTGTCTGTTAGTGGAGTGGAATGAGAAAATTATGAGGCACAGGGTTGATATTTTTAAACCAGAAAATGTCCTTTCTATGGTCTCTGACCTTGAGAGTGACAATTTGGAGGAAGGAATATGGTCCTTGTGATAGGAGTAGAGGAGAGAATATAAACTCGTTACATATTCTCTTCCCTTGCCCCATCATCCTCTTCTTTTCTGTGTTTTCCTAGAAGAAGGAAAGTCTGTTCTATTGTTCTTTTTTACGCTATGGTGATTCTAAGCCTTTGATCCACCAAAGGAAGAGGGAAAGGTGGGCTATTCATTTTTTTACAATGTCAGCTTTATTGGGTATACTCGATGTATGATAAACTACACATATTTAAAGTGTATAACTTCATGGGTTTTGACAAATGTGTACCCATGAAATTGCTGCCACAATCAAGATAATGAATATGTTGCTCCCAAAAGTTTCCTCATGCCTCTTTGTAAACCATCCCTCTCTCTCTCTGCCCATCTCCAGGCAACCATTGATCTCTTCACTTCCACTATGTATTAGTTTGCATTTTCTATAATTTTATGTAAATGGAAGCAAACAGTATGTTCTCTTTTTTGTTGTTATTTTCTTTCACTTGCATTATTATTTCGAGATTTGTCACGTTGTTGTGTATATCGATTTATTTCATTTTATTGCTGAGTAGTATTCTCTTGTATGGATTTACCACAATTGGTATATCCATTTGCCTGTTAATGGGTTGTTTCCAATTTCCAGTTTTTGGTTATTACAGACAAAACGGTTATGAACATTTATATTCAAGTCTTCGTGCAGACACATGTTATCATTTCTCTTGGGTCAATGCTTGGGAGTGGAATGTTTAGCTTGTATGGTAAGTGTATGCTTAACTTTTAAAGAAGCTGCCAAACCATTTTAGAAAGTGGTTGTACTGTTTTACATTCCCATCTGCAGCATGTGAGAGCTTCACATCTTGCTGGCACTTGATATGGGCAATCTTTTTGACCATATTCTAGTACATGTGTAGTGTGTTCACATTGTGGTTTTAATTTGATTTGCACTTCACTAATGAGTAATGATGTTGAGCATCTATTCTTGTGCTTATTTTAAGCCATACATTTTTAAATACTTCATTGCTAATAGGGCTAACCCTAAGTTTGGGCAAAGGAAACATTGTTACATGACAGGTGCCATAAAAGAACCTCATTCACCAGTTGGCCATGAAATCATTACTTGAAATTCCCACACTTGAGGAATAAAGTTACTCTTTTGAATTAAGAGAATCAATATAACAAGCAGTTTCTGAAAAAGATGTTTTGAGTTAAAAGGCCTGTGTTATCTGTAAGTGAAGGGGCAGCCCTGGATATTTTTCCTCCATTAGACCAGATTGTTTTCTTATTATCAAACTGTCATTTCATAAAGTACAGAGACTGTGCTTTGAGGAAATGTCAGAGTGGCTGTGGTCCTTAGAGGAGATGGAGAGGAGGGATACGGGCATGAAGAATTGCAAGAGAAATTTGAAATGGCAGTCAGAGAGGACACCTGTCTGGTAAGCACTGACCAGTGTGTATGTATTTCTGTTCTTGGGGAGTATGGTCCCGTGAGTGAGGCTGAGAGAAGTGGGGGAAGATAAGGGTTAATACATGATTACATCAGGGAGGGCAGGCTCTAGATATTGGGTACCTGAAGGGGGAGACTGAGACCAGAAAAAAGGGGAAAATACTGAATATAAAAGTTACCTCCTTCATCATTTTGTTCAGTGTGGCACTGTTACTTTAGAACATCCTAGACTACAACAGTTTCTATTCCCTGTCTTTTCTTCGGCAAACTAGATTCCTTCAAATTCCCCACCCCCGCCCCCCACCAGCTCTCCCTTCTGGGTTTCGTATGACAGAAGAAGAAAGTAGCTCTTGTAGTGGCAGCCACTGCTGCAGCACCCCTTTCTTGCCCAGCTCCACAACCAAAATCTTTAATGGCTCTGTTTCCTTGACAGTATTGTAGTGATTAAGAGTTAAGGTTCTGGAGGGCCTGGCCCAAGTGGTTAAGTTTGCTTGCTCTGCTTGGGCGGGATCCTGGGGGTGGACCTAGCCCTGCTCCTCAGGCCGTGCTGAGGCGGCATCCCACATAGCAGATCCAGAAGGACCTACAACTAACTATGTACGGGAGGGCTTTGGGGAGAAGAGGAAAAAAAAATGATTTGCAACAGATGTTAGCTCAGGTGCTGATCTGCCTGGGTTCAGTTCCTGGCTCTATTGTTCATTAGCTGTGTGACTGTGGGTGAGTTGCTTAATCTTCCTGTACCTCGGTTTCTTTATATAAGAATAGAAATAAGAATATTACCTTCCATAGACAGTTGTAAAGATTAAATGAATTAATAATTTAACAGTGTTTAGAACATTGCCTGGCAGGTTTTAAGCTCTCAATAAATGTTAGCTGTTAATTGAATTTAAACTCCTTGGACCCCCTTTCAAGGTGCTTCATAATCTGGCCTCTGCCCATCTACCCTTCTATTCTGTTACTTCTTGTCTGCTTCATTTGAGTTTTGCTGGTTTCCTCAGTGAATCTATGCATAACTCCAGATAGTTTCCATTGCCTAGAAGGTCCTTAACAATTCAAATTGTACCCAGTCTTCAAAGGTCACTTCAAAACCCATCTCCTGTACTTATTACTTATTATTTCTCGAGTTCTTATCAACCATCTGCCAATCTGAATTCATGGTACCATAGAATTTAATGGCTAATTACACACATCACTCCATGTGGGTCACTTTTGTCTCCCTAATAGCATGTAAACTTCCTGAGGGCACAAACAATATTTGCTACTTCTGAGCCCTCTTTCAGTGGAGTGAACACAAATCCTTTACTCCATTTCAAGCATCTGTAAAGAGATTCAACACAGGCAACAGAGGAGGATGTGAAGAATTCATAGCTTTAATAACAGAGTGGTTAGGGGTGGGGATGATAGCTTCTTTCCTCTCTGTGCCATTCTCCAAAGGCAGAGATTCCCTTCATCTAAGATCCAGACAACCCTCACTTCATTTCTGAACCAAGAAAGCAGAACACATCCTACCCACATATATTCATCAAATAGATTCTTTTCCTTGATCATTTCCCCCTCTTTCCATCTTCTAAGAGAAAATGGCGTTAGATTTTGAGTTTCTTATGGGTAATGGTCATGTCTTCCTCTTTCAGTTCTCCCCTCTCAGAAGTCTCAACCCTTAAGTTTTCTATGCATAATCAGGACCCCTATAAACTCTAAGCTTGAGGGGTGATCTCAAGAGTAGATGGTCTGGAACAATTCATTTACTATAAATGGGACTGGGAAAATTGGTGAAGAGCCCCTACAGAGGTCTGGAATGCAGAAACCTTGCCCAGAATCCTTACTCTGTCATCATTTCCACCCTGGACTGCAGCCTTATCTGATTCTGGATAAATGTCATTGTTTCATGTGTCTCCCTAGTCCCCACTATTTCCTTCAGTGATTCTCTATGTTCTTCCCTGCCAATCTCTATCCCCAAATCATTTCTAAACTAGTCATAGGATTGCTGGCCTAGTTATTGAATGCAAAGCCACAGAATAAAGAGCCCAGAAAGGAGTGGGGCTAGGAGGCTTGCTGAGGAAAGAGGAACTCCGGCATCTGAGGGGAAGAGGTGCAGGTTTTCTAAGTCTGGCAGGAAGGCTCTGGCATCCTCCAGAGCTGCCTGAGCTGCCACAGTAAAGTTGGGGTCACCAGAGATTAAAACATCAAAGACACAGGAATGGAAGTAAGCGTCTTCAACTGGCAGCCCTTTCTTGCACAGCTGTCTGGCAATATCAATGGTTATAGCTCCCCGACGATTGCGCTCTGAGGGAGAGAGTCGTTGACTTGGGGGGCACCCCCCAACACAGAGCTGCAGGTCCTGCTCAGCTGAGAAGGCCCTGGCTACATCCTCTGCTACTTTGATGGAGAAGGAGAGTTGCCCAGCTGTCTGCCGAATGATTATAGTTGTGCCAATATAGGAAGCTCGGATCTCCACATGGCTTCCAAGGTTAGCTGTTTGAATGGACAAACTTGAGCCCCCAGGTCGGTCACCTCCATTGATAGAACCATCTTCAAAGGCTGCAGGAAGATTGCCCACCTCAGCCTGGTAGACCTTCTGATCAATGCATTCCTGCATGTTCTTAAATATAATGGTGAGCTGTGAGGGAAAGAGGGAAAACAGTTCATTTTGGGCTCAGTGAATCCCACCTCCCTTCCCTCAATTAGGCCTCATACATAGACAGGGATATGATCCTGGCAGAGATACAAGGCTTATTATGGCTCTCACCCCTTGATCCCTTCTTCTCTTTATGTTGCAATATTGCCTCATCCCTGGTCAACCCTTCTCTCTCCTTTTTGTTCTCAATCTCAGCAACTCCCACAGGAGAAGGATAAGTTTCCCTGCTGTAACTCCTCAACCCAGGGGTCTTCAGCTTTTGTCTCTCTAGCTTTCTCTTCAGTGTTTTCTGCATTTGAGTGAAATTCGCACCAAGGAAAAGTGATTTACAGGAGTAAGTGTTTGGTAGGAAGGAGTGATTCAAAATGTGGGGGCGATTGAGGAAGAAAGGGAATAGGAAGCATTGCTAGGGAATAGCGGGAATGGGATGGTTACCACCTGGGGTGAGTCCCTCACCTTCCGGGTGGTGGTGGCGTTGGCTCCCGATGCCACGGGAGAGCTGGTGGCCTGGACGAAAAGGAAGTCATTATCCAGCAGGGGCCAAGCTCCTTGGACACGGCACGTGTGAAAATGGTGGTGGAAGCTGCGCACGTGGGGGTCCCCGAAGGAGGCGCAATGCAAGAAGCTGGGGGGACGACCGTGCAGCCGGGAAAACCGGCCTTCATAGTCACAGGGGTCCGGGGCTGGGGGGCCAGAGGAGCGGATGGGGCCCGCGCCTGGAAGGGCTGGGCCTCGGGGTGGGGGAGGGGCCGTGGGGCCTTGGCGGGAGCAGTTGTGCTGGATCATCAAGTCTTCGATGCCGTGCACAGCCGAATGGAAGGCGAGGTCCCCGCGGCAGGTGCGGGCAGTGCGCCGAGTGCAGAGCGCGTAGGAACGGAGGGCTCGACAGAGGCCGATGGAGCCCACCCCTCCACCCCGGCCTCCTCCTCCTCCTCCTCCTCCTCGAAGCGCTCCTGATGAACCCCCACCCCTAAGGTTCAGGGTGGACGATACATACTCAGCATTGCAGCGGAGGATCTTGCATTGAGAATGAGCTGAGGACAGAAAGGAGAGGATTGTGAGGTGGTCCCCAGATCCCTGCTCCATTTGAGTATGCTCTCCCAAATCTCATCAGGGGATTCCAGCCATTCCTAAAACCCAGCTGAAGGCCTTCTCCAGTCCCCACCTCCCCCCCCCACCCCCCCCCCGCCCCTTCCTAGTCGTGTCCTCGCTCAGTCTTGCTAAAAATGTGTAAGCTGGCTATATCTCTTCTTCCCATCATCAAGGACTTTCCCAGTACCCTTCGCCAAGATGAATGGGAAACAAAATATACCCATTTAAGAGTGATGCAAATGACGGAGACTCCTCAGCATCCATCTCTTCTCACTCACACATGCTCACATGCCCACCCTACATAGCAGCCTACCCTCTAGATTCCCCAAACCCTTCCCTAGCCCTTCCTTACCATGTCCACAGAGGAGCAGCAGGAGAGTGAGAGTGCTTAGAGTTGGGGGACTGCCAAGGGGGGACCGGGGACTAGGGGACTGTCCTGGATCCCCCATACCTATCCAGCCAGGTCCCCCCATGCTCCGGTTCTTTCCAGCTGATGACCCTCCTACCTAGTGAATTTTGACTGGACGTCCTGTAAGGGACTGAAAAAAGAAATTTGTCTGGGCATGGGGAGAGAGAAGAGTTGAAGGTTGTTCAGGATGATGTGAAGAGGATCTGGGGAGATTAAGAAAAGAATGAGCAGACTGGAGTTTGGGGAGAAAAGGGCTCCCCAGACTGTAAGTGTGGCTGTTAAGCCTCTGTGCCCTCCTCTTGTGGCCACTTTCAGGTCCCTTATGCAATACCCCTAGGTGGGAGTGGAAGGAAGGTTGAGTGGACTCAGGGAGCAGAGTCCACTGGATTGCCACATCTGAACTACCAAACAGCAGAAATATCAAAAAAGGAGGAATCATAGGGATAGATCAGATCCCAGTCATTTTAGTGGACTCCCCAATAGAATTAGGATCTGAAAATACTTCAGAAACATATCTCTTATTTGCCCCTCCCCATCAGGTGGGGACACCCTCCAGGGGTCATTCATTTCTTTTTCTCCTTTTTGTCAGAATTTTCAGCAAGAAGGAGTAAGGGTGGAATACCCATCCTCTCTCTAGAACATCAGTATTCAAATGAAAAGGAAACCAATCTCTTTCATCTACTCTAAAGAGCTGCAATTATAATCCCTCTCTCTCATGGAATAAAGGGATGCAAACCAAGCATGCAAATCAGTGTTTGTTTGTTCTGACTCAACAGTTCTTGAATTTTCCAAACCTGATTTAAGAACCACTCTTTTCATTAATCTTCCCTTTGCAAATTCAGAAGTTCTCAGTCTTTTGATGAGGAGAGGGCTTGGAGAGGGGCTCTCCTGTCTTGGGGTAAGGATGTGCTTGGGGGAAGAGTCATGCAAGAGGGAGAATAGGATGGTGGGACTAAAGTTATGAGGAGAAGTCATTTACAAGGAGTAGCCTCCATTGGAAGTCCAATGTGAAGGGCACTGCTAAGGAGGGGCAGGGTAGAAGGGTATCAGTGACTAATCATCTGAGGTTATGTTTGGCCTTGGTGAGAAAACCACAGAATAAAGGTTGTGGGAAACTCCTTGTAAAGAAGCAGATTTCATCAGAAGTCTTGAGGTAACAAGGTAAGGAGTGAGCAAAGTCTACTTAAGGAGAGACTGAGGATTAAACTTCAAATGGCCAGGGGCCAGAGTCCAGAAAGAAATAAGACAGAAAGAGAAATGAAATTGAGATGCCTTAGTATGGAAGAGATCCTAGCTTTTGGACCAGGGACATCCACATATGTGTCGTAATTTTATGAAAGTCTAACTTCAATCCAAAAGCTTATTAAAGGAACTGCAATTTCATTTTCACTTACTGTTTCCAGAAGTCAAACTGATATCCAATTCTCCAGCCATGACTGCCTACTCTGTTGGTCAGCTCCAGCCAGGGGATCCCCCGTCTCTTTCTCCATGTCTCCCCCAGGTCCTCAGACCGGCTGCAATCTCACTGAGGTCAGGGAGCCAGAGAAGGTCTGGTATGGGGGGAAGGGAGAGTATATGGCTGGCCGGAGTACTGGACAGCTGAGCGGGGGAGGGAGGTGGCTACTGAGTTGACTGTTTTAAAAATAGCTAAGTCCAAAATTCCAGGAGTGTTGGTGGGGGTAGGGTGTGGGACTGTGGGGGAGTCGGGAGGGTAGGAAGATTAGAAAGAATATGGAGTATAGGGTGCCAAGTGGGGGAGGGGAGACAAAAATATTACAGGGAAGTCAGATAGCCAGTTCTAGCTTATATGACTCTAGTCACTGCCTACTCCAGGCAGCCCTCCAGCATTGTCAATAATGAGCTCCTGGCCTTTAAAAATTAGGGTGGGCAATTGTATACCTTTTGTTCATCCTCATCCCTGCTGTATTGTATATTGCATTTAGTTTCTACAGAACATATCTAGGAGGTAGCTGACTTTAAATAAGGTCCATAGCAGAGGCAGTTCACAGCCCCTCCCCCATTTTTGCAGAGTATTTCAGAAGGACTAAAAAAGCCAGCTGTCCAGAGAAGAAATCTGAGCTCTGAGTTGTTTAGGATGAGGGTTTGTTTCAGTCTACCAGCTCAGATCCTTGCAGCTGTCTATCCCCCTATCCTCCATTTTCATCCCCTTAGTTTATACAGCAATTCCCCTTCCCTCACTCTCACCAATAAGCAGTAAAAAGCCCCTGAGTTGCTGGGGGAGGAGGCTAGCAAGGGCAAAGAGGTGAAGAAATAATAGAAATAGAATTTTTTTGTAAGTTACTAATCCACAGGGGAGGGGGACTTGGAGAGAGAAACTGAGAGAAAAAGAGATTCAGAAAGATACTTTTGTGGAGTAACATAATCTTGTGACCTTTAAAGATATTGCAACCAAGGAATTTAGCCATGTCATATTTTTGCAGCCATAAGCGTCTGGGATCATCATCTCTTAGTACTTGCCAAGTGAAATTAACACAAGGGCTGATTCCAAACAGTGTCAGTAAGGGATCTGCATTAATTGACTCTACATTTAATTCAAAATCTAGAGGCCCACACAGTACTCTTCCCTTTATTTTGTATATATATGAGAAAAAACTGTTTGTTGCATATATATATATGACAAACTTAGTTTTTTCTCGACCACCTGAGGCCATATCACAAGGGCTTTTTTTACAAAAATGTAAAATGCCCCCAACCAAACTATTCAAGTGACTTTAAAGCACAATAATTTGACTATGACATCCCAAATGGGATACACTCTTAGGACAAAAAGAAATGCAAAAATATTTTAAAGTAGTCATATTGTTGGTGGTAGTGTTGTTATTGTTGTTTTGAAAGTATTGTGGGTAGATTGTGGGATAAAACAAATGAGTAATAATGTTACTATCTTTATGAACTTGGATTTTTGGTGTAGAAAAAAGAGATACAGATTTCTGATTGAAGAAGTCAACTGAAAACTGTATAATTCTGAATTTAAACTGTATTTTGTCCTAAAACATTTTCTAGCTTTATCCTGCAAAGGCCTAGAAACAATAACCCAGTAGCAGTGAACGCCCCTAGTGTCCAAACTGAGCTATCTAAATGCCCTTTCTTGCTAACAGGAACTCCTTGGAGAAATTTCAAGTATGGGGCAAGAATTGTCCAAGATAAACAAGGAAGCTTTCAAAGACTATTAGGAGTGTATCAAAAAGACTCAGAAGCAACTAGAATAGTTCCGCCTGGCCAAAGATGGGACAAGTTGAATGTCAAAATGGATAATTTCTGGGCCTGGCCCTGTGGCCTAGTGGTTAAGTTCACGTGCTCCGCTTCAGCAGCTCAGGGTTTTGCCAGTTTGGATCCTGGGCTCGGACATGGCACCACTCGTCAAGCCATGATGAGGCAGCATCCCACATGCACCAACTAGAAGGACTCACAACTAAAATATACAACTATGTACCAAGGGGTTTTGGGGAGAAAAAGGGAAAATAAAATCTTTAAAAAAAAAAAAAGGATAATCTCTGTGATGGATTTAAACATATCCAATATATTCAAACTGTGAGTTCACAATGATAGTTAAAAATACAAACTCGTTGGTCATTGTTGGAGAATGCTAGAGGATCAACTCATTATTTTGAAAACTGCTAGTAATTGGAAAGAATCAAGCGTTTATCCTATTTTTTCCTGTAGTAATTCAAGACGAGGAAAGTTTCTCTTTATAGAAGTTTTCCAGCAAATGAATGAAGAAGGAATGGCATAATTAGAATATCAACATTTTGTAACTCCTAATGAATTAAGGTATCTAGGCAACGATCAACAATGGCTGTTATCCATCACAAAAGGAGAGACAAACATTATGTTCTTCTGATCATAGGTGAAGTACACAATTCCACCTATGAAGTAGCCTTGCAGTCTGAATCTGATCAACTTCTAGACTAGAGCTAATTACTAATTTACGGGAAACACAAGAGACATCAAATGATACCTCAGAGGTATCAGAGGTGCAAATCCAAACTGTAGGAATATGCTACAGGACAAATGATCTGGGTTCTTCAGCAAATAAACAGGGGGAAGAAAAGAAGATAGAGAGGGAACTTATAGACACATCAAACAGCTGGAGAGGATGGACTTTATTGGATCCTAAATCAAGGAAAAAAAAATTATGAGACAATTGGGGAAATTTGAATGCTGATGAACGCTTACTGGATACTTGGTGATTTATAAGAAATTATTGTTAAAGTTGTTGATGCAATAAAGGGTACTTTTAAAAAAACAAGTGCTTATCTTTTAGAGACATATCTTGAAATATTTGCAGATAAAAAGATAGGATAGCTGGGATTTGCTTCCAAATAATCCAAGACAGGGGAGAAGTGGGTGGGGGTAATGATGAAACATGATAATTGTTGAAACTGGATAATGGATACATAGGGATTCACTATACTAGTCTCTTTTTTTGGTAAATGTTTGAAAATTTCCGTAATGACATTTTAAAGTCAGAAGTCATCTGTGGGCCCTTTGAGGTTATTGGAGCAATTTGACCATGGTCCTTGTGAAAGCCCATGGGCCAAACACCACTGGGAACAAACCTGTATTCAAAAAAGTTGGGTTTGTTTGACTTACTACAGCAAGGAAGAGAATGCTGCAGTGGAATTATGGGGCCATTTCAATAAGGGAAAGTTAGGAGGAACCTCTTATAGAGTTTGGGTTTCTGTTGGATGATTCTGAACTAGAGTTCAGAATTGTGAGGGCCAGTTTTGGATTGAATAGTGTCAAGAAGCAAGGGCATTTCAATGATTGGGTGCCTAAATTTTTATCTAGGAGGTGGGAGGATTAAAGAGGGATTGGAGCTGAAATTGGTTAAAACAACAGCAAAAAAGCAGCAATTACTCTTGTTAGAAGAGGGGATGTTTGCTTATTTTTGTGGTTGCAGAGTGATCTTGTCTCTGTTTTATTCCAAACAGTTGTGGTATAGGTCTGATAAGCTGAGAGATAATAATTGTCAACCTTGACTTCTATACTCAGTTAAAATATTATTCCAGAATTAAAAATAAATAAAACATTTCAAACAAACCAAAACCTGAAGGAATTTACCACCAATAAATCCTCATCAAAAGAACTGTTAAAAAGATTTACTACAGAGAGAATGATTTTGAGCAAAGAAGGATATATTAAGATGGGAGAAGAAATGGTAAAAAAAGAAAATTGTGTGGCTAAATCTAAACAATTACTGTATTTTTAAAATGTGTCTGGCAGTAAAAAATACAATAATAACATAAAACAGGATGAATGTAATTAAAACTGTCTGAGGTTCTCATATTGTTTGGGAGAAATACGTCAAAATTGATTGGATTTATGCTTTAATTAAGATTAAGATTTAAGAATGCATTGTAAGGGTAGGCACCAAAATAATGGAAAAAAATAGTGTGTTATTTCTGAACCAAAAGAGGAGAAAAAGGGAATTAAAATAACAAAACAAGACAAAAACTTAGTCAAAAACAAGACAAGAAAGGAGGAGAAAAAAGGAAAAGTATAAATCAAAACACAATAATAATATGATCTAAAATTTAAAACCAGGTAATTCTCACTGCTCTGTAGAAAGTGATTTTGGAGAGGGGGAAGAGTGGAAGTGGAGTAAGCCATGCAGGATTAAGACTGTGGCCATGGAAACATTGAGAAGTGGTCAGCTTTGGGATCTATTTTGCAAATAAAGCTATAGGACTTGCTGATGCTCAGATATTGTTCTTGAGACTAATTTTTACTACTTTTGACAATGTCTTTTTTTTTTAAGTAGGTGAGATCATTTCTTTTATGATTCTCTTCCTAATGAGGCCTTAAACTAGTCTGTTTTCTATAAGTCCATGGCCCTTGATAGGAAGTTTCCCTGCTCTTCTAGAAGATGGTCACTAACTCTTTGTTGCACCACTCACAATAATTTGGAGCATGGTTCAAGTCCTTAAATCTTTCCCATCCCATTTACAGACTTATCTCCTTTACCCCTTTGGAGTCATTTATATTGTAATCTTAAGTTACTGCATGCTCATTCAGTGTTATGAAGCTGTGCTGTGACAGGAAAGGTAGTGAAATGAGCTGGTAACAACTACTAATTTGTATACTATTGGTACTAGGATAAAAAATCCCACCTGTAGCTGAGGGTAGAATCATCTTTGAAAGAACAGACAAGGTTAACTGATAGGAGAAACATAGCAAGAGGGTATTATGTTGGCCTTACAATAAGAGAGAAGCTTTGGAAATGGGTAGGGAGCATTGTCATGAGACACAATAAAATAGATCTACCTGGACAAGAGTAATCATCATAATAGAAGTAGTTTAAATAATAGCATTGCTGAACATCTGCTGGTGCCAGATGCTATGTATGAGATTTATAACCCTTACAACAACTCTGAAAGGTAGATTTTATGCCCATTTTACAGATAAGGGAGCTGAAACTCAGAGACCATCTCGTCCAAGGTTGTCTAATTCAAGTCCAGATTTATCTGACTCAGAAGCCAATACTCTTTGCATTATAGCGTCTTTTATAGGTTCACAGGTGGCTGAGTTTAGATGATGAAAAAGAAAACAGAAAAGGTACAGATTTGGACAGGGATGTGAGACATAGAACAGAGGAAACAGTCCTTAGATCTTCAAATTAGAATGCTGGCTAGGAGAATGGGCCTATCACTAAGTGGTGAGAAGAGAGGCTGGCATCCAGCTTCTATATATGGAAGGAGTTCAACAAAATTCTTATGTGTTTCAGCTTATTTAAACTATATTACTAAACCCCTAACTTCTTGCAGTATGCTGAAAAAATAGAAGATAATCATTTGATAGCCTCTTTTATTTTGTGTCAAATGAAAAAACAAGGAAACAAGATGCTTTTTTCAAAATTTATTTCAGATAAACCAAATGATGGTCGTTATGGTGTTCAGTTGTTACAGGTATAAGGGTCTACTTGATAAATTTACCATATGAGAAAAGTTTACCTTTTTTGGCAGCTTGATATATTTCCTTTTAAGAAGCAATGAGAATTACACAACTCATTTCCTTTCTCTTTTTGTTTTAACTGTTTAGAAGTTCAGAGGAAAATCTAATGCTCAATTATAGTATTTATATTAGCTTGGGTTTTTCCTATATATTTTGTCTTTCCTATAGCTTTTGAACTTTCTATTTTTATGTTAGTTGTTTTTTGTTATGCTTGTTTTTGGTTACATGTAAGGTGTTTATTTTTTTGCAAGTCATGTCAAATCTGTTTTGGAAAAATTAAAGTTCAAATAAAAGCAAATGAAATATTTTTGGAAATGTGAATTTAAATTTAAATTAAATAAAAAGGCATTCATTTTTCATAGCTTGAACTTTTGACATTTTGTTCATTTGGAGCTATTACCTAAAGACATATTCTTTGTGCCACCTTTACCCACACATTTGATGTTTTTGTCATTTCCTGGAAAGGTGAAGAAAGCAGTGCTTGCATTTCCCTGTATTACAATGAGAGTTCCAAAAATAAAATGTTTCTAAAATCAAAGACTGCTGATGCAGTAAAAGATGGGTTTCCTTTTGTTAAACTGATTAGGATGTTGGCAGTGTGAGATTACTTGGGACTGAGAGTTTATAAGTCAATGGTTCTTAACTTTTTTGGCTCACAGACTCATTTTCAAAATCTGAAAGATATGATCCCTGTCCTCAGAAAAATGCTCAAGTATGTGCACTTGATAATTTTAACCATTATACCTCTTATTAGAGGGCTAGAATAGACAAGACATGATTTCTCTTTATTGTGAAAGCACTGAATTCTAGCCACTAGACCACCAGGGAGCCACCTCTTTGCTGTGGGTAGCAGTAAGAGCAAGGTGGACACTTGCTAAATCACCCTTGAGTAAATCAGTCAATACTCAGCTCAAAGCAGTAATAGAACCATAGGCAGGAGGATTCTGCTCTTCCTGCTCCAAGGGTATTTCACGTTGCCTTTGAAGCAGTTCTGTTCTGGCCATCAAATAGTTCTAAAAAATACTTGAGTTGCTGAAGACTATCCACTGTAGTGTACACCCTCATAGATTTAGTTTTGTTTATCTGGTTTACATTAATTTCTTTTCTTCTTTTTTGTTTTTACTGGAGCCTCAGGACTATTTGTTTATTTATTTTTATTAATTTCTATCTTGAGGTCTTGTAGAGGGGAAAACTATTAACTATTTGAGTAGAACTCAGTTCTGTCTTGTTGCCATAAAGTGTTTTTATGTTTCTTGTTTCCTTTGTGGTGTGTTCAACATCCTGACCACGTGAAGAGTTAGGCACACTGTTAAAAAGCCATTATTATTTTTCACATGGTTTTGGTTATGTTTGTGGAGCCAGCCATCAGTGGCTCCTGGCCTCCATGGGAGTTGCAGAACTTCTAACATCTGAAAAAAGGATTATTCTCTTGATTGTGAAGGTGAGTGTGAGTAACTGATGAGGGTGGAGCAGAGGCAGTGAAAGTAATAAGAGAGAGATTAGGGTTCAGAACATATTGAGGTGTGTGGTAAGGACCTTGAGTGTAAAGTAACCTAAATCTTTCAGGCTTCCATTGCCTTCAGTGTTTCTAAATGGGGCCCTACTGGCATTATGGGAGGGATAATTCTTTGTCCTCTGGAACTGCCAGACATTTAGCATTCTCGTCTCCCCTCCCCTCCCAAGTGCCATCTGCCTTCCCAGTCATTGTAAATTTTAAAAGTGCCCCTACTTATTTCCAAAGGCCCCCAGGGAAGGTGGTACCACTTTGGTTGAGGAATACTGCTAGATATTCTCAATCCTAGGTAGTCTCACACTACCATGACCTAAACTGGCTTAGCAGGTCTTTTCACTGTATGGACGATCCTTGCTTTAGAAACAGTTTATTTCTGTGGAGCTAAGGACATGACCTTCCCAACACTTTCATAGAAGACAGATGGTTAATTCTTTTTAATTCATGTACTTGATGTCTCTCTGGAGCCTCCCAAGGACAGGGCCACACAAAGGTAACCCTCAGCCCCTTCACCTGTGGAATTTGGATTTCAAACCCCTGCTCCAAGTGTTCTAGGGACTCCCTACACCCCTATCCAAACCAGAGCAGCTCTGCTTTGAGCTGCTTTACACTTCGGGACTTGGGGTATGATTTCATTAGAAAAAAGGATTCTATTACTAAAATGGCTTGAAAAACCAGTAGATTATATTTTTGATCTAAGGTATCTCTTCTGATGCCAAAAGTCTTTATAATTCCAGCACTTACCCTGTCCCTTCATCTGAGCAGAACTTGGAAATTGGCTGGGCACAGGGGACATTTAGGCTGTTTAATTGCACAGCAGGATATCTCCTCAAAGTATCAGGTATTTTAAGCCCCTTATATATGGATTATTCCAAATTACCGGAGTCCAGGAGATACTGTAGGGTGAACTTTAGTGTATGAATTACCACCCCTTTGGGTCTACCTGCTGGATTTTTATTTATACACTGGAGATGTTCACCTAGACTGTTCTTCAGAAGGACTTTGGGTGTTTCTGATTGATTTCTGGACTCTAGCACACATGTGGTCCTCCATCTCCTGGAGAGCTGTTGGCATACTTGTGATAAATGTTGTGGACAAAATCCAACTGGACTGGTAGAAGAACTCATCATGAGAAATGAATAGTGATTAGGGTTGATGACTAATGCCTTGTGTGGTTTTTTTTTGGTCCTCAGACATTTATTGCTAATCAGGCAAAAATTTTTCAGTTGTTTAGGCCTGTGCTTTAACCACTGTTATGTCAGGAATAATGTCTGCCATTCTCCCAAATGTTAGATTTTATCTCCTTTCCCTGTTTCATCTTGAATTTGAACTATATTAATTAACCAAAATGAACTTGGATCCTGTTGCCACGCCAGGAACATTCTTAGCTAGTTGGCTTAGTTCAATTCTTCAGGTGTTCACTAAACACGACATTTGCTAGAAATAAATGATAGAATTAAGGCCTTCTAGGAGATTACGGTCTTGACATGGAGACAAAATATACACAAATGAAAAATAACAGTCAAATGCAAGACAAATGTAATATAGTGCTTACCGGAAAAAGTGCACTTTCCAGTGCCTAAAGCAGTGGCTCTTCACTTTTGGCTGCATGTTATAATTGTCTGGGGAGCTTTAGAAAATTCTGATGCTTAGACTATACCCTAAACCAATTATATCAGAACCTCTGGGGATGGGACTGAATCACCAGGATTTTTTTGTTTATACTCCGCATGTCATTTCATGTGCTGCTCAGGTTGAGAACCACTAGCCTAAAGTGAGAGTGAAGGAAGGAGTGTCCACGCACACAGGAAATGATAATAGGAAGAGCTGAGATTGATGTCTGGCATTATGTGGGAAAATCTGATGTCATAAAGTGGTTAGGGGCTCAGACGGATCTTGAAGCTCCACGTAAAAGGGAGTCTTAAATAATTTGGAGAGGCGATATCATCACTTCTAAGGCTAGATTGCTACTGGTATGCTGCAGTCATTCTGTTTCTTCACTCCCTCTGGTGGAATTAATTGCAATTTTTCTCATTCCCAACAAAGGACTACCTCTTCTCTAGCCCTAATCAATTCTAATTTTTATTTGTTTGTAAAATTGTTCTTTCTTTATTAAATTTGTTTCTTTTAAAAGTTTTTAATTGTGCAAAATGCACAACATGAAATTTACTATCTTGACCATTTTTAAGTGTACAGTTCAGTGGTGTTAAGTACATTCACATTGTTGTGCAACCAATCTCCAGAACTCTTTTCATCTTGCAAAACTGAGACTCTCTACCCATTAAACATAAATTAAATTTTTTATTTTGAGATAATTGTATCTTTACATACAGTTGTAAGATATAGTACAGAGAGATCCTGAGTACCCTTTACCCAGTTTCCCCCAATGGTAACATCTTGTGAAACTATGTACAATATTATAACCAAGATACTGACATTGATACAATCAGGATACAGGACATTTCCATCATAAGGATCCCTCATGTTGCCACACCTACTTCCCTCCCATCTCCATGCCCACCTTAACATCTAGTAACAACTAATCTGTTCTCCATTTCTATAGTTTTGTCGTTTTAAGAATGTTATATAAACAGGTTACGGTATGTAATCTTTGGGGATTGGCTTTTTCATTCAGCATAATTCTCTGGAGATTCATCCAAATTGTGTGTATCAGTAGTTTGTTCCTTTTTATTTCTGCGTAGTATTCCATGGTATAGACATACCACAGTTTGTTTAATGATTCACCTGTTGAAGGACATCCGCCTTGTTTCCAATTTTTGGCTCTTATTAATAGATGTGCTATAAACATTTACGTACAGATTTTTGTGTGAACATTAGTTTTTATTGCCCTGGGATAAATGCCCAGGAATGCAAATATATGGAAATTGTTTATTTCGGGTTTTATTTTGTTTTAATAAACTGCCAAACTGTTTTCCAGAGTGGCTGTACCATTTTACATTCCCATGAGCAATGTATGAGTGATCCAGTTTCTCTGTGTTATTCTCATCAGCATTTGATGTTGTTATTATTTTTAATTTTAGCCATTCTCATAGGTATGTAGTGATATCTAATTGTGGTTTTTCCCTAATGGCTAATGCTGCTGAACATCTTTTCATATGTTTATTTGCTATCTGTATACTCCTTTGGTGAAATGTCCCTTCATATCTTTTGACCACTTTCTCATTGGATTGTTTTTTTCACTGTTGAATTTGAAAGTTCTTTATACAGTCCAGATAATAGTCCTTTGTTGGGTATGTAGTTTACACATATTTTTCTCCCAATCTTGTCTTTTCAGCCTCGTAACAGGGTTCTTTGCAGAGCAAACGTGTTTAATTTTGATGAAGTCTACTTTATCAGTTTTTCCTTTTATAGATCATGCTTTTGATGTCAAGTCTTTGTCTAGACCTAGATCATGAGGAGTTTCTTCTATTTTTTTTTTTTTCTAAAAGGTTTTTCTTCACATTTAAGTTGGCCATCCACTTTGAGGTAGAATTTATAAGGTATAGACTTAGGTTGAGGGCTTTTTTGTTTGCTTTTTATTTGTTTGCCTAAGGATGTCCAATTTCTTCAGCAGTGTATATGGAAAATCTATTCTTTCCCCATTGAATTGATTTGCACAATTAGTAAAAAAAATCGGTTGGGCATATTTGTGTAGGTCTCCTACTGGGTTCTCTATTCTGTTTCATTGATCTGTGTATTTATCCTTCTGCTAGTACCACACTGTCTTGACTACTGTTGCCTTTTAATAAGTCTTGAAAATTGGTAAGCTGATTCCTCCCACTGAATTTTTCTTTTTCAGAATTTATTTTAGCTATTCTAGTTCCTTTGCCTTTCCATATAACTTTTAAAATAACTTTGTCTGTATCTACAAAAAATCTTGCTAGGATATCCCCTTCACTTATTTTTTATTGTGGCAAAATACATATAACATAAAGTTCACAGTTTTAACCATTTTACAGTGTGCAATTCAGTGGCATTTAGTACATTCAAAATGTTGTGCAACCATCACCACTATCTAGTTCCAGAACGTTTTCATCACTCCAAAAGGAAACCCTGTATCCATTATACAGTCACTCCCCACCCTCTGGCAATGACCAGTCTGCTTTCTGTCTCTATGGATTTGCCCATTCTGGACCTTTCATATACATGGAATCATACAATATGTGACATTTTGTGTCTGGCTTCTTTTGTGTTTTTGAGGTTCATCCCACTTGTAGCATGGCAGTACTTCCTTCTTTCTTATGTCCAAATAATATGCCATTGTATGTGTATATTACCATTTGCTTAACCATTTGTTTCTACTTTTTATCTGTTGTGAATAGCATGCTGCTATGCATATGCATGTACAAGTATTTATTTGAGTACCTGTTTTAAGTTCTTTGGGATTTATACCTAGGAATAAAATTACTGGGTTGTATTTATTTATTTATTTTTTATCTTTTTATTGCAGTAACATTGGATTATAACATTATACAGCTTTCAGTTGCACATCATAATATATTTCGAATTCTGTGTAGATTACATCATATTCACCACCCAAAAATTAATTATAGTCCTTCACCACACATGTGAGCCTAAGCACCCCTTTTGCCCTCCCTGCTCCCCCCTTCCCCTCTGGTAACCACCAATCCAATCTCTGTCTCTATGTGTTTGTTTGTTGTTGTTTTTATCTTCTTCTTATGAGTGAGATCAACTGGGTTGTATTCTGTGTTTAATTCTATGTTTAACTTATTGAGGAACTGCCAAACTGTTCTCCACAGCAGCGGCATTTTACATTCCCATCAGCAACGTACAAGGGTTTGAATTTCTCCTCATCCTCACCAATACTTGTTATTTTCCATTTTTTAAAAGTATAGCCATCCTGGAATGTGTGAAGTGGTATCTAATTGTGGTATTGATTTGCATTTCCCTAGTGACTAATGACATTGAGCATCTTTTCATGTGCCTGCTGGTTATTTGAATATCTTCTGAGAAATTCTGTTCAAATCATTTGCTCATTTTTTGATTGCGTTGTCTTTTTGTTGTTAAGTTGTACTCCCTTCATTCTTGAAGGATATTTTCACTGGGTATAGGAATCTAGGTTGACAGTCTTTTCTTTCAGTGCTTGAAAAATTTTGTGTCACTTCTGGCCTCCATAGTTTCTGATAAGAAATCTGCTGTTATTTAAATTGTTTTTCTCATACAGGTAAGGTGTCATTTTTCACTGCTTTCAAGATTTTTCCTTGTTTTTAGCTTTCAGCAATTTGACTGTGATGTGTCTTGGCATGACTTTATTTGGGGTTATCCTCTTTGGGGTTTGCTCAGCTTCTTTAATTGGTAGGTTTACCCCTCTGCCAAATTTGGGAAGTTTTCAGCCATTATTTCTTTTAGTACTTTTTTTTTTTAAAGATTGGCACCTGAGCTAACAACTGTTGCCAATCTATTTTTTTCTTTCTGCTTTTTCTCCCCAAATCGCCCCAGTACATAGTTATATATTCTAGTTGTGGGTCCTTCTAGTTGTGGCATGTGGGATGCTGCCTCACTGTGGCCTGATGAGTGGTGCCATGTCCGCACCCAGGATCCGAACCCGAGAAACCCTGGGGCACTGTGGCAGAGTTCACGAACTTAACCACTTGGCCATGGGGCTGGCCCACTTTTAGTACTTTTTTCAGTCCTGTTCTTTTTCTCTTCTCCTTCTGGGAATTCAATGACACAAATGTTAGACCTTTTGTTTTAATCCCACAAGTCCTTGTTACTCTCTGCTCTTTTTTTTCCACTCTATTTTCTCTGTTTTTCAGATTGAGTAATTTCTATTGTTCTAACTTCCAGTTCACTGATTCTTCCCTCTGTCCCCTCCATTCTGCCGTTGAGCCCATCCATGGAGGGTTTCTGTGTTGTCTTTTTTATTTCTAAAATTTCCATTTCTTCTTTATATCTTCTATTTCTTTGCTGAAACTTTTAATTTCTTTGCTAGGACCTTCTATTTTTCATTTATTTCACATTTGTAATTGCTTGTTGAAACATTTTTGTGATAATTGCTTTAAAATTCTTGTCAGATAAGTCTAACAGCTCTGGCATCTAGGTGTTGTCTGTTTTAAGTTAGACATCTTCCTCATTTTTGGTCTGATGAGTGTTTTTTTAATTAAAACCTGGACATTTTGGACTTGATCTTATTTAAACCTTCTGTCTTTGTTGCCTTTCTCTGATACTACTCAGAGGAAATGGTGGCGGGGGGGGGGGGGTGCCTTGTTACAGGTAGGCATAGGAGTCCAGGGTCCTCACTTGGCCTCCATTGACACCTGAGGGGCGGGGCTGCTTATTACTGCTGGGCAGGGGTAGGAGTTCCAGCTCCCCACCAGGCCTCCACTAATACCAACCTGGCTAGGAGAGGTTGCAGTGCCTCCTTACTGCTCCTCACATGGCCTCCACTGACACTAGGGGATGGGGGTGGCCTTGTTATCACTGGGTGTTGGTGAAGGTATGGACTCTCTACTAAGTCTCCTGTGATACCAATCCAGCAGGGAAGGGGAGGAACACCTACTTACAGGCCTGGTGAGGGTGGAAGTCTAGGCACCCCATCCAGCCTTTGCTGGCGTGGGTAGAGGTGAGTGACAGCTCTTTCTCTGGTGTTTGGCTGGACTAGACCTGTTGTTCTAAAGACCTAAAAGTTTTCTGTTTTCCTAGGCTGCCTCTTTCCTGGTCCTTTGGGTAGAGAGAGCAGGCTTTTGTTGGGTTTTTGTTTGTTTGTTTGTTTTGGCTACACCCATTGGCATTTCCAGGTTTGCTGACTTCTTTAGCTCCAACTTTGGGATACATGAGGCAAAAAGAAAAACCCAGGAAAATCACCACTGTGTGGTTCTTTGGGTTGTGAGGCCCCTAGCTGATCTTCCTCTTTCTCTCCATCTTTCAGAGTCTCTTACGTTTGTTTTATATGCAGTATCCAGGGGGTTTAGTTGTATTAGCAGGGGGAATAGGGAAAAGTACATCTACTCAATCTTCCTTGATCCATTTTCTTTTATTCACTTTTTTGTTTGGTTTTCTACTAGATTGTGAGCTCTTTAAGTAAATTTCTGTATCTTTAATACCTAGTGTAGCACATAATCTAAATGTTTGAAAAATGGAAAAAGAAAATAGAACATGGAATAAAGTGAATGAAAAGAACTCCTCGCCCATCTATCCTTAGGTGTGTGGTGCCAGGAACTGGAAGAGGCTTAATCTTGTCCTGAGGATGAGATTTCTCCTGGTGCTTTGATGTTGAGAAAGGTGGCTAGGTTTCAGAGCTCATGCTCTCTTCTTATGTTCTCATCTGCTATGGAAAATTACCAGCAGGTGGCAGAATAATAGATGAAAATGGACTGTTGACCAAAACATAAGGAGGCTGATTTCCTCTGTGACATAGAGACATAAATTATATTACCTTGTGCCCACCCCCAGGTACAATCCCAGGATGTTGCTCTGAAGATTAGATACTTCTTTTCAGCCTCAGGGTACAAGTAGCTGTTCTGTGGGAACAGAGCTGGAGTAAAAGGAAGTGGGCTCTGTTAGGCTCCTTGGTGACATGTGACAAGAAGATTACTTGGTTTTTGTGAAAATAAATGTCTAGCATTTAGTTACCCTTTCCCCTAATTTTTGGCATTTAAACCCATAGGAAGGTGGAGATTGGATGACTCGAGGATTCACACTTTTCTTAAACGACATTTTAACATTGATGTAAACATTTTAAACAACATTAACAAAAGCAAAGCAAAACACCTCCCCCCCACTCCACCCCAAATACCCCATATCCTACCACCCGTTTTTCTGTCAGGTGCTGCTGATATGTACACATCATTGATGATTCAATTTTTGGAATTCTCAATTTCATTTATTATCAAAAGTATTTTCTGATGTTAGTGTGTATAGGGGTTGCTTTTAAAAATCTCTATTTGGGGCCAGCCCCAGTGGCTTAGTGGTTAAGTTCCCTGCCCTCAGAGCCAGGGTTCCATTCTGGGCATGGACCTACACCACTCATCTGTCAGTGCCCATGCTGTGGCAGTGGCTCACATACCAAAGAAAAAGAGAAAGATTGGCAACAGATGTTAGCTCAGGGCCAATCTTCCTCGGGGCGGGGTGGGGGTGGGGGGGGGGGGAAAGGAACAAAGAAAACTCTGTTTTAATTCATGTGCAGAGAGTTAATCACACTGCAGTCATCTGACCAAAGAAGGCCTGAGAGGAAGCTTTTTATTGTTTCAGTTTTGTTTTTCTCAACTTTTTATTTTTAAAAATTTCAAACCTATGGAAGAGTTGAAAGAGTGAAATAATGGACACAATTACTCTTTGCAAGATTCATTGTTAACATTTTGCCACATTTGCTTTCTTTTCTCTCTCATATAAAGTTAGTTTGCATACATTGATGGGTATGGTTTTAAAAGTTCCTTCAGTCAAGGCATGTACCCTAATTTTCTTTTTTTTCCTCGTCACTATCTCTCTTCTTCATATTTAAAATTTTTAGAGCTCCAAAACCCTGCCCTTCTCTTAGTCTCCCACCGGCGAGATACGCTCAGATATTCCTGACCACCAAGCACCCATAGGCTGAGTGACTTTCTCTTGTTTGTAATATTCGTTTTAGGCAAGAGTTTGGTCAAAATTCACATGAGATGAAAAAACCAAAAAACCAAAAAGCTGCTATAAGACCAGGATCTCCTAGTGTTACGCATGCGACGAACTTCATATTTCTTAAGAAGAGTTCCTGGTCAATTTGGCACAGCCTCATCTGGAGACCTTTACTTTTCTGCTGATCATAATTCAGGAAATCACTGCAAGCACTCTCGCGTTTTTCTTCTGACATTGGTTTCTGGTCTTGGGGACTGTGATCGTGTGTACACTATTGTCGCTCAGTTCTGGGAGCCACGCTTGGGAGTTCTCTCACAGATTTTCCACTCCAAAAAAGAAATACGAGGAAGCAGTTTCGACGTGGGGAAGACCCAGTAGTCAAGAATCTTAAAACCTACGCAGTTGAGATAACACGCACAGTCGAAACCACATTTGGTTGGAATCATATACTCTTTAAGGGAAGAAGTTGCTAGCTTCCCTGGTGGTCTAGTGGTTAGGATTCGGCGCTCTCACCGCCGCGGCCCGGGTTCGATTCCCGGTCAGGGAAAGACTTTTTTTCCCCCTCCTTAGTTTTCTACAGGCGTTTTCCCTTTTTAGTTTTTAATAAAATCCTTTTAACAACGTTATTTCTCTCAGTCAGTTCCCTCATCCACCCAAAGCCGAAATACAGGAAATGCAGAAAAATGTAAAGAAAAAAAATCGCTCACAATTCTATCACCTAACGATAACTCTTAACATCCAATTTTTGAAACAGAAAAGGGAATCATGGTATACATACTATTTTATGACCAGCTATTTTTTGTTAATGTATTTCAAACACTTTCCAGTGGAAATAAATATTCAGCGACATATTTTCTTTCAATAATTAATTTTTTTGAAAAGGTAATGCATTTACATGGTTTAGGATTCAAATATGCAAAAAAGGCATAAACCTAGTTTTCACCTCTGCCATCTAGTTTTCCTCTAATAAGGCAACCAGTGTTAAGTTTTGTAATTATAATGTATTTTGTGCAAATACAAGTACACGATATATCTAAATAAGCTCCCCCCCTTGCACAAATGATAGCAATCTAAACACACTTCTCTACACTTTGGATTTTTCACTTAACAATATATTTTAGAAATAGTTCCAGATTAGACATGAGGAGCTTCCTCATTCTTTTCTATGGCACGTAGTATTCCATTGTATTGATGTCCCATAATTAATCGAACCAGCTTCCTGTTGATGGACGCTTAGGTTATTTCTAATCCTTTGCTATCACAAACAGTGCTGCCATAAATAATCTTGTACGTATGTCATTTTGCACGTGTGGAGTAAATGTCCAGGAATTGAAATGATGGTTCAGAAGGTATGTGCATTTGTGCATAGACATTGCCAATATGCCCTCTTTAGAGGTTTTTATGCTCCCACCAGCAATGTACAATGTAAATATAATTTTTTAAAAATGATGTCGATTTTCATCAAAATGGATTTAATCAATCTTGTTTCTGGACTTTTAGTATTCTCTCTCCTGCTCCCACCTAAAACTTTGGTTTTACAAATAACACTTTGAGGAACATTTGTGTAGATACATCATTGGGTATATTCTTAGATTTTTTTTTTAGGATAAATTCATAGAAATGGGATTACTACCTCATACCATATATTAAATGGATTGAAGAACTAAATGCACGAACTGAAACAATTAAAAAGCTAGAAAAAAATTAGTAATTAATTATCCTAATTAATTATCCTAATATTGGGCTGAAGAAGACTTTTCCAAGATAAAAGCAATGACAGAAATCATACATGATAATACTGACAGATTAGACTACATAAAAACAGAAAACTTCTGCCTATCTAAAAAATCCTATAAATAATATTAAAAGACAAATGTCAAACTAGTATAAATCAGTAATACAAATATAATATAAATACCCAATAGAAAAATAGACAAAGCATATGACTTAGTAAGTCTCAAAAGTAATACAAATACTTGGTAAGTTTATGAAAAATGATCAACCTCAATAGTAATAGAGTAAATGCAAATTAAAATGAGCCTCCATATTTTTATCCTGCACTTTCTCAAAGATAAAAAGAATGACGATATCCAGTTGACTGATGTAATTTGGTAATACTCATTGAATAGTGAAAATTCATGATCTCTCTCCACACAGCAATTTGGCAATATGTATCCAAAGCTGAAAAATGTGTATATCTTTTCAATTGCAATTATATTACCTTTATGCATTTGCCCTACGGAACACTCTCATATGCGTAACGAAATGTGTAGAGGTAACTCCCGGAATAAGGCCTTAACTGTTTCACTGGATTTCAGAGGCCCCATTGAAACGATGATAAACTAGAATTGACTTTCCTTAAACCTGTGAAACAGTATGAAACCACCATAGAATTTTCAATATAATTATAAGAGAAATCCTAGAGAGCTGCTCTTTTTTCTCCCTTGACTTTGTGTTGAAAATTTCTCTTAACATGAATCTCAGAATAGGAGAGAGATTGTGGGAACAAAACTTAATGAGCTAGTCCTCATATGAAGACAGACTCACAGATTACCGGTGTGCGTTGGTGGTATAGTGGTGAGCATAGCTGCCTTCCAAGCAGTTGACCCGGGTTCGATTCCCGGCCAACGCAGTACTTTCCCTGTTTTATTTCTTTTCTTTTTCGCTTTTCTCCAAAACTTTGAGTAGACCCGCAAAGCAGAGGTTAAAAAAAACAAACAACAAAAACCCGACTTAGGCCACCCTTGTGTCCGAAGACTCCGAGCCCTTGGGTAGTCTCTCCCGAGAGCAAACATCCAGGTCTTTTATAGCTGCACACCCCCAAGCGAAGCGTGTTCGCTGCGTTTGGCCGCTGGCTTCGCACTAGTTTACGATAATAGTCCTTTTGGGGTCTTTAGGGAAGTTTCTGAAGTAAAGGCTGGTCGGATTTATTTTTCTGAATTCTCGGAGGCAGCTCTGATTTATTGAGGAGTCAAAATAAAGAGGGTAGCCCAAACACCCGCAGTTCCCGAGAGAGAGCGCGCGAAGTTACTTGGAGCGGTGACGGAAGCAAGAAAAAATAAAGGAGGGGGCCCGTCACCCCCTTCCGCAGCTCCCCGGCTCAGCTTCTCTTCCGGTTCCACCATTCTGGGGTCAGAAACCTCAATTCCAGGGTAGAAGCTGGAGATGTAAACAGGAAAATCCTCCAGGGCTGCCACTGGAACCCCTGGGCCGGGAGCCTGATTTTTCGGAGGGGAAAAGAGAAGTGATAGGAGGAGGGGCGACTGGAAACGCGGTCCTTGGGGTGCAGCCGCCGCTCTCAGACGTCGTCAGGAGCCGGACGCGCCTCCGCCAGGAGAAAAGGATGGTGCTGGCGCCGGCCCCGCGAGGTTTAGGGTCTAGGTTTAGAAGCAGCTTCAGGTGTCGGGGCTTCGAGGATGAGGAGTGAAATTATTTGTTTAGGATTTTGTGGATCCCTATGTGGATCACCCGAAACAGATGAAACAGCAGCACATGGTCTGCATTTCTGTTTTAAAACCCATTAAATCCAGCACTAGCGCGCCGCCTTGCAGGTGGCGCGCCGTGATCGTATAGTGGTTAGTACTCTGCGTTGTGGCCGCAGCAACCTCGGTTCGAATCCGAGTCACGGCAGGTAGCGCAGCCTCCTTTAGCGGGCGTGACTTTTACCTTTTAAAGGTGAAAAAAAGCTCATATAATCCCGCCTTCGCTAGACGCAGCGTCGCGCAAGTGCAGTCAGCGAACTGGGTGAATATCTCTGCTCAGCTCACACCGCGGCTCGCCGACCTAGCAAACCTGACCAACCAAGGCAGAGACGCTTCAGGACCGTATGGAGAGCCTAGGAGCTGCGATCAAGGCTGCAGAGGGAGTCTCCTTCAGCCTTCACCTGAGCGGAGGAGAGAACCCTTCGCTGGTGACTCCGAAACTCAGCGCCTCTTCCAGACATTGGGGAAATGAACGTTTAGGAGAGTGGAGTGAAATCTCCCGCGAGCGCGTACGCCTGAGGCCGTGAATCCCATCCGAGTTGAAATCTCCGTGGCACCTTTACACGTAATGAATATGGTCTCTTACTGAGGCCACACAAAATTTCAGTATATAAAAACAAGCTCCTGGCCCAAATGAGTAGTGAATTGGACTTATTTTCCCAGTGGAGTCCTTCACCCTCAACCCCACTCCCACCCCCTGCTGGACCCGCATCCCCACTCCCACTCCCTGGTCCTCATGGTTTAGGGGAGAAAACGGTTTCGGGTCAAGAAGAAGGAAATAGGGGCTGCAGCCCCAAGGTCCCGGCAGCACACGTCCCCGCACCCCTCCTTCTCCCCGGGGCTGCTTGCGGCTCTCATCCCGGTACCCTCGCCCTCTTTCGCCTCCTTCTCAGGACTCCGGATCCCGGAAACCGGGTTCTCAAAGTGACGCAGTCCAAAAGGAATTTTTGGAAACATCGAGATTTCAGCACTTGTTATTTCTGCGTCCTGGGCAAGCCCGCCTGGCCCGGCTCAGTACCCATTATTCTCTTGAAGCCTCGGGCTCCTCCGTGGTAGAAAGTTACTACTGCAGCAACAAAATCCTAGACTCGGAGATATTTTTGACGTCAACTGATATGTGACTGGACCATACACCCTTGCTTTGAAAGAAATTATACCTATCTTGGAAACAAAGCGCTTTCAGGGCCCGGCTAGCTCAGTCGGTAGAGCATGAGACTCTTAATCTCAGGGTCGTGGGTTCGAGCCCCACGTTGGGCGCTTCGGTTTTTTTTCTTTTTCTCTCTTTGAAGTCTGTCAGCTACCAATAGAATCAACAGCTTTTAAATAGCCATTGTGGCCACTGTTGTTTTAAAACTTTGGTAAATGATTCCAAGAATCGCCTCTACGCGCCCCAAATTCAGCACAAATAAGGAATCTGGACCAGGGATTCCAGCGCGTCAGGTTGTTGAGGCCAGGAGTCCCTGACGCCCCGCCGCCTGGGTCTGGACTCCTTCCGGAACCGAGTCCGGGAGCCGGGGGCTCCGCGTCCGTCCTGACCCGACTCTGCTCCACGGAGAAGACGCCTGAGGACGTGACCTGACGGAAATATCTTCGTTCTCTTCTCGTAGGTGGGAAATTTTGGATGAGGTATTGAAGGGCCTTCTAAGCTAGTTAAAATGTTCTCCGCTAGGGTTTGAAACGTTCATCAGTCGCAAAGGGCTGTAAAATACAACTCGTTTAAGAAGGTCCCGAAATGAAAAAGAAGAGCGGGACCTGGAAAAGGAGCTGGGGAGGCGGAGAAGGGGCGCGGAACGGCCCGGAGAAGGGGAAGGAGGAGGAGGGAGAGGGAGGAGCCAGGCCTGGAGCGGGCCAGAGGGGGAGGTCACAGCGGCAGTCTCGTCGCGTCAGTATGGGCCGCGTCTCTGCAGCGCTGCGCCCACGTGTTTTGAGCTAGTTATTGATCCATTGGAGAACTATGTTCTACCCCAAACTCTGAAGTTGTTTGCCTTACGTTTGTTCCTGCTACATCTCCTTTCAGTGTTGGGATGGGTGGTGTGGGTTAAATTGGTTTCCAGGGTGAGTGGAAGCCAAGTTTGGCACCGATCAACAGGCTTCTCCACAACAGTGAGGACATTCCCTTTTAACTCCTCTTACAGGTCGTCCGCCTCCCCTCCCTAAGGATCGTTTACCAGTCCTACCTTTTTTTTTTTTAAGTTTGTAAATATGCTTTAGTCTCCCTTGTATATCCAGCCAACCATCTCCAAGATGATCATTACACTAGCCAATTATTCTCAAAGTGTGGTGCGAAGACCAATATCATCAGCATCACCTGGAAACTTTGGAGAAATGCAAATTCTCAAGCCCCACCTCGGAACTGCTGAATCAGAAACTCTCGGAGTAGGCCGACAATTCCTGACTTAAGCTCTCCGGTGATTTGGATAAATGCTCAAGTTCGACAACCACTGCTTTAGGGTAGCCAGGATACACCTATCAACCAAGATATACTATGTTTTTGGGTAGGAAACTAAACGTCATAACGTCGGTACCTCTCCTTAACTTGGTGTCCATATTTAACATGGTTTTCATAAAAATATTTAAAAGGCTTTTTCTTTTTTATTCAAACTGGACAGTTTAAATGGAAAAATAACAAGCAGTAATATTCAGAGAAATTGTTTTTTAAAAAGAGTAATAAGGATTAACTCTATGTGGTTTATTAACCCTATGGCATATTTTAAATGCCATAAATTATAATAATTAAAACAGTAAAATATCATGTATGAATAGTCAGCAATCAATGGGACAGGATAGAGTTCAGATATAGACCAAAATACATAAATAAATGTAATATATTAGAAAGAGGGACTCAAATCAATAATTCTAATGAACAGTTTTTGAATAACTAGGTTACTGCTTGGGAAAAAATAATGGTCAATGAATATCATACCCTTTATATAAGGGTTCATTCCAAATTAACAAAGACTTAAATAATAATAAAAAGGAATATAAAAGTTTTTGTAGAATCATGAAATAATTATTTTATTATCTTAGTGTGTGTACCAAAATGATTGTTCTAACTATGATGCAAACTCAGAAGTCCTGAAAGAAATTTTATTATTATTATTTTTGCTGAGGAAAATTAGCCCTAAGCTAACATCTGTGCCAATCTTCCTCCATTTTATATGTGGGTTACTGCCACAGCATGGCTGAGGAGTAGTGTAAGTCCCCACCCGGGATTCAAACCGGCAAACCTGGGCCACCGAAGTGGGGCACATTCAGAGAATATTGATGAATTTGACTATATAAATCAAATGGAATCTGCATAAGCAAAGTCCTAAAACAAATGACAATTTGGGGAAATATTTGCAACTCACATTGTGTTAAAAACCCTCTATTTTTAGTTCATGTTGTGCATCAACCTCCTTCTCGCTGCCTAATTGTGAACTCGCACTCAAAAACAGCTGAAACCCTTGATAACCAACCAAACTGCTGGGCTGTAACTTTCCCTTTCCTCCCTCCTCTTCTTCCCCCTTCTCCCTTTTCCTCTCTCTTCCCACTTCCCTTCCCCTCTCTCCCCATTTTGGTTTGCTTTCCCTAGACCCACTAGGACCCCAGTAAGGGCTTCCGCCCATAGGTCCTCACTCTCTCTGCTCCCGACCTGTTCCATAGAGCATCCCACTGGTTGTGCTCCTGTGGGGCCCTGCGCAGCATGCAGTGACTACCTCTCTGGGACCTGTGAGTGTAATAAACTTTTCAAGCCTGGTTCTCTTCCTGTGGCAGGACCAACTCTATCATACCGTATCCAACATCTACATTCTTAGAACACACATCATATATAAAAGGCTAATTTCCCTAATATTTACAAAACTATAAACCAATAAGAAATAAACAAACAACCCAATAAAAGTAGCAAACATATAAAGAATAGAAAATAGGAAAGGCTATGCCCATATGAAAAGATACACAGCATTCAACCTTGCTATTAATGAAAGCAATGCAATTTAAAGCTATACTGAAATACATTTTTCACCTATAAGAAATGGTAAAAATTTTAGTTTAGTATATTGGAGAGTTAATGAATATTGTTAATGAGAGGGTAAATTGGTACATGTTCTAAAGGGTGCTTTTTGAACAATATCAAAAATTTGAATAAATATTTTTTTACTTCAGCAATTCACATTTAGAAATTTATCCTAAGATGTACCTACATATGTGTGAAATTAAATGTACACAGAGTTATTCATGGAGCATTATTTTGTTAAGTAAAAGACTGGAAACTCTAAATGTCTATCAGTTTTGGGGGTGACTAAATAAATGACAGCACAATGATACAATTAAATACAATCCAGCTAGTTGTAAAAAAGAACGAGGAAGGTGTTGGTATTCCAATATGGTGTGGTCAACTGAAGAAAATGGTTGTAATATTTTACAGCTTCTCCCATCAAGAGGAGTTTATTTCTTCTCTGTTTGAATCTGGGATTGGCTATGTGACTTATTTTGGCTAAATGTTGCTGCCTTTACAATCTGACACAAGCAGAGGCTTGAAAAATGCTTGCGCATTGGGGCTCACCCACCTTTTGCTGCACTTGGAATCCTAAGACACTGATCTGAAGAAAACCAAGTTAGTTTACTGGAGAGATCACACGGAGAAAATCTGTCCATCCCCGCTGTTCTAGTTAATTCAGCTGTACTCCACATGTGTGATTGAGACTATCCTACACCATCCAGCCCCAAATGAATTAGCTCATACCAGAAAAACTTGCAAGACAACTCACAGAATCACTACAAAATAATAAATTATTGTTATTCTAAATCAATATGTTTGGGATGGTTTGTTATACAGCAAAAGCTAACTTAGATTCACTAAGACATAAAATTAAATCAAGATTTCAAAGTGAGGAACAATCTTACAATATGCAATCATTTGTTCCAAAAGGGTAATGGTGGTGGCAGGAAATAAATATACACCTTTACTGGTATATACATAAACATCTCTAGAATGATACACAAGAAATATGAAGTCCTTTATTGAAAGGGCCCATTGAGGTCCCAGTAAAATGGATGAAAATAGATGATCAAATTTCAAACAGCAGGATAAATAGAAGATCCTATAAGCTTTGGGGAGGGGGGATGAGAGAACAGTTTAATGCAAATAATCAAAAATGAGAATGACATCTGCCTTCTCTACAGTGTTGATGCCCTCCATTCTAAAACCGTCAGGAACAAACCTGTAGTTGAACAAAGTCTGGTTTATTGGCTCACTGCAACAAAGGAGACAGCAGGCACCATCGGGAACTGTGGGGCAATTATACATTTTTTTTTTTTTAATCTAGAAAGTGCGAAGAATGGAACAGGGCTGAATATGAAATTGGTAAAGAAGCAGTAGTCATTATTAGTAGTTGGGAAGAGGGATGTTTGGTCATTTTTGTGGTTTGGATAATGTTCTGTTTGTGCTCAGATATGATCATGAAGTAGTAATTTTTTCTTTCTTTGCTTCATTATGATCATAGAGTGACTTTGTCTTATCTTGGTGTTCTGTGAAATATTTTAGTTTTAACAGGAAACTATCAGGGCCTAGGTGTTTGAGTCAGGCCAGCTCTAAGCTGACAGCAGTCAAGGGCTGTTTTTTCTTTCCCAACAGCAACTCTAGAAAATAGAAAACAATGGAGCAATACCTTAAAAATATCTGAGGGAAAATTACTTCAACCTAAAATTCTCTATCTAGTAAAGTATCAATTACATATATGTATATAATAGACATTTTCAGACATACAATGTCTCACAAAGTTTGGTTCTCAGGTAACCTCTCTACAGAAGTAATTGGAGGATATACACAATCAAAAGGAAGGAATGAATAAAGAAAGAAGACCACTTGCAATCTATGAAGCAAGGGATCGGACAAAAGAGAGAGGCAACAGAAATCCCAAGATGATGGTGAAGTAAAGGGAGATATTATGATGACAGCTGTGGCAAAGGCCTTAAGATCAAGTAGTCCATACTGGAGAAGAGAGGAATGTACCAAGAGAGACTTCTTGAAAAAAACTGATTGCATGTTTCAATGTGTTGAGGTGAGATTTACAGAACTGGGGAGAAATTGGTCATAATTCAGTAATAAATACATGGAAAACTAAGCAAATGGAAAAATGAGATAATTGTTACTGCCAGGGGAAAAATATTATACAAAAAGTGATCATGTTAAATTATGTGGCTTATCTGTTCATAGTTTATATATTTAAAATAACAGCCATTGGGGCCGGCTCCGTGGCCGAGTGGTTAAGTTCGTGCGCTCCGCTGCGGCAGCCCAGGGTTTGGATCCTGGGCGCCGACATGGCACCACTTGTCAGGCCACATTGAGGCGATGTCCCACATCCCACAACTAGAAGGACCTGCAACTAAGATATACAACTGTGTACAGAAGGGGTTTGGGGAGATAAAGCAGAAAAAAAAAATAGCCATTGATCTCATCAAAATTATGATACACTTGTATTGATGTATTAGGGTTCTCCAGAGAAACAGAACCAATAGGATATATAAATATATATATGTATATATATATATATATGTATATGTATCTATGTGTATATATATGGAGAGAGAAATATATTGTAAGGAATTGGCTCATGTGATTGTAGAGGTTGGGAAATCCAAAATCTTCAGGGTAGGCCAATAGGCTGGAGACTCAGAGAAGAGTTCATGTTGTAGCTGTAATCTGAAGGCAGAGTCTAGAAGCAGAATTCTCCCTTTCTCTGGGGAACCTCAGTCTTTTTCTCTTAAGGCCTTCAGCTGACGGGATGAGGCCCACCTACATTGTGGAGAGTAATCTGCTTTACTCAAAGTCTACTGATTTACATCTTAATCTTTTCTAAAAAATACCTTCATAGGAACATCTAGACTGATGTTTGACCAAATATTTGGGTACATGGGCCTAGCCAAGTTGACACATAAAATTAACTATCACAATTGGGAAGATGGAGTGGGAAATGTGTGTGTGCTTGTGTGTGTGTATATATGTATGTATGTATGTATGTATGTATGTACATATGTAGTGGTATTTGTAGAGGGAGTACATAAAAGAGAGATAAAGTGCCTAAAACCAGAAAATCAAGAATTAACAATATTTGTTTACAGAGATGGAAATAAACAACCCATCACTGATTAAAAGAATTTAAAGGAGTTACCTCTAGGAAGCAGGAAGTAGAGGAAGGGGTCAGGGGACTGTTGGTTTTCATTACAAGATTTATAAGAGTATTTGACTCTCTAAACTATGTGCATATATAAGTTTGATAAAAATAAATACTAAATAAAATAAGTTTTTTGTATGTTGTAGTTTTTCAATTTGTTGTCTTTTTGAATTTCATAGGGGAATGGTTCAGTTGTGGTGCCCAGGTGAACTTGTACATATTCATACAGGCCATGCAAGCAAAGGCTTGAACTGCAGCTATTCTGAATCTTATCGCAAGGTGCTCTGTGTCCCAGAGCAAGAGAGGATGGGAGCCTTGTGAAGAGCTGCCATGAGACCGTCTCCATTCACTTCCCCATCTCTCCTGGGAGACTGTCCTGGGACAGTTTCTGATTGCCTTCCAGGTTCTAATGACATATGGGGCTTTCTGCTCACCTTGCCACCCCTCCCCTGGGTAGAGCTGTAGGCTATAAAATCACTTAGTTGCAGTCTAGAGTTAGCTCCTCAGTAATGGGGTATCCCACAACTTGCATTGTAGTCACTGACTCTTTTTGTTTCAGTGTCATCCCTTTTAATCTATGGGATAAGAATGCAGGAAGTCTGCACCTTCAGCTACTCTTCCTTTTATTGTCTATGTAAATAATAAACTGTCTGAATCTAAAAGTCACTGGTATCTTTACGGTCTGAATCACTCAGGTCTTGGCTTTGCCTCATGCTGACTGTTTGTTTATGATTTTTTTTTTTTGCCATACAAATTCTTAATCTTTTTATGTAGTTAAATGTATTGATCCTTTCCCTTAGAGATTTTGAGTTTTATGTCATGCTTAGAAAGGATTTTCCCTACAAGACTGTAAAATTTTTATTAGTATTTTTGAAGGAAGAAAGGTGTAATTATTCTGCTAATGAGCTGAACAGAGGTGCAGTGAGCTCCCAGATGATTTTGTGGCACATTCCCTGAGGCTTTCTGAAGGCTAGACCTGGTGAGGATTGAGGGGGTTTCCTGGGACCTCCCAGCTCAGGATTCCTGGGCTCTAAAAGGGGAATGTAGCCACTGAAAAGATGGTGCAGTATCCCACTGCTAGCAACAGTGGAGAGCGATTACCAGGCCTGATTGGGCAAGTGGAGAGAGTTGTTCCTGGAACCTGGAAAAGTGGTAGTTGTTCCTAAGGCTGTAGTGTAGTACAGTGGCACTGAGCAATAGCTGTGGCCTTGGGGGGTGGCAAACACAACTGCTGCTACAGCTTGCAGAAAATATTTACTCTGACCTCAAATTCCCACCCTCCTATCTCCAATCAATGCATCCCATTGACTTTAGCCAAAAGGAAGACAGTGGGCAGAGGAGTCCTTTTGTGCAGTTCAAAAAGATTAACTTTCTAGGGCATATAATAGTGTGGATAATGGTGAGAATGGATATGGAGTGACAAATGCAGAATACCCAGCAAATATGGCCTTTTCACTCTTGAGATTTTTTAAAAACTAATAGACTTCATTTCTTAGAGCAGTTTTGGGTTTACAGAAAGTACAGAGAGTTCCCATATATTCTCTCTCCTCCACTTCCACTAACCCCCTATTACTAACATTTTGCTTTGGTGTGGTACGTTTGTTACAACTGATGAACTGATATTGATACATTGTTATTAACTAAAGTCCATAGTTTACATTCGGGTTCATGCTTTGTGTTGTACAGTTCTATCATTCCTGAGATTTTCATTGTGAAATAATTTCATTAGCTGCGTTTTGGTGTCAAATAGATTTTTCAAAAAGCTTTTGTACTTCCTGAATTCTTTCATTTATTTGAGAATATCTGTTTGTCGTCTTTAGACCCATATGATGTCTGCCCTGGAGATATGTATATATGTATTTGGTTCAATCTTTCTTTCCCTCAGATCATTCTAAACCCTAGGTTAAATTTTCCTCCACTCTTTGTTTGTCAGAGCCTTATTTTCTTGGCAGAGCTTTCCAATTTCATTAAAACAAAGTTCTATAACTGGTGTATATTTTTCATGCCATAGCTGGATTCTCTTTTCCACAAAAATATCAATAATGTGACTGGAATTTCAAAATGCAGGATTTTTTTTTAGAGTGTGTGTGTGTGTGTGTGTGTTAGTACCTTCAAGTTTCTAGCTCAGAGCAGACAGACAAGAGAAGAAAGAAAGGAAAGAAAATCCTGTGGAACTTCTGGATCGTGATGCTTTAAGAAGTTCATAGAAATTGTTACTTGCTTGAGCTCTCAGAGGAAGGGCTGTGATTGTGGGTTAATGGCCTGACCTGTGGCTTCAGCAGCCTTAGACACGTTTGAGTTTCAGCAGATGAATGTAGCCTGGCTTGTCTGAAGTTGTAATATATACTTATAAAGTAGGTGAGTACTTTATTATAAAAGTAATAAAGTCATGCTTGTTGACTTTATTAAAAAATAAAATTGTCTTAATTTATTAAAAATGAAATTGTTTACTAGAAACAATGAGGTTAGTATTTGTTTGGCCTTTGGGAACTTGGAGCTTGAATAGAGGAAGTGAGAATTTTCTCACTGCATGTACTTTTCTATAATCCCTTGCTTTTCTGTCGTCAGGCACTCGAGTGCATGCACATACACACACACACACACACACACACACACACACACACACACACACACAATCCCTCTAGGAGGAAAAGATCAAAGAAGTACAGGACAGGTTCTGCTCCTACCTTCACGTGACTGTTCCCCAGTCCGTGCAATCTGGTCACGGAGGGCATTTTATACACTAGAGGAATGTCTCTTTATGTTACCACCTGTTATGGACTGAATGTTTGCGTCCCTCTCATTCATATGCTGAAGCCCTAACTCCTAATGTGATGGTATTAGGAAGTGGAGCCTTTGAGAGGTAATTAGGTTTAGATGAAGTCATGAGGGTGAAGCCCCCATGAAGGGATTACTGATTAGTGTCCTTATAAAAACAGAAGAGATACCAGAGCTTCCTCCCTCTGCCAAGTGAGGATACAGTGAGACGGCTGCCTTCTGCAAGCCAGGAAGAGGACCTTCGCCAAGAACTGAGTCTGCTGGCACCTTGATTTTGGACTTTTCAGCTGTGAGAACTTGGAGAGACAAATGTCTGTTGTTTAAGCCACCCAGTCTTTGGCATTTTGTTATAACAACCTAAGCTAGGACATGACCCAAACCTGTGAAATGGTCAAAATGAGACTTTACTCTAGGCAAATCTATTTGTGAATGCATCCTCTGTTTCTACTTTCTGTGAGAAGTTTTCTTTAGCTACTTGTCCACCTCAGCTCACCAGACAAGGTTTTCTAGCAAATATCGCATACCAGCATAGACCATACAATTCCTCAAGAGCAATAGAATGACCACTGTTATTCAGTTCCCCCAAATAAAGTCCTGAGAATGCAATCTCTCCTCTTGTTGCCACAGAAAATAAGAAAAGATCCATTGTGTAAAGTCTCAGTCTGATGAAAAATTTAAAAGTCTCCCCTTTCTAATTTTTATTTGACTCAAAATCAACCATGAAGGTGCCACTCTGGAGGGTGAGTTCCGGGTTCTTCAGCAGCAGAAGCCTGGGCTCTCTGTCACAGGAACACTGGGAACAGCACCTCTACAGTCAAGTGAATCCGACCTTGTAAACTACTTCCCCAGAAGTCCCAGGGCTCAGGAGAACAAGGGAGACCTGCACAGCCCCAGCCTCTCACCTACAGAATTCAGAGCGACGTGTGAAACCAACAAGTAATAACATTCACCAAGCAAAAGATGGGTTTGTACTGCTATTAATGTCAGACAGGATTGCCAAGAAAAGAGCATTCTCTGAGAATGTGGGAATATGACTAGGTACAACTTCTTTGGAGGGTAATTAGTCAGGAATTAGCAAAGTTAGAAATGCACAAATACTTTCATCAGGCAAGTCCACTTCCAGGACTCTATTTTAGGAAAATTCTAGCACAAGTGAGAAGGATATTTGGATAAGGATGTTCTCTGAAGAACCATTTATAGTTCTAATAAACATTAGAACCAATGTCATGCCCACCAACTGAAGAAGGTTTAAACATATAATGATCCATCCATACCATAAAAGGATATGCAGGTGTATAAAAGGACGAGGTAAATAATGAAAATGGTGATGAGATGCCACTGAAAAGAATTATAGCAGCTAATGTTTAATGAGCATTTATTAAGTCTTCAAATGCTTTATGTGCATATCTCATTCAAATTTAGATTAACCCATGAAGGAAGTACTCCTATTTGCCCACTTTTATAGACGAAGAAACTGAGGCACAGAAAATTCAATAACTTCTTGGAAGTCACGTGGTGGAAGAACCAACATTTCCACCCAGAACTTGAGGCTTCACTACAAGTGAAGACTGAGGTTTTGTTGTTCTCCTTTCTTGGGATTTTCAGGTTCCAGGCTGAGAAGTTGTAAAAACTCAGGTTCAGGAAGCGAGAGAATCTGTGCAGTGGCTCTGGGATAAGTGAGCTCTGAAGCCGCAGTCGGGGGCTCTATTGGAAAAATTCCTTCTCTTAGGCACTTTTACGGAACTTGAGTCTTCGGGCAGCATATTTCGGAGTCTGATTTAAAGCGGATAGAGGTCCAGAAGTCTCTGAGGATAAGGTCGGTAACAGGTAATCTAAAATAGCAAGTAGCTGGAAAGGATTCCGGTAAAGTAAAACATACCGTCCCTGGGTGGGCTCGAACCACCAACCTTTCGGTTAACAGCCGAACGCGCTAACCGATTGCGCCACAGAGACACGGAAATTTTGGTTCCTAAACTTTTTCCTGGTCCCAGAAATTGCTTTTCAGCCTCTGGCTGGGGCCGTCCTCAGATTCTCGCATTCCAAAAACCAGGAACGCAGGAGACGCTGAGGCTCAGAGTTGTGTCATTGGGCACGTTTGGACATTCATACCCGGCCAGAGTCAGCTGGCGGACTCTGACGGCCGAACGCCACATCTACGGCCTTGTCTCCTGGCTCGAGGTGACAACGTCTCTGGCTGAAGTCATCCGCTTTCCCATTCTTAGCTCCCGTCACCCGTCGCGCTCACAGCAAGTCCTGCAGGACCCGGGGGGCGCGCGTGCGAAGGACACGAACCGGCTGTGCCCCCGCCGCGCTGCCCGCTCTCGATGCTTCTGGATGTGGACTCCACCGGGCGGGACCTGGGAATTGCTCGCGATGCAGCCCGTCCCCCAGAGCAGGGCCTGGCACCTAGTAGGCGCCCAATTAATGCTCGGTGAAGGAATGCATTCCGCCGCAGGGTCCTAGGGGAACCAAGAATTCCAGCGTGGGCTTTAAGCATTTAGTCCCATTAGGAACTGTGGAATGGGAAGACGGGAAAGGTTTCTCGTACAGGCGCGCTTTTGTTCCCGGAGCTGATTCAGATCACTGCAAAGGCCCTGACTTTGGACACGTGCGCACCGTGGCTGAACTGAGCTCCCCGCCGTGGACGCCCACGCAGCCTCAGCCTGGGGTCGTCTGTCCTGGGGGTGGGGGTGGCGGTGGGGGTGGGAAAGCTGAAGAAGAGGAGAAGAAAGCGAGTTGGGGCGGGGGGCAGCCTGGTGAGGGGTGGGGAGAGAGCGAGCGAGCGCTCTGGCTACTAAAGAAAAAGGCCAACAGAAAACGGAAAATGCCTATTTTCGTTAAATAGCTTCGATCACCCTCCCCCTGCCCCCTCTGTCGGTCAAAGTGAAGACCGTGATCGTGTACGGTTGATGGTTTTGAATCCGAATGACGGATGTTCATCTTTGAAATGCTTAGTTAAAGACAGCAACGCCTCGAGATGTCACCCTTAAGACCTGACGACTTCTCGAGTCCAGATCTCGGAGCAGGTGGGCGAGGGGCCCGCGGCCCCGCGCTGTGGGGAGCCCACAATCCCTGCTCACCGCACGAGGGGAGGAAACGTAACAAACGGTCACCCCGGGGGCTCTCCGACTCCGTCCCAGCCCTCCTGGGACGTCAGAGTAACCTTAATATCATTACCGGAGCAAATTGAGTAATGCTGACTGTTTAATAAAAGTAGGACAATGACAACTGTAGATTTAATTCCATATAAATATGACTGAAAGCCCACTATAATTTTGTAGCCATTTGCGGGCCACCTTGAAACATGCACTCGGATATTTTTTTTCTCAATAGTAAACTTAGTTAATACTTTATTAATGTGCGTGTTCCTTTGTCTCAATTTCTTATTTCCCCAACAGGCCCCAGAGGAGAGGCGGAGAACGCGCAGGGCTGAGGCGCAGAAAGTGCGCTTGGCGCCGCGTGAACTTTCACTTGTGCACCCACGATTGTCGAAGAAAGTTGGAAAATTTCAGTAACAGGACTAAGGAGGTGGATCCGTGGTAAGTCTTGGTGGGACCTCTTGGGATGGATTGAAAAAGACCCTTCTATCCTGGCCATCGAAGTCTGGAGTTGCGTCTGGGCGGAAACGAGCACTAGGAGAGGCTGTTCTCAAAGGCCCGGGGAGGGCGGAGTCGCTCCCTCAGCCCGACGCTACCTCCGCGCAGCAATTTCTATTCGCTACCCTGGGCCCCTCCTTGATCTCAGAAGTAGGACGATTAAAGGCCTGCCGCGTGATTTAGCGTCGCTCAGCCCCGGGCGGGAGGAAATCCATCAAACTCTTTATAAACTTATTTTCTCATCAGCAACGCGCCGAGGTTGCCTTCGGTCTTGGCTCAGATATTTTACATTTGGGCAACTGATCCCAAACTGCAACGGAGAAGAGAAGCTCATGGCTTTGTCTCATCCTGCTAGCTCGGCTTGTAGCGCTCACGACTTTTAATTTCAAAGTCTCGAGCATCGCCCAGAGTCCAGCGCGTTTTACTTGATTCTCTTCTAATTGAGTGTACCCGCCGTTGCCGGGCTCTACGGATCCCCGAGGCGGCCACGAGGGGGCGCGTGGTCCTTCCTCTTGGAACCCTGCTCCCAGGAATCATTACTTTTTCTGTTTGGATAGTAAAGAGAAATGATGTCCAGTAGTTTCAATTGCTCTGAGACTGGCGGAACCCGAGATTTCTTATTTTTCACCACCCCAACTCTAGGATCTTCTTTGGTCGAGGCACAGGAGATTGGTTGTGTAAGCTCAGTTGCCCTGCTTGGGTGCTACCTCATTCTCTCTGCTCTCAGACTGCTCTCAGACTCACAAACACAACTGGCTTTGAAAGCAATTGATTTCCTTTGTAATTTTAAATGTTCTATCCTACTCATTAAAAGCCTTATTCTGAGAAGGGTGTGCAGGTTTCAGCACATCACCAGAGGAATCCTCAGGAGAAGAAATGTTAACAACTTCACAAACGGAGGAGGAGGCAGTGGTACCGGGACATGCCGGTGGGGAAGAGCATGGGAAGGAAGATTCAGAGGGAAGAGCAATGGAATTGAGAGGAGGAAGAAGAAAGAGATGGATTGCCAGGACTGGTCCCCAGTAATGACAGCTTGTCTCTCTGGGTCTCCCCTCCCAATCTTTGTCTTTCAAGGCAGCACCAGGACCAGTATTGACCCTTTACAGATGGCCTTTTGCTAATCCTCTCTTTTATGGTCCTAGGAGGGTCTGTAGGGGAAGCAAAACTTTACCTCCACCCTCGAGGGTCTCCAGGTGAGCCTGAGAATTAGACTGACATGAGACAGATTAACAGAAGAGCATACAGATTTTTACATGTGCTTGGGAGCTCCAATAGGAAAATGAAGTGTTTATACAATAGGTTGAACCAAGAAAGGCAATTGTGGAAAAGTGAAATATATGGGAAGATTAAAGGAAGATACAAGTTCTTTTAACAAGATCTGTTTGTACAGATTTCTGTCAGCCTTGACTTCCTGACAAGAATGTTCCTTTCCTTCTGGTATAGGAAAAGCATCTTTCAAATGGGATTTTTGGGTTTTTTTTGCAGGGAAGGATTCACCTTGAGCTAATATCTGTTGCCAATCTTCCTCTTTTTAAAAATTTCTTGCCAAAGCCCCAGTGCATGATTGTATATTCTAGTTGTAAGTCCTTCTAGTTCTTCTATGTGAGCCACCGCCACAACATGGCAACTGACAGATAGGTGGTGTGGTTCTGCAAGCCAGAAATGAACCCTGGGTTACCAAAGCCATGAAAGTGGGGAGCTTTAACCACTAGGCCTTCAGGGCTGGCTCTCAAATGGGAGTTTTATCTCCTGCTTTCAGAAAGAAGAGGGGAATTCAGACTGTCCTTTCACCTGCTGTTTTCCAAGTGCCTTTAGCTCAAAATAATCCTTGTGCCAAAGTGGCATATTTTGATGTGGTATATTCTGCCACTCTTCAAGTCAAAGCATTGGAATATGCCGAGAGAACAGGATACTCAGCACAGATCTCCTTGTGGTGCTGGGGGGGTTGGGAGGGGCACCATGCTGAGAGTAAATTTAGCAGTCTCAGATCATTCTTAATATTTGCTAATAAAGTAAAAACAAAATCCTTGGTCCAGGTCATTTGTAAATGTGGAAAACATTGTTCAAATTATTTAGAAATCAGTAACCTATGTGATTAAACCTTCATTTTAAAGATATTGACAAGAATTCAGGACTTTCACCTACAGCTATAACATAGTCATGCCACCAGATTAGTCATCTTGCCTTAAACAAAAAAATAGACAAAATATTTGAAGCACCTGTTTATGGACACTGGACAGAAGCAGTGCAACTCTGTGATTCCCTGAGAGAGGATTGGGGAAATGGCCTGACAGTGCTACAGCAAGTTGGAGTCCCAAGAGAGCATGGTCTTCACACTGAGCTGAGAAGGCAGAGATCAGAATTACAGCAACTGAAGCAACTGGAATCTGCAGAGCAGAGCACAGAAGAGGAGAAAACAGTTTAGAGGCCAGTTGTGAGAAATCCATATTGGGTCCCCCTCAGGTCATTTGCTAAGTGTTGGGTGCTCATGTGCTGAGAGCCAACACCCAAGGCTTCCAAGATGACAGATGCTACAGGATGGAAAAGAGAACAGATCAGTGCTGGCAACATTGGAATTCAGACCTTGTTAACAACTCTTTACCACCCTGAGCATTCAGCTGATACTCCAGAAACACTCTGTTTTAGGAGTAAAGACCACACTCTAGGGTAAGGCTTACTCTTGACCCTCCCTAAAATAGTTACAACTAAGCCCTGTTAAGATTAGCAGAGGAGACAGGGTTTGGAGGTTGAGACACACCAAGTTAGAGAGCCTTGGGAAATACCTTGGACTTTCCACAGATCCGCCTAAACAAACCATAAATCCAGTCCTACACAAGTTCAAGGTCATTGGCTAGAAATCAAAGTGCTTACTAGAACAAATATTGATACTCTTCAGAGGAACATATCAGAATCTGGAGTCTCTACAGTGTATCATTCAAAGTGTCCAGTAAACAATAAAAAATATTAGATATGCAAAGAAACAGAAAAATGTGACTCATTCAATTCATTTTCAAGAAAAATACAGCAGTCAAGAGAAACCAATTCTAAGATATCCCAGATGTTGGATTTAGCAGACTTTAAATATATATACACATGAAATTAAAGGAAAACACAATGTCATTGAGTGTTCTGATAGAGAATGTCACAGAGAAATGGAAAGTATAAAAAAGAACCGAGTAGAAATTCTAGGACTGCCCAGTGGGCCCATGAACAAAGTGGCCTGACAACAGGGATGCAGACTGTGCAAGGTTTCAGTTATATGGGTCCCACTCACCATGGCTAATCTGACTATAACCACTACTGAGTGCCCTGTAGGGGAGAACATTTGCCACCCCAAAACGTGCCACTCTAGCATGTGAATTTTTTTGAGCTAAAAACAATCAAGGCCCAAAAGACTCAGGAAGAACCTTTGACCTTCCCCCTAAGTGCCTAAAAAGAATTTAGGTACAGGGCATATTCCTGGAATAGAGCTATCACCAGAGATATCTACAAAGAATATGGGCTAAGTGTGGTGGGGAAGACTCAGCAGGGCCTAAAGTAAAGATTAGAGTCTTCTCTGTGTCCCATTGTCTCTGCATGGCCCAACAAACACTTGTTTACTAAACATTTGGTTTTCCATCTCCATGTGAATTGCCTTCCTCCTCTTTAAGTCCCAAACCACTGGCCCCAACATCCACTTTTGTCTTTAGTTGAAAATGGTATTTAAGGTGAGGGCTTCAGCCATTTTGGCGAGTTACTCAGTTTTCCTCTGTCTCTCCCATGTATATGTGTTATTAAACTTCTGTTTGTTTTTTTCCTGTTAATCTGTCTCGTCAATTTAATCCTTAGATCAGCCAGAAGAACCTAGAAGGGTAGAGGAAAATTTCTTCCTCCCCTACAGTCCAAACAACCAGCAGAAGAGAACAATTCAGCTCCTGATATGACAGCAGTCCTCAGTAGAGGAGGGGGAATATATCAGCCAGCCACAGGATGGCAGGTTGATCACACAGGACCTTTGCATCATGGCAGGGCAGTATTTTGTTCTCACTGGAATAGACACTCATGCTTATTAAGGCTTTGCCTTCTCTGCCTGCAATGGTTCTCCTAAAACAACCATCTGTGTAGACTTTCAGAAGTCCATATTCTGAAATCCGTATCACAGAATTCCATACAGCATTACTTCTGACCAAGAACTCATTTGACCGTTGCCCTGGGCTCACACTCACTGGTCTTATCCTGAAGTAGCTAGCCTGATGGTGGGCTAGGGCTTATTCTTCTCACCACAACCCTGAAGCCAATGAGAGTGGTTCCTCTCACTATTACCCCTAGTGATACACTAGTGAACATTTTGCTTCCCACCCACCCCTGTAACTTTGGGCTCTACTAATCTAGAAGTCTTAATTCCAAGAGAGAACTGCTTCCACCAGGAGATGGCCAAAATGATTGGTCCTGACCACTAAGGGGGAACTGGATTGCCCCTACACAATGGAGGTAAGGAGGAGCATGTGAGGAACACAGGAAAGCTCTTGGGTGACTCCTTGGTACTCACCACACCCTGTGATTAAAAGTCAATGGGGGGGGGGGCCAGGCCCCGTGGCTGAGTGGTTAAGGCCATGTCCTCCTCTTTGGCAGCCCAGGGTTTCGCCGGTTCGGATCCTGGGCGCAGACATGGCACCGCTCATCAAGCCACACTGAGGCGGCATCCCACATGCCACAACTAGAAGGACCCACAACTAAAAATACACAACTAAGTACCAGGGGGCTTTGGGGAGAAAAAGGAAAAATAAAATCTTAAAAAAAAAATAAGTCAATGGGAAACTACAACCCAATCCAGGCAAGACTGAAAATTGTCTAGACCCTTTGAGAATGAAGGCTTAGATCACTCTACCTGGCAGGAAAGCAGCGTTGAGCTGTGGTGCTTGCTGAGGGCAAAGGAAGTAGGGAATGGGTAGTGAGTGAACACAATAGTCATAAATACCAGTGACAGTTGCAGAAGTGAGGACTATAATAATTATGAGTATTTCTTCCTTATTTTGATATGAATATTTTTGTGTATGTATTAACCAGTATTTTTCCCTTTTCCTCTTCCATCCCACTACCAGCTAACATAAGATGTGTTGATAGCAGTTAACTTTTAATCTCAGTATTTAAGTTACAGGATATCAAAGGGGGAGTGAATGTGACTCAGCCAGAAGAGGAATTATCATCATACAAAGACAAGGGATTTTATCTTCTTTTGGGGAAAGGGTTGGCATGTTTTGTTTGAGGAAAGCATGATTTTGTTGTTGTCTTTATTTGAAAGTTAAGAATGGTTTTAAGAGGAGGAGGAGTATATGGATGCCAAGTCCACAAGAGGTGGGCTGTGGTGGGTTTGTGTCAGTTTTGTTAAGCTGGAAGCTTAACAATTTCTCAGAATTCCCATCCCCGCATAGTTCTGGGTTAGCCTGGGCCACAGGAGACATTTGCTGAGATTTGGAAGGTGGAAATGGAAGTGGCTGCCGTATTCTTTTGGACACTGGGAAGGGCAGGGGAGGGCACCAGCATTGTTACAGCTCACAGTGTATTTATCTACTGGCTTATTTTATGGGCAGGCGCCAGCAGGCAGGCTTGCAGCAACTACAGCTTCTGCTGGATCTCTTCCCACTGCTTCTTCATACTTAGGCATTTGATTGTTTAGTCAGTGGGACTCTCCTATCTTTAAGGTTGGGAGTTTGGTGGCAGTGAGAAACTGAGGCAGGTTCTAGTTCTTCCTTTCTTGTGGGTTTCACTCTCCATTTTTGTTCTTGCAAGCATGGACAGAGAAACACAGCAAGGGGTTTGATGCTATTAGGCACATCCTAGGATCCTTCTGGGACACCCCTTCTAAGGAACCAAATTTGGAAGCTCTAAAGGAATACAGGAAACAGGTAAAACAAAAATGAAACCAAGATTCAAGAAAATTGTCAATTTTCGCCTTGCACTATGAGGTGAACAAGTGCACACCATAGCCCTCCCACCCAGCAGAGGAACAAACGTTCCAGCGAGGCCCGTAGTAAAAAGCAAGGCCCTGTGTAAGAACTGGATTTTCGAGTTGTGCGAACACACATTAGTGTTCACTGACGGTGAAAAATGAGTGGAAAAATAAGTGCCGTGCAAAGACGGTAAAGCGAATCCGAAACAGCCCCCGGCTGCTTTCCGGTGGCTGTCTGTTGTTTAAACTAGGTATCACGAAACACGTTCGTCTCCCTTAACAACCGTTTCCATAAAAGGAAAAAAAAAACAGCTATAAAGAATGACCCAATAAGCTCCTAACTCAGCTGCTTAAATCTTTCACCGGGGAAGGTACGACGAGTGTGAGAGTAGACATCTTGCCGTGGTATGATAAACCCCTCCCCCCAAGAAAAAGAAAAACAAACCCCGGGAACAACCCCCAGTAACACAACCAAAAAAATCAAACCAACCCGCGCTTAAAAGATACTAGAAATTGTCAGGGGGAGAACATTAAACAGCGCTGAGGCTAAAAAAATGAGCTTCCATAAAGACCGCGTTTCTTACACAGAACCCAAAACCCAGCGAAGCTTTTGCCGGCCCACTACAACTTCATAGGCCTCACACTGTACACATACGGTCACTTTGCTCCCGCGCCTCCCTAGCCTTTCCACACCGCTAGCACACGCAGTTTCAAGCAACAGCCCTGAAATCGCTCCCACAGCACGGAGGACCATATAGTGTTTAAGAGCAGATAGCGAAAGAGCAGCCCCTGCGCTGACGTATCTGCATAGGACACGCCCTATCCGTGACGTCACGACAACAGCCCTTCCCTCCAGCCCCCGCCCCGCCCTGGTTCTCTCCACCCTCCTTCCTCCCACCCCAACCCTTTGGGGCGGCCCGCGCTGCTTCTTAACCCTTGCCCTGCCGAGCGCCTGTCTGGCGGGCCCCTGAAGCCGTGCGCCTTTCTTGACATAATGGCTTTCCGTTACCGCGGAAACCGGTTCCTTTCAAATCCACTTATCTTTGTGTTGTAGCGCTGTGTGTGTGTCTATTAAAACGCATTAAGCATCACGACTGCCAGCGAAACCTGTTCCGTTCTTGAAAGTTCAATTTGGTTCATCGAAAATTTCATTCATGTTGCTTTCAATCTTCAGGTGTAGAAAAGTGTTTTGGATTTTTTTTCCTATTCCCTTTCTGGGACGCGTGTGATGGTGAACAAATAATCAGGACCCTCTCCGCGGTCAACAGGCGAAACTAGCAAGCAAGCCGCATAGGCTTAGAGTCAGTGCAAAATCTAGGCTGTACGGTGAGGCGGCCTTGGAGGTCATCTTAAGCCTGTGTCAGCATGACCTTGCAACCCTTCATCTCATGACCGAAGACTCCAGCGGGAAAAGATCTGCAACCAGAAGAGAGAAAGGGAACCTGGCTCTCATACCCTCTAGCTACATTTTTAGGTTCAGGAGATAATTCTGTTGCTGCAAATAATCCATAACCAATCTATAAATCAAAATTGGGGTGAGTTTATTATGAGCCACAGTGAGGATTATTGATGCGGGGTCGGTGAGCCGAGGAGTCAAAAGAAAGATTTCTTAGACTCTCAAGATCTGGCAGTAGTGCTCTTTTATTTAGAGAATAGTGTGGAATAGCATGGGGACAGGACCCATGGGCAGGCAGAGCTCCTGCTGCTGCCCCGAGTTGAGGGTTAGGGCTAATTTTATAAGGCATGGGTACGTGACTTATTTTTACTGGAAAAAAAGAAAAGATGATGTAAAAAGTCATTAAATGATTTCAGTGCAGATGGGGTCTGGTTATTGTGCGGTCATATAACTTTAGATACGAATCTGGCCATATAGATCGGCATGTAGGTGAGGATGCCCTGAGCTTCTCTCCCTGGGGCGGTCCTAATTCATACCATAAAAAAGTCCACTGGGTCGTATAGTTTGGCATGTAGGCCAGGTCACCTTGGGCTTCTCTAGCTGGGGCAGCCTTAATCCACATCAATTATAACCCAGGAAGGCCTTAGAACGAGTTGTGGAGAAGCATGGGTTTCAGCACAGTCTTATATCTTTTTAGAACAAAGAACATACGTTAAACCCACCATACAGTCCCATCCAAATTTCAAAGAGGTATTCAGTTGCAAATTAGCAGGTCAGCATGACTCTGATGTCAGGAAAGGGACTAATCCAGGCATTACCAATAGGGTGTAGGAAGGGAAGTATGCATTCTTATTTTAAGAGAGTGCATTCTTTACTTTAATGGATAAGCAGATGTACAGTGTGTTTGATAGGCCATCAGTCAGACTTTTTAGTTCAAGCAGATTCGGGGTTGAATTCGAATAGTTACCCCATATATCTCATTATGTGAAAATGTCCTGTCAATTCATACTTGCCTCCCTCCACACATATATGACATCAACATTCCAGGATATATAAGCAAGAAATTCTTATTTTATAATCTAGAGAAACACCAGATGTACCCTGCCACGGACGAACAGATACCCCTTTGGCATATATGACTCTTGATGAATAAGTCCCTTTCTGTGTGTATATACTGCCTTGTAAAAAGGCATATACACTGTACTCAGATCTGCAGACCTTGGAGTGGTTCCTTCAGGATACTCTGTTGAGGTGTTTCCGGGCTGGAGTCCTCACCCTTGGTTATTGAATAAACTCAGGTAACTTTTATCAAGATTCTTTAGTACAGTCGACGTTATTCGTCTTTGGACCTCCTGGCCTTATTTGCTTTACTAGTACACTTTCCTGAACTGAATGCCTGTTTTTACTTCCTTGCTCTTTGGTTTCTGGGAAATGTTCCTCACATTATCCTCCAACTCATTTTTTTTTCGTTTCGACTATTATGGCTTTACTATCCAAGTATTATGGTTTTCTCTAAGTGTTCCTCTTTTTCTTGTAACCAGTTCGTTTCACATTTTCATTATCTCTGAGACTATTAACTATAGGGTGTTTTGTTGTTGCTTTAAAATTTCTCCTGTAGAAAAACATTTTGTGTTTCCAAGGAGAACTATGCATCTTCTACTGCACACCCTTCCAGGTTATTGGATTCTAGCTCTGCTCATTGACTTTGAGCTTTTTAATAATCTTTGGACATTGTAGATTAATGATGGATATGTAAATTTGTCCTTCCTGGTAGTTAACATAGTTTAGTTCCTCCCTCCAGAGACTGAAAGAATTCTTTCAGTCTCTATTTGCAATTCATCTCTACAGTCCTTTACTCCCAAGTGACTTACTTTGTGTTGTTCTGACTCTTCCTTTAAACAGATTTTAACATCCATTTGCTACCCTCTATCTTATGAGTAAAATACATTCTTTAGCACGTGTTCATTGCTTTAACTATGGGAATCATGATTTTACCTTTTTATGAAAATTATTTTTTAAAACATCTCCTTGCATATGTTTCAAGAAAGTTTTCTCTTTCGTATCACATTCGTGCTGGATATTCTCTGCTCTTCCAGATTCCCTCTCTACCTTTCTCCCCTGATCTGTGTGCCTGAGGCTGACCCCCACAGCCAGCATTTCCTGGTCTTCCTTGCCCTGTGGATCCAGGTGGTTGCATCCAATGCAAGGAGATCAGAGAGGAGGGGAGAGAGGTCAGGGTATTTTTAAAGCCCCCAGCAACCTCCCTGGCAGGCCTCAGTTTGGCATCACTCATTGATTCCTCCTCCAAAGACCATGGTCCTGTCCAGTGATCCTCTCTAAGATTACAGGTCTCCTTGGGCCTGGGAACTACTCCTTTCTCTTCCTATTGCTGTGGACTGAATTGTATCCCCCTAAAATTCATATATTGAGGCCCTACCCTCCAATGTAATAGTATTTGTCGATAGGGCCTTTGGGAGGTGATTAGGGTTAGATGAGGTCATAAGGGTGGGGCACTCATGATGGGATTAATGTCCTTATAAGAGACACCAGAGAAATTCCTCTCCCCCTGCTCCTGCCCCTTGAAAGGGGATCGGAGTGTGCCATTCCAAAATGTGCCACTTTGGCATGTGGATTGTTTTGAGTTGAAGGTAGCCAGAACCCAGCAGACTCAGGAAAAACTTACCTCTCCCTTAACTGCTTAAGAGAATTTAGACAGGTGGTCTGTACCAGAAAGAGAACTATTACCAAAGATAACTTTTTTCTATTTAATTGTTTTATTGAGGTCATATTGGTTTATAACATTGTCTAAATTTCAGGTGTAGATTGTTTCAGCTTCTTTATAGACTGCATTGTGTTCACCACCAATAGTATAGTTTTTATCTGCCACCATACATATATGCCCCTTTACACCCTTCACCCTACCCTTTTCTGCTCTGGTCAACACCAATCTGTTCTCCTTATCTATGTGTTTGTTTGCTTGTTTGTCTTCCACATATGAGTGAAATCATATGATGTTTGTCTTTCTCTGTCTGACTTGTTTTGCTTAGCATAATACCCTCAAGGTCCATCCATGTTGTTGCAAATGAAGATTTCATCTTTTTTTATGGCTGAGTAGTAATCCATTATATATATATAATAGATATATATTATATTTATCTCTCACATATTCTCTATCCATTCAACCACTGATGGGCACTTGGGTTGCTTCCACGTCTTAGCTATTGTGAATAATGCTGTGATGGACATATGGATGCAAATATCTTTTTGAATTAGTACTTTCATCTTCTTTGGATAAATACCCAGAAGTGGAATAACTGGATGATGTGTTATTTCTATTTTTAGTTTTTTGAGGAATCTCCATATTGCTTTCCATGGTGGCTGTACCAGTTTGCATTCCCACCTGCAGTGTATGAGGGTTCTCTTTTCTTCACATCCTCTCCAACAGTTGTTATTTCTTGTCTTTTTAATAATAGCCATTCTGACGGGTGTGAGGTGATACCTCATTGTAGTTTTGATTTGCCTTTCCCTAATAATTAGTGATGTTGAACATCTTTTTATGTGCCTGCTGACCGTAAGTATATCTTCTTTGGAAAAATGTCTGTTCATATCCTCTGCCCATTTTTTGGTTAAGTTGTTCCTGTTACTGCACAAAATTGGGGTTCACTTGCCTGATATGCATACATGGCCAATTAATGATGGCATCAGCTTTATTCTGCAATATTGACCTGCAGGGAGATGTGGTTGTGTGCCCTCAGATCTGTCTCCCTGATTCAGGATTTGGGGTGAAATTTAAGAGGTTAGAGAGAACAGGCTGGTATGTGGAAATGTTGGCAGGACAGGTTTTGGTGGGTGGGCTTTGAGCATTTATGGTAAGGCTTTAAAGATTTATGACAGAGTTCTAAACATTTATGATGAGGCGGGGAAGGAATTTTAACATTTATGATGAGGTTCGAACATTTTATGATAGGGTTCTAAACATTTTTTATGAGGTGGGGAAGGACTTTTAACACCAGATCTCCCTGAATGAGGGACTCCTCGGTTCTGATAAAGAATCCAACTTTTGAGTTCCAGTTATGTCCTAGTCCTTGAGTTCCATGGGAAGGTGGTGTCTTTGGTGTCATTTCAGGTCAAGATTTCCTTTTCTGTGCATGCTCTGGCTACATGACTTTGGTGATTTTCTGAAAAGCATTTCTTAATTGCTCTGTTGATAAGAGTTGAGGTCAGTTGAACTGGTTGCAGAGGGTGAGCAGTTAGATTCATTTGTTTGTTATTGAGTTGTATGAGTTCTTTATATATGTTGGAAATTAACCCCTTGTTGGATATACGATTTACAGATATTTTCTCCCAGTTGGTGGGTTGTCTTCTTGTTTTCCTTTTTTGTGTTGTCCTTGTCTCATGTTGGTATCAGGGTAATGTTGGCCTTGTAAAATGAGTTAAGAAATGTCCCATCCTCTTCAATTTTTTGGAAGTGTTTGAAAAGGATAGGTATTAAATCTTCTTGGAATGTTTAGTAGAAATCAAGAGATAAGACTTCTGGTCCTGGACTTTTATTTTTTTGGGAGGTTTTTGAGTACTGTTTCAATTTTGCTGGATAGAGTATTCTTGGCTGATAGTTTTTGTCTTTCAGTGTTTTGAATATATTATCCTACTCTCTCCTTGCCTGTAGGGTTTCTGCTGAAAAATCTGCTGAAAGCTTGATGGGGGTTCCTTTTTTAGGTTATTTTCTTCTGTCTGGCTGACCTTAGTATTCTTTCTCTGTCATTGACTTTTGACAGTTTTAATATTATATGCCTTGGAGAAGGCAAATAATTTTATTATTTCTTTGAATAAGCTCTCTGCTCCTTTCTCCCTCTCTTACCTTTCTGGGATACCTGTTATCATTATATTATTTTCCAAATTGAATTGGGTATTTCTTGTAGAATTTCTTCATTTAAAAAAAATCTTAGTTCTTTTGCCTCCTCCAACTGAATCATTTGTAGATTTCTATCTTTGAGCTCACTGATTCTCTTTTCCATATGGTCTGCTCTATTTTTAATGCTTTCTACTTTATTTTTCTTCCCATTAATTGTGTTCTTCATCTCCAGAATTTCTGTTTGGTTTCTTTCCTTTTTTTTAAAGTCTGTCATCAAACAGACAGCTTTTTTTTTTTTTAAAGATTGACACCTGAGCTAACAACTGTTGCCAATCTTCTTTTTTTCTCTGCTTTTTCTCCCCCAATCCCCCCAGTACATAGTTGCATATTTTAGTTGTGGGTCCTTCTAGTTGTGGCATGTGGGATGCTGCCTCAACGTGGCCTGATGAGCGGTGCCATGTCCACATCCAGGATCCGATCCGATGAGACCCTGGACTGCTGAAGCAGAGCGTTCAAACTTAACCATTCAGCCACAGGGCTGGCCCTGACACCTTTCTTTTTTAAGGCATGCTTTTTTTTTTGGTGAGGAAGATTGGCCCGGAGCTAACATCTGTTGCCAATTTTCCTCCTTTTTATTCTCCCCAAAGCCCCAGTACATAGTTGTAAGTCCTTCTAGTTCTTCTATGTGAGATGCCACCACAGCATGGCTTGATGAGCAGTGTGTAGGTCTGTGCCCAGGATCTGAACTGGTGAATTCCAGGCTGCCAAAATGGAGTGTGTGAACTTAACCACTACACCACCGGGCTGCCCCTGTTTGGTTTCTTTTTTAGAGTTTAAATCTGTTTGTTGAAGTACTCCTTCTGTCATTAGTTTTATTCCTGTGCTCATTGAACTGTTTTCTGAGTTTCTTCATAACAGCTATTTTGAATTCTCTGTCAGTTAGATTGTTATCTTCTGTGACTTCAAGTTTGGTTTTTGGAGAGATTGCTGGGAAGATGGCAGCATAGGAGAAGTCTGAACTCACCTCCTCCCACAGACACAACAAGTTTACAACTACCCTTGGAACAGTAACCCCTTAGATAGAACCAGAAACTGGATAAAAAGAATGCCCACAACAATGGACAGTGCTGACGGGGGTGTAGGAGGCAAAAATTCCTCTCTGGAGAGGAAAAAGCTGCATTCTAGCGATGGTGCTTCATGGCCAAGAGCAATCATAAGCTATGAAGCTTTCTTGGGAGGAGTGGGGAATCTGAGTGGGAGAGCTTCACCACAATAAGCAGCTTTTGAACTCAGCACAACTGAGACAAGTGTCATATCTGGCTTTGATGGCTATTAACAACAATGGGGAGTACCCCTAGAAAAGCTACTGAACATAAGAGAAAGAAAAACCTGCTCTTGAAGGGCCCACACACAAATGCACCCATTTCAGAAAGAAACCTAAGGTCACCAGAAAGAATGGTGCACAGTCCTTTGGTGAAAAGAGACTCACTTGATAGGTTCTCAGAACATCTCAGCAAGGCAGGAGATGGCTGGGACCACGTTCCCAGGGACTGAGACATTGGTGGCAGCCATTATTGTGACCTAGTGCAAGCATGCTGACACAAATGCTGGAAGAAGCCATTGTAGTTCTTCTCCTGGCCTGTTAGTGCAAGGGTCTGCCCCACCCTCTAGAGCACTGATTTAATCCAGTTCAGTTAGGGCAGGCAGCCTACCCTAGGGACTGGCCCCACCCAAGAGCAAGTCCTCAGGGAACTTCTGGGTCTGCATAGGCAGGGTGTGTGGACCTCAGCAGTCTGGTGAGTGGGTTGCTTCGGTGGGTCTTCATGGTGCAGTACTGCATCGATGGGGATATGTAGGCCTTCGAGTGGTGGGGCTTGTCAGCTGCAGCAGATTTGTGCTTCTCAAACAGCCACATAGGGGATTGGCCCCCCCTTACAACACCTGAAACAATTGTGTGCTGCCACACCTGGGACCAGCCCTTCCCAGCTGCACTAGTGAGAGGGCTGACAACAGCCTTGCAGGCTGGAGGCCTACAGCAATTGTAAGCCCCTGAGCCTAGAAACTAGCCATGCTGGGGGCCTACTCACTTAATAGAAAAGCTGCAGCAGGAATGTGCTATTAGATCTTGCAGCCAGCTGTGCTGCATGATGCCCAGTAAAGTGAGTGACAGGACCATAGTAAACTCTACTAAGTTGAGCATTACAACCAACTGGCCAGGGGCACAGCCTAGCCTCCCCATGCACCTGGAGCAAGAGCAACCCTGCCACAACAGAAGGACACACATAGCCCACACAGGGGACACTCCTGGAACATCTGGAACTGGTGACAAGAGAGAAGCACACTGATGGGCCTCATAAAGCATCTCTTACATAAGGCCACTTCTCCAAGATCAGAAGATGTTGCTGATCTACCTAATACATAGATATAAGCAGAGAGATAGAGGCAAAATGAGGAGATAAAGGAATATGTTTCAAATAAAGGGACAGGACAAATCTTCAGAAAAAGAACTAACGAAAACAGAGATAAACAATCTACTTGATAAAGAGTACAAACTAATAGTCATAAAGATGCTCACTGATCTCGGGAGATAAATTGATGAATATAGTGAGAACTTCAACAAAGAATAGGAACATATAAAAAAGAACAAATCAGAACTGAAGATTACAATAATGGAAATGAAAAATTCACCAGAAGGACTCAATAGCAGAGTAGATGACATAGAAGAGTGGATCAGTGAGCTGGATGAAAGACAATAGAAAACCACCTAAGCCAAAAAGTAAAAAGAAAAAAGAATTAAAAAGGATGAGGGAAGTCTAAGGGACTTCTGAGACAACATCAAGTGCACTAACAACCATATTGTAGGTATCCTGGAAGGAGAACAGAGAACCAAAGGGGCAGAGAATCTATTTGGAGAACAAATAGCTGAAAACTTTCCTAACCTAAGGAAGGAAACAGGCATCCAGGTATAGGAAGCACAGAGAGCACCAAACAGGATGAGCCAAAAGAGGCATTGACACATTATAATTAAAATGTCAAGAGTTAAAGATAAGAGAGAATCCTAAAAGCTGCAAGAGAGAGGCAATGAGATACATACAAAGGAAACCCCATAAGGATATCAGCTGACTTCTCAGCAGAAAGCCTACAGGCTAGAAGAGAGTGACACAGTATATTTAAAGTGCTGAAAGGAAAAAGCCTACAGCCAAGAATACTCTACCTGGCAAGGTTATCATTCAGAATGGAAGGAGAGAGAAAGAGTTTTCCAGACAAGTAAAAATTAAAGCAGTTTATCACCAATAAACCAGCCTTACAAGAAATGCTGAAGGGATTTATTTAAGTGGAAAAGAAAAAACTACAAACAGGAATAAGGAAATTATTTTTTAAAACCAATAAAATTACTGGTAAAAGGTGACTATATAGTAAAGATAGCAGATCTACCACCTATGAAGCTAATATGAAGATCAAAAGACAAAAGTACTGAAATTACCTATTTCCATGATAAGAGGGTAATTGATACACACACAAAAGAGGTTAAATATGATATCAAAAACATAAAACATGGGAGGAGGGGAGTAAAAGAGTAGAACTTTTAGCAAGAGGTCAAATTTAAGAGCCCATCAACTTAATATAGATTGCTATATATATAGGTTATTATATATGAACTTCACGGTAATCACAAACCACAAACCTATCATAAATACACAAAAAATTAAGAGAAAGGAAACCAAACATACTACTAAAGAAAGCCATCCAGCCATCAGGGAAGAGAGCAAGAGAATAAAGGAACAGAAACAAACTATGAAAACATCCAGAAAAAAAGTAACAAAATGACAATGAGTACATACTTATCAATAGCTACTTTAAATGTCAATGGACTAAGTGCGCCAATCAAAAGACATAGGTTGGCCAATTGGATAAAAAAACAAGACCCATACATATGCTGCATACAAGAGACACACTTCGGACCTAAAGGCACTCACAAACTGAAAGAGAAGGGATGGAAAAAGATACTCCATGCAAATGGCAATGAAAAGAAAGCTCGTGTAGCAATACTTATAACAGACAAAATAGACTTTGAAACAAAAACTGTAACAAGAGACAAAGAAGGGTACTACATAATGATAAAGGGAACAACCCAACAAGAGGATATAACACTTGTAAATATCTACCACCCAACATAGGAACACCTAAATATACAAAGCAATTATTAACAGACATAAAGGGAGAAATAGACAGTAAGAAAAGAATAGTAAGAGATTTTAACATTCCACTTACACCAATGGAAAGATCATCCAAACAAAAGATCATTAAAGAAACATTGTCCTTAAATGACACTTTAGACCAGAAGGACTTAGTACATATATACAGAACATTCCATCCCAAAACCACAGAATTCATGTTATTTTCAAATGCACATGGAACATTCTCCAAGATAGATTACATATCAGGTGACAAAATAAGTCTCAATGAATTTAAGAAAAGTGAAATAATACCAAGCATCTTTTCTGACCACAATGGTATGAAACTAGAAACCAACTACAGGAAGAAAATTGGAAAAAGCCACAAATATGTGGAGTTTAACAAACACTACTGAACAGTGATTGGGTCAATGAGGAAATCGAAGCAGAAATAAAAAAATACCTGGAGACAAATGAAAATGAAAATACGACAAGCAAAAATTTATGAGATATAGCGAAAACGGTTCTAAGAGGGAAGTGTATAGCAATACAGGCCCACCTCAACAAACAAGAAAAATCTCAAATAAACAATCTAACCAGGCACCTAAATGAGCCAGAAAAAGAACAAAGAAGAAACAAAACCCAAAATCAGTAGAAGAAATGAAATAATAAAAATCAGAGCAGAAATAAATGAAATAGAGACTAAAAAAAAATTAGAAAAAAATCAATGAAATGAAGAGCTGGCTCTTTGAAAAGATGAACAAAATTGACAAACCTTTATCTAGATTCACCAGGACAAAAAGAGAGAAGGCTCAAATAAATGAAATCAGAATTGAAAGAGGAGAAATTACAACAGACACATCAGAAATACAAAAGATTATAAGAGAATACTATGAAAAGCTATACACCAACAAATTGGATAATATTGAAGAAACAGATAAATTCTTAGAATCATACAACCTTCCAAAAATGAATCAGGAAGAAATAGAGAACTTGTGTAGACTAACCACCAGTAAGTAGATTGAATCAGTAATCAAAAACCTTCCAAAAAGGAAAAATCCAGGACCAGACAGCTCCCCTGGTGAAATCTACCAAATATTCAAAGAAGAATTAGGACCTATCCTTCTCTAACTCTTCGAAAATATTGAAGAGGAGGGGAAGCTTCCTCACTCATTCCACAAAGCCAACACTACCCTGATACCAAAACCAGACAAGGAAAACACAAAAAAAGAAGATTACAGGCCAATATCACTGATGAACATCGATGCAAAAATCCTCAACAAAGTACTAGCAAATCAAACACAACAATACATTGATCATACACCATGATCAAGTGGGATTTATTCCAGGGATGCAGGGATGGTTCAACATCCACAAATCAATCAACATGATACACCACATTAACAAAATGAAGAATAAAAATCACATGATCATCTCAACAGATGCAGAGAAAGCATTCAACAACATACAGCATCCGTTTGTGATAAAAACTGTGAATAAAATGAGTATGGAATTAAAGTACCTCAAAATAATAAAGGACATATATGACAAACCCACAGGTAATATCACACTCAATGGAGAAAAACTGAAAGCTATTCCTCTAAGAACAGGAACCAGACAAGGATTCTCACTTTTGTCACTCTTATTTAACATAGTATTGGAAGTCCTAGCCAGTGCAATCAGGCAAGAAAAAGAAATAAAAGGGATCCACATTGGAAAGGATGAAGTGAAACTGTCACTATTTGCAGATGACATGATTTTATATATAAAAAACCCTAAAGAATTCACCAAAAAACTTTTAGAAATAATAAATGCATATGGTAAAGTTGCAGGATACAAAGTCAACATACAAAATTCAGTTGCATTTCAATACACTAACAACAAAGTAGCAGAAAGAGAAATTAAGAAGGCAATCCCATTAACAATTGCAACAATAATAAAAGAATAACATACCTCATAATCAATTTAACCAAAGAGGTGAAAAACCAGTACACTGAAAACTATAAAACATTATTGAAATAAATTGAAGAAGACATGGGAAGGAGGTGGAGCAAAATGGCCGGGTGAGCTGACCCCGAACTCTCCCCCACTCCAAACTATGACAAAGGACTGGAAAAAACCTGAATTTCAGCTAATAAATCTAATGCCAGGATGTTAGAGACCTACGGTACCAGAAAGACGGAGGACGGAGACCTTGCTGCTGGCCTTGGAGAAGCTGGCTCCGGGTAGGGGAGAACTTCGCTCCCTCCCCTAGAGACCAGGATCACTGCGCAGGAGAGGGAAGGAGTGGGAGAGGGGCTGCGAGACCAGGGGATAGTGCAGGACTACCGCCACCGGTGCAGTGGAAACCCGCTGACGGGGGAAAGCTTCCATGCGCGGGGACCCCATAAACCCAGGGCCCCGGGAGTCCAGAGAACAGAGCTGATCCGAATCCAGATCGGTGCGCGAGAGAAACCGCCCCTCCCCACCCTGGCAAACCGCACTGAGCGCCGCCATCTTGCCTGAAGGCGGAGAGCTCAGAAAGCAAGGCTCTCGACCCCCATCTAGTGGCGACAGGCTGTAACTGCAACCAAGTTCTAGCATCATAAGAAAAAACCGCTCCTCTACCATCCAGCAATTTATAAAAGCTCCAGACCAGAAGGAAAACAATAAAAACACAGAATTAAGTCCTGAGGACTTGGAAATAGGTAAACTAAGTGAAAATGAGTTCAGAGCAGCTATAATAAAAAAAACTCAATGAGGTAGAGAGAAAGATAGAGAAACAAGCCAGCAAGTTCTGGAGTTACTTCACAAAAGAGATTGAAATCATAAAGAAGAATCAAACAGAGCTACTAGAGATGAAAAACACAATGGACCAGATAAAACAGAATACGGATTCCCTGAATGCCCGTGTAGACACCATAGAGGAGAAAATTAGCATAATCGAAGATAGACAGGCTGAATGGCTCAAGACAGAGGAAGAAAGAGAGCTAAGAATTAAAAAAAAATGAGGAAAACCTCCGAGAGATGGCAGATTCAACGAGGAGAAAGACTTTAAAGATCGTAGGAATTCCAGAGAACGTGGAAAAGGAAAATGGAGCAGAAAGTGTGCTTAACGAAATTATAGAAGAGAACTTCCCAAACCTAGGGATTGAGGGAGAAATGTGTGTGGAGGAAGCTTTCACATCTTCTAGATTTGTCAATGCAAAAAGACCTACTACAAGGCATATAGTTGTACAAATGGCAAAAATGAAAGACAAAGAAAGAATTCTCAGGGCCGCAAGACAGAAGAAAATAACCTACAAAGGAACTCCTATCAGACTTTCAGTGGATTTCTCTACAGAAACCTTACAAGCTAGAAGAGAATGGAGTGACATATTCAAAACTTTAAAAGATAAAAATCTTCAGCCAAGAATACTCTATCCAGCAAGAATATCCTTCAGATATGAGGGAGAAATTAAATCTTTTCCAGACAAACAAAAGTTAAGGGAATTTGTTACCAAAAGTCCTCCACTACAAGAAATCCTCAAGAAGGATCTCATACCTGGAAAAAGAAAAAAGGGAGAGGAGGGGTCACAAACCACAGAGTAGGGAGACAGATAGATAGAACCAGAATAGGATAGTAAATATTCAACTATAGCATTAGGATAAAGGGAAGGGAACTACCAAAGCAAAGATGATCTTATCACTCTAACTACAAACTCATAACACGAGTTGGAATAAGAAATGAAAATAACAATTTAGGAGGGGAAGAGCAAAGGGACTAAATCAGTCTAGGTCAAGTAAGTAAGAGACCACCAAAGAACAGACTCTATTATACATGAGATTCTAAATACAAACTTCAAGGTAGCCACTAAACTAAAAAACAGAACAGAGCCACAGAACATAAATAAGCAAAAATCTAAGAAACCTAGCATAAGAAATTGCAGTATTAAATGGATAGGCTAAGGCACACAGAAAAACAAACTCAGGAAATCCAGATAATGAGTGACAGATTGACAGCATTAAATCCACATGCATCAATAATCACTCTCAATGTGAACGGATTGAACTCTCCAATAAAAAGACACAGAGTGGCAAAATGGATTAAAGAACAAGATCCAACAATTTGTTGCCTCCAGGAAATACACCTCAGCCCCAAGGACAAACACAGGCTCAGAGTGAAGGGGTGGAGGACAATACTTCAAGCTAATAGCAAGCAGAAAAAAGCAGGTGTTGCAATTCTTATATCAGACAAAGCGGATTTCAAAATAAGACAAGTAAAGAGAGACACAGAGGGGCAATATATAATGATCAAAGGGACACTTCATCAAGAATAAATAACGCTTATAAATATCTATGCACCCAACATAGGAGCACCAAGGTTCATAAAGCAACTATTAACAGACCTAAAGGAAGATGTTAAAAACAACACAATAATAGTAGGGGACCTCAACACCCCACTCACATCAATGGACAGATCATCCAGACAGAAAATCAACAAGGAAATAGTGGAGCTAAACGAAAAACTAAAACAATTGGACTTAATAGACATATATAGATCACTTCACCCTAAAACAGCAGAATACACATTCTTCTCAAGTGCACATGGAACATTCTCAAGGATAGACCATATATTGGGAAACAAGGCAAGCCTCTACAAATTTAAAAAAATTGAAATAATAACAAGCATCTTCTCTGATCATAATGCTATAAGGCTAGAAATTAATTACAAGAAAAAAGCTGAGAAAGGCACAAAGATGTGGAGACTAAACAATACACTACTGAACAAGCAATGGATCATTGAAGAAATTAAAGAAGAAATAAAAAAATACCTGGAAACAAATGAAAATGATAGCATGCCATACCAACTCATATGGGATACAGCAAAAGCTGTATTAAGAGGAAAATTCATCGCAATACAGGCACATCTTAACAAATAAGAAAAATCCCAAATAAGCAATTTTAAACTACACCTAACTGAACTAGAGAAAGAAGAACAAACAACGCCCAAAGTCAGCAGAAGGAGAGAAATAATAAAAATCAGAGCAGAAATAAATACTATTGAAACAAAAAAGGTGGTAGAAAGGATCAATGAATCAAAGAGCTGGTTCTTTGAGAAGATAAATAAAATTGACAAACCACTAGCCAGACTTACAAAGAAAAAAAGGGAGAAAGCTCAAATAAACAAAAGCAGAAATGAACGAGGAGAAATAACAACAGACTCTGCAGAAATACAATGGATTATAAGAGAATACTACGAAAAACTATATGCCAATGAAATGGATAACTTAGAGGAAACAGATAAATTTTTGGACTCCTACAATCTCCCAAAGCTCACTCAAGAAGAAACAGACAATTTGAACAGACCGATCACAAGGAAAGAGATTGAAACAGCAATCAAAAAAATCCCAAAGAATAAAACCCCAGGACCAGATGGCTTTCCTGGGGAATTCTGCCAAACTTTCAGAGAGGATTTAATACCTGTCCTTTTCAAGCTATTCCAAAAAATTAGGGAAGATGGAACACTTCCTAACACATTCTATGAGGCCAACATCACGCTGATACCAAAGCCTGACAAGGACACCACGAAAATAGAACTACAGGCCAATATCACTGATGAACACAGATGCAAAAATTCTAAACAAAATTTTGGCCACCAGAATTCAGCAATTCATCAAAAGGATCATCCATCATGATCAGGTGGGATTCATACCAGGGACACAGGGATGGTTCAACATCTGCAGATCAATCGGCGTGATACACCACATCAACAAATTGAGGAATAAAAACCACATGATCATCTCAGATCATTGCAGAGAAAGCATTTGACAAGATCCAACAGCCATTTATGATAAAAACTCTTAACAAAATGGGGATAGAAGGAAATTACCTCAACATAATAAAGGCCATATATGATAAACCCACAGTCAACACCATATTCAATGGGCAACAACTGAACGCCATCCCCCTGAGAACAGGAATGAGACAAGGGTGCCCTCTGTCACCACTCTTATTCAACATAGTACTGGAGGGTTTGGCCAGAGCAATTAGGCAAAAGAAAGAAATAAAAGGAATCCAAAAAGGGAGTGAAGAAGTGAAACTCTCACTGTTTGCAGACAACATGATCTTATGCATAGAAAACCCAAAAGAATCCATTGAAAAACTATTTGAAATAGTCAACAACTACAGCAAAGTTGCAGGGTATAAAGTCAACTTACATAAATAAGTAGCATTTCTATACTCTAATAACGAACTAACAGAAAAGAACTCAAGAACACAATACCATTCACAATTGCAACAAAAAGAATAAAATACCTTGGGGTGAATTTAACTAAGGAAGTGAAAGACCCATATAATGAAAACTACAAGACTTTCCTGAAAGAAATTGATGACGACATAAAGAGATGGAAAGATATTCCATGCACATGGGTTGGAAGAATAAACATAGTTAAAATGTCCATACTACCTAAAGCAATCTACAGATTCAACGCCATCCCAATCAGAATCCCAGTGACATTCTTTACAGAAATTGACCAAAGAATCCTAAAATTCATATGGGGCAAAAGAAGACCTCGAATTGCTAAGGTAACCCTGAGAAAAAAGAATAAAGCTGGAGGCATCACAATCCCTGACTTCAAAACATGCTACAAAGCTACAGTAATCAAAACAGCATGGTACTGGTACAAAAACAGGTGCACATCAATGGAGCAGAATTGAAAGCCCAGAAATAAAACCACACATCTATGGACAGCTCATCTTCGACAAAGGAGCTGAGGGCATACAATGGAGAAAAGAAAGTCTCTTAAACAAATGGTGCTGGGAAAACTGGACAGCCACACAAAACAATGAAAATTGACCATTCTTTTTCACCATTCACAAAAATAAACTCAAAATGGATCAAAGACCTAAAGGTAAGACCTGAAACCATGAGACTTCTAGAAGAAAATATAGGCAGTACACTTTTTGACATCAGTATTAAAAGGATCTTTTCGGACACCATGTCTTCTCAGCCGAGGGAAACAATAGAAAGAATAAACAATTGGGACTTCATCAGACTAAAGAGCTTCTTCAAGGCAAGGGAAAACAGGATTGAAACAAAAAAACCCAACCCACTAATTGGGAAAAAATATTTGCAAGTCGTATATCTGACAAAAGGTTAATCTCCATAAATATATAAAGAACTCACACAACTCAACAACAAAAAGTCAAACAACCCGATCAAAATATGGGCAGGGGACATGAACAGACATTTCTCCAAAGAAGATATACAGATGACCAATAGGCACATGAAAAGTTGTTCATCATCACTTGATCATCAGGGAAATGCAAATCAAAACTACACTAAGATATCGCCTTACACCCATTAGAATGGCAAAAATAACCAAAACAAAAAGTAACAAATGTTGGAGAGGTTGTGGAGAAAAAGGAACCCTCATACACTGCTGGTGGGAATGCAAACTGGTAAAGCCACTATGGAAAACAGTATGGTGATTTCTCAAAAAATTAAAAATAGAAATAGCATATGACCCAGCCATCCCACTTCTGGGTATCTACCCAAAGAACTTGAAATCAGAAATTCCAAAAGTCCCATGCACCTGTATGTTCACTGCAGCATTATTTACAATAGCCAAGATGTGGAAGCAACCTAAGTGCCCATCAACTGACGATTGGATAAAGAAGATATGGTATATATACACAATGGAATACTACTCAGCCATAAAAAAGATACAATCACTCCATTCACAACAACATGGATGGACCTTGAAGGTATTATGTTAAGTGAAATAAGCCAGATAGAGAAAGACAATCTCTGTATGACTCCACTCGTATGTGGAAGTTAAACATGTAGACAAAGAGAACAGATTAGTGGCTACCAGGGGAAGGGGGGGTGGGGGTGGGCACAAAGGGTGAAGTGGTGCACCTACAACACGACTGACAAACAATAATGTACAACTGAAATTTCACAAGATTGTAAACTATCATAATCTCAATAAAAAGTTAAAAAACCTTTATTTTTTAAAAATTATTACTATTATTATTATGATTTTTGAGGAAGATTAGCCCTGAGCTAACATCTGCTGCCAATCCTCCTCTTTTTGCTGAGGAAGACTGGCCCTGAGCTAACATCTGTGCCCATCTTCCTCTACTTTATATGTGGGACACTTACCACAGCAAGGCTTGCCGAGCAGTGCCTTGTCCACACCCAGGATCTGAACTGGCAAACCCTGGGCCGTTGAAGCGGAATGTGCACACTTAACCGCTACACCACCAGCCAGTCCCAAAAACTTTATTCTTGATCATTGTATTCTCTACCCTTTCCAATTGCTCTGCTGGAGTTACTCTACTTTGTAGATTAATCATTCTGCTGCCTGTCTTGCTAAATTTATTTTCTCATTTGTCTATCTGTGAGTGTATGTTTGAGAGAGGGGGAAAGTTCCTTATTTGCTTCTGTCTCTCTCTTTCATTGTTTAACAACTTTAGACTATAGAGAATGCTAGGCACTATGCTACTTCTTGAGAATATTTTATTTACATACACAGCCTTGATTTCCCAGGAAATATGAATTCTTTTCATATGAAAATATATCTTTGGAAGACAGAGCCAAATAGAATGTGATTTCATTAGAGCACAATTAATGCCAAAATAAAAGTGGACACATCGCATACTGAATTCAGACAGTCAGGAAAGTCTTTCCAGAGGAAAAGACTTCTGAACTGAGGCCTGAAGGATGAGAATGATGTTGAAGAAGGACGAGGAAGCTGTGAGAGACCATCCCCTGTAGAGAGAAGCAAGTGCCTAAAAGTGAGAGAATTCCTGACGTGTCCAGTACTTCACTGTTGCTGGACTTGAGAATTGGCAAGAGACATTCAGATGATGAGGATGAGGGAAGCCAGGGTTCATGTCACGAAGGTATTAAGACATTTCAGTGAAGGAATATGGAGGCACTGTGTGGTTTTAGGCTACATGTATGTCCAGATGTAGTCTGTGGAAGGGTCACTCACGGTGCAGTGTGGCAAAAGGATTGGAGTAGACTAGGCTGGCTGTAGGGAGGCTGGCTTTTTATCTGGGTGTATTAATGGGGGTAAGAGTTGATGGATGGAAGAGTTCAGTCATAAAGTGGCAGTAAGGCAGTGGTGCAGCCAATAAAGTTAAGCTTAAAGTTAAGCTATATATTGATTATGATGAACATAAATTTCTGTGCTGGGAGGATGAGAGAGTGTATCCAAAAAGGGTAGCATGATGTGGTTCAGGCAACAGGGTGGTTGGTGGTGAGGGTACGTATACTAGGCAGGGTTAGGAACAGATTTGGGTGCTGTTTTGGGGATTGATTGAAATACTTGGGACAGTGCACTACATTTTGGGAGACACTGTGCCTGGTCTGATCACAGAGTATTGGGGTAGAGGGTGGTGTATGACACTGACAGGGAACTCACTGGTGCGTTGAGTTTTAGCATTTGTGATTCTGAGATGCATATGAGGCATTGACTTGGGAATTAGGAGTTGTGAATTCAAAGTGCAGATTTATAGTTTAGAAACAGACGTGGGAATCAATGTAGATCTGGTTGATGAAGGTGGTGATTGAAAGCATGTTGACCAGAGCTGGTGTGTATCTTAGGTGTTGGGCAGAGGCCAGATAGAGTCAAAGCTCTTTCAGATCAAGGCAACAGTCATTTTCCTTGCTGAAGCCAAGGTTATGCCTCAGCCTCCACCTAGCTCGGCTGCTCAGCAAGAGAAGCATGATTGCAGGTCTGCAGCTCCTGTCTTCAAGAAGTCGTAACGATGCCTAGTTTCAACATGTAGGGGAGCTCTCCAGGTTCCTTTCTTCAGTTTAATTTCCCCAGGAATAATTGGGGAAAGAAATCTCTCTATATTTCAATTTCATCAAAGGACCAATATGTTAACATTTCAACCATCAATACTTTTTGAAAACTTAGGCTTCTCCTTATACAACCCATACACTAAAGCCTATCCCTCACGGACATCTCAGAGTCACGAATGCTCAACCTCAGCGCGACAGGGAGTCCAAACAATTAAACGTTGATTGCAAACTTAATTAATCTTTTAATAATTATGATATATAACACATCCATCCAAATGCTTTGAACACATGAAAAATCAGACACACACTACTGTATAATAATTACAAGACTGAGTCGTTATTCTTGTATGAAAAACAGTTACAAAGAACTAATCCCATTGACCAAAATGTGTTTCTTCATTATCTCTATTTTGATTCTGGCCCTTTCTTTCTTCTAATTCCAATCTAATTCTGCTTTTGCTCTTTATTTCCTCCCTGTATTAGAATTTTTCTTCCCTGACCTAGCGAGTTAGATTACTTTCTCAGACCCTCTAAGGCAACAGTTTGAGGTTGACAGTCGGTGCTTCAGGATCATAAACAAGCGATCGAGATGTTTTTCCAATGAATTTTCAATGTTTTCAAAACAGATATTTTGATATTTTAATTTGAATGTCCCCCCTTTATGCTGTTGCCTGACAGGAGTAAGCCTCTTCCCCAAGCCTTTGCTTCCAGCGCCTTTCTGTTTGTGAGCTCTGTCCAAAGACAGCTGTCTAAAGCTCTTTTGGAACTTTTTGGTTTCCCTGCTTCCCGTCCTTCAGTCTCTGTAAAGATTCTTTATAGAGATCCATCATGGACTGCAACAACTGCCAGCACTGGTGGTTCAGTGGTAGAATTCTCACCTCAATGCACGTGATCCAGGTTTGATTCTGGCCAACGCATTATGCCCAATCTCATTTTACTCAGCGCCCCGCCCCATGCCTTCTCCTTGCTTGCCTCTAGCACGATCGAGTCTGGTGATTGCGTGGTTCTGGTCAGCAGGAGTAGGAAAATGAGAAGCAAAATACGAAATGAGAACTAAAATCCATAGGGCAATTCTGAGCAGAGCATGGCAAGGAATATGTCTAAACTGAGACTTTGCAGAGTCCTGGGGCGGTTGACGCTCTCGCGAATATGGAGCAGCATTTGGCATGCAGCATAGTAACCACCTCACTCCCGAGTTCGTATCTTTCAACCCCCAAGTGTTTCCGGTAGGTCTGGGATTTGGAACATTTGGACCTAAGACCATTGTGACTTTCAGCCTTTCTCCTGCAGGTCACAGGAACCCAAAGAGCCATCAGGTCACTGATTCGCGGGCTGGACCATGGGCTGACCGCTGGACCACGTCTCACTATGGAGCGAGGATCAAGAGATAAAGGTCCCGGAAGGCGGAGTCGCGGGGCCCGGCAGTCACCCCAGTGGCGGGGGAGGCGTGTGGGGAGGAACCCGCGTGGACAGGAGAGGAGCTGTGGAGAGGGGGCCTCGCACAGAGGTGGTGAGAGTGTCCTGGCGTCTGTACAGCAGACACCGTGAACCGAGTTTATTAACATCGTCAGTCACCGCGCCTCCGCGTGTCCCCACCGTGGGCCCATCGGTGTTCCGGGAAGGATTCCGTCTACCTGGCAATGTGCGTCAACAGGTGTGAGCCTGAATATTACACTTTTAAAAAGCGAAAACGAACTATAGAATCTGGGAACTGTCTATCTGGTTTTGTATTATATCGCTTTGAGGCTCATTCGAAAGCGTTGTGATTTGAGGTTATGGGGGGTGGGTGGTGGTGACTGCGTTCGAGAGACTACAAGTGATTAGTTTTCATCCAAAAATCTTTGGAGGATTCCCCTACCTAACTGCAGTTTCAAGTTGAAGATTAGTGACATTTTGGGAGTTTTTATTCTCTTTTCATTTAAAAATAAACGATTTATTCAATTTCAAGAGTTTCCTTCTGAGATTGTCTTTCTACATTCTGAGTATAAAACGATGGTGATACTATGTTGGAACCATCGAAGTTGTTTTATTTATCTTTTTATTTTAAATTCTCTTGGAAATTTGGAATTTGAATGAAAAAGTTCTGAATTGTGATGTACAGTTTCTTGTTTTTGAATATTTCTCTGTAAACAGGAATCAGAATTTAGGCGGTGGGGGTCAGGAGGAGTAGGAGTTCTGATCTATGTAAAGGAAAATGGATTACTTACAGGACAAAGTTTTAAAGACTGTAACACACCCCAGTTTCCCCTTTACTGTTTGCTGAAAAAAAATCAGTCTCTGACTCCCTTCCTTACCTACTCCTGGCCTGTGAGAACCTTCCTCCATATTCAGGTCATCTTCTTCTCCTTCTTCCACTCCTCCTCCTCCTCTTCTGCCTCTCCCTTTCCCTCTTTCTCCTTCTCCTTTTCCTCCTCCTCCTTTTTCTCCTTCTTCAGTTAAGAAGCTGGAGGAAAGTGGGCTGGGTTGAGAAGACCCACAAGGCAAGGACTGAAGGAGAATTTGGCTGGAGAGCTTGGAGGAGAGGAAGGAAAGAGGAGCTGTGTGTTATGAAATCAGCAATGGAACAGCAAAGGAGAGATTTGAATCGTTATGGTTTGGCCTATAGCCTTTTCAGAGTATTTAAATAATACAAATAAAGGAATTTAGCTTTTATTTTCAATTACAGGCTGGTTCCTGGAGAGTATTCTTTGAGCTCACATCATTCTAAAGCTCAGCTCCATGGGTCTTGGTCTCAACCCTCCATTGGGTTGTCCTTGGCTGTTAAACAGTAATGTCCACATGTTTATCTTGAAACTAAATCTTGGGATCTCAACAACATTCTCTCTGCCACAAGACTCATTGCGGGGGGTGAGAGAGTTTGAAAAATATGTGATGAACGTGCAGTCAAATGCACAGCACCTATATGTACAATATAACATGATTATGACACACATACCTGTGTAGCCTACGTACAGAAGAAGATAGCGTTAGTCCTTTAATCAATTCCTCCCATGTGTTCCCAGGTCGTAACCTTCTACCTCATCCCACACTCTCACTTAATTCTTTTTTGCCGGTCTGTAATGTTCTCTCATTGGGGTTTCCTTTTTTTTTTTTTTTTTAAAGATTGGCACCTGAGCTAACATCTGCTGCCAATCTTCTTTTTCTTTACTTCTTTTCTTCTTCTTCTCCCCAAAGTCCCCCAGTACATAGTTGTATATTCTAGTAGTGAGTGCCTCTGGTTGTGCTATGTGGGACGCCACCTCAACATGGCCTGATGAGCGATGCCATGTCCACGCCCAGGATCCCAACCAGCAAATCCCTGGGCGGCCCAAACCAAGCACATGAACTTAACCACTCGGCCCCGGGACAGCCCTGGGGTTTCATTTTTAACATCCCTTATTGGTAATGAATTTGAATACCATTACTTGTTTGTTAGCCACTTGGTTTTCTCATGTAAGATTTTTTTTCCCCAAGACCTTGGCGATTTTTCTATAGGCCTATCTTTTTCTTCTTGTTTCGTAAGAATTCATTAAATGTCTTTGGTACCAGCTGATTACGCCAACTGCAAATACATTCACCCAAATTGTGACTTGCCTTTTTACTCTTTATTCTGTGTTTTGATGAACAGAAATTCTTGACGTAGTCAAATTGATCAGTCTCTTCATCAAGAATTAACCTGTTGGTCTTATTTTTAAAATTCCTGCTTATCCTTGAGACCATGGAAATATCCTGCTGTATGATACTGACTAAAATCACTTTAGGTTTCATCTCACATTTAGGTGCGTAATCCACACTGAAATGATTTTGGTTATGGTGAAGGGGTAGGGGTCGTATTTTATTCTCCCCAGTATATGTGATTGAATTATATGCTACAATTGTTGAATGTTTATAACGTTTTTAATAACTTTTGTTTTTTGATTCTTCAATTTAGTTCACTTTGTCTGATTTAAACATTTTTGTATATACCAAATGAATTCAATTCTCTTAAATAATTCTAGTAATTTACCTTTCACATATGTAACTAATTATAGTATTCATTTTTCATTTTCACTTCTTAAACTGTTTCTTTGTTTTTCTTGCCTTCGCTCACTGGCTAAGCTCTCCATCACAGTGTTGCAGAGAAGTGGTCACAGGAGGCCCATCTGCCTGATTCCTGATGGTTTCTGATTGGTAAGGTTGGAGGGGGAAGTCAGTGTTTTATCACCAACTATAATATTTGCTGAAGGTTTTTTGTTTGTTTTTGTTTTGCAAGCTACCCCTTAGCAGATTAGGGCTGTTCTATTCCTATTATGTTAAGAGGTGTTTTAAAATCATAAATTTATGGTGAACTTTTTCAAACACCTTTTCTGTTTTAGTGATTATGATTTTCCTCCTTTAAGGTGTTAATGTGTTAAGGTGTTAGTTTAGCTCATTAAGGATCAGCCCTAATTTTCATAATTTACATTTAAAGCTGTGTATTGTCCTCTAAAGGATTTAGAGGTTTAGTTTGCCGAGGTAAATAATCAAAACCAATCTATAGATGAGAAAGAGAGTGATAATTACTGAGCTGAGGAGTAATCTGGCGGCGGTGTCTTCCACAGGGAAGAAAGCACTCTGGAGAAGCAGGATTTACAACATGGCTATATACCATTTCAGAACAAAGAACATACATCAAGCATGACAGGAATACAAATTTTCCCCCCAAAGTCACAAGGAGATGTTTTGTCGAAGTTTCACACATATAGAGCAGGTCAGCTTGTCCTTAGTTCTCTGAGGAAAAAGCTTATCTTTAAAGAAGTACTGGTATTGGTGTCAGAGAGAGGGAGACATTACACCCCTGTCTTTAAAGAGCGCATTCTTTGCTTTGGGAAAATGTTTGAAGCAGATGGACAGTGCATGTCTGCTGGACCATAACCCAGGCTGCTCTGGGAGAAACAAGTTTCAGGCTGAATCAGATTTAAACCAGAATGGCTTCCCCATATACCTCAATATGTGAAAACTTCTTATTATTCTTATTTTTTTCATCAAGCTGCATCTTGTGCAGTATGTGTAGTATTTTCAGTTTTGTTTGATTCAGAATATTTTCTAATTTCCATTTTCATGTCTGCTTTGAAACAAAGATTGATAGAAGTATTTCTAAAATTCCAGATACATGAGATTTCATTCTTATGTTTTATAACTAAATTCTAGATGCTAATTGATTCTCTTAAAATGATGTTTGTGGGCACTCTACAGCCCTAGGATGGATATATTTTCCTCTGACAGGCTCTTGGGGTTCGTTATCATTTGGGGAACACCACACCACATTGATGTCTTACGGTTTCCCACACTACCCAGGATATGTGTACTCAAGGCTAAATCTGTTAGAGGTCAAGTCTGTGGCCACAATTTCTCCTGGACTTTTTAAACTTTCCTTTTCCTTATACTGTTTGTATTGCCAAGTTTCCTTCCCCAAAGAGCCCTGGAATTTGAAAGGGCAGGACTAGACAAGACCATCCTTACCCCTGAGGGCTTAGGACTTTCGGATCCCACCTTAACATAGTGAGGACCTCCTATAAGACTTCTCAAGTTAGCCTGGGACTAAAACTCAACCTCTGTGTTCCTTGCATTCAAGGCTCCTGAACAGATGATGAAATAAGTTATGTTCACAACCCACCTCAGAGTGTAAACAGCTTTGATGACACTGTTTTTATTTTTTGCACTGGCACATGCAAATGTTAGTGGCAAGCTTGCTATCTATCTTTAGTCTATATTTTTTAAAGCCACCAATCAAACTTAGATAAAACAACCTCTTCATTTATATTGAAATAGATTGTATTCTTTTACTTTGAAAACTATACCTTTATAATCACTTGGATGGCAAGGATGAGTTTAGAATTCTTGGACTTCCTGGGGTGACACACCAGAGAAATGAAGTATGGTGAGACCCTCTGTTGGAGCTTGCCCACTAGCCTGCTGGAACCAGGTTGTGTTCTGCACCTCGAACATATCCATGCTTCATCCACTAGATCTCTCTGAAAAGCAGCCTCTTGATGCCACTCTGCCCACAAGACCAAGGTCTGAGTACAAGAAAAGGGTACCTTATTTAATCAGTTTGACAATGCAAGGAAGAAAGATCCACAAACCTTACACTTGGGCTAAAAGACACTGGGCAAGGGATTCTGAGATTCTTTGTACAATGGATAGGCCTATGGGGGAGGGAGGATGTGGGCTTCATGTGGGATTCTCCTCTTGGCTCCACATAATCCTTGCCTAATGGAAGAGGGCATTGCCAGAAGAGGGCCAGAGTGGGGCACAATGCAGATCTCTTCTTCCCTGGCTCCACGCACAATATTGGGTAGACCAGCATGTGAACAATGGAAGCACTAACATTTCGCAAGCAACGTTGTTGTTGCTGACCATTTTATTAGGAAGTTGTGACCTAAGAACAGAAGAAAACAGACAAACAAAATAGAATAGAGAGAAAAAAATCTCAGTTTCAGCTAATCTGGGATATCATGCCAATTGTCCAGAGTCCTTGAATCGAGATGATAACAAGTTAAGGAAATTTCCCATCGAGGGTTAGACTGTTGGGAAAACTTTGTTAAAGATATTTAGCATTGATAGGTTGGCTACAGGGTGGATAAAAGAACAGTCTCTATCCTACAGAATTGCCAAGGATATATGTGTAATATATCTCTAGTACAGAATATTCTCTGCAGTACTTTTTCTAATAATAAAATAACCCAATCAATTTATTACTCAAAGATTACATAATGTTTAAGTGTATATCAATATATTCGGACAAGAAAATGCAATCCTTAAAAAAGAAAGAGTTAGGGGCTGGCCCTGTGGCCAAGCAGTTAAGTTTGCACGCTCCGCTTCGGCGGCCCAGGGTTTCGCCAGTTTGAATCCTGGGCGCAGACATGGCACCACTCATCAGGCCATGCTGAGGCAGCATCCCACGTGCCACAACTAGAACGACCCACAACTGAAAAAATACACAACTATGTACTGGGGGGCTTTGGGGAGAAAAAGGGAAAAAAATAAAAAATAAAGTTAAAAAAAGAGAAAGAGTTAGACAATCCTGATGATTCAGATGATGTTACTGATAAAAATAATGGGATCACAATTATTGAGCATTTGTGGCACTCTTACATACATTTCCTTATTTGAAGTTCAGCACAACCCAAGGAAATGTGTAATCTGCAGTGGAGAGTGAGAAGTTCTGTGGCACAAAAGGAAGATAGGCACTCAAGGAACACCAGGATAGAAGACTAGAAGAAGGACAAGAAGGAGGACCAAGGAGAAGGAAGAGGAGGAGACCCCAGCCAGGTGAGGTGTCCAAAGCAGCTGGATAATCCTGCTGGAGAGAGGGTGGTCTTGCTCTACAAGCCTCTCTGCAACCACAGACGTTGAGGGTGAGGGAAGACTCATCCTTTTTCCTTTTGCCTCAAATGAGACACTGAAGAGTCCATCTTCCTAGATCATTTCTCCTCTCTCCAAGGCCCTCCTAGGGAAGGATGGGCTGATGGAAGCATCGCTCCAAAGTGGTCCAGTGTGCAGAGACTGGGCTTCTCCTGGAGCATTTCCCAGGTGTCTCTTCTGGGCAAGAGTGGAACCCACAGGATAGTCCTTTTGGCCCTTGAGGAGCAGTGGGAGAGATGCCAACTTGGCCAACTCCATGGGCCTCATGCAACACAGGCCCCTCAGAGAGGAGTGAGCTGGGCCCCTAGATGGGCTAAGGCAAGAGAACCACCTAGGGAACCAGTTGCCTCCTGCCCCAACATGTTCTCTCTCCTCCTGTTGCTCTAGAATGTGGATCCAACTCCCTCCCCAAGCACTGGTTGGTCATTTTCATGGGCTAGGGGGCTTCATGGTCCCTGAGAACATACATACCTGAGGTGGAAGAGAAGGAGGGAGAGGGGAAGCCAGGTGAGAGTCGAGAAGCAGCTGGCTAGTGCAGGGAGAGAGAGGGCACACTGGACCCAGGAGCTTCCATGAGAAGCCAGGTGTTGCGCCTTTTGTTCAGAAAGGGGTGCCTTCTTCCATCTCGTCCCCAAAGGGACTGTGGAGATGCCTTTTTCTCCCATGGGAAGGCTTTCACACCATGCACTCCTTCTGTCCTTTCTCTTGTTGATGTCTGCCAGCCAGCCTGCAGGATCTTCCCTGACCAACATCAATAGGCCCAGAGGGCAAAGAGCCCCACTCAGTGGCATGCATGGTGTGCAGATACGTAGGGCCAGGACTTTTCACCAAGAACCAAACTTAACATCTAAAGACAAAGATCTTGTAGCTATTTGTGAGGCTTGATAGGAGTACCAAGCAAGCCTTCTCCACATGCCAAGGAGAGTTGCAAGGACACCCAAGTCTGTCGTGAGCCAGGGCAAGCAAGGGAAGAGCATGAACACAATTACCCACTAACACAAATTTTGGAGTCGAGTTTCCCTCTTGTGGGGTAAGCGCAGGGGTCAACGGAGAAGCCTCACCCAGAGTAACCCACCACTGGCAATCAACGTATCTCCCCTGCCAGGTAATTGGGAGCACATGCCCTGCAGGCATGGTGTAGCTGGCTGTCCCTCCACCATTCCCACACCCGCCTGCACCCTCGCTGTTCCTCCAAACGACTCTCTGCAGAGGAATTCAAGCGACGGTCCCCACCTCCCCTCCACACACACAGAACCCGAGGTGGGGTCCCACCAGACTGACCACCTTCAGCAGGGGCTCCAGACCGACTGACCAGCCGACAGACAGCCGCTGCATTGTGTCGTCTACATACTCTGCCTGCTGCCTCTGTCGCTCGGTCCACATCACCTCCCCAGGCTCTCGCTCTCCTCATGCCTTGCAGTGGACACAACGTTTATCCCAACAGGCTTTCGGAGTGAGTGTCAAAGGGAAAAGGGAAAACGCGTTCAGTGCCTGGTAGAGTCCACACAGTTTAAACGCAATAGCCGTTATAGAAACTGTGGTACCGTTGTTTTGATATTCTGGTGCTGATTTTTACTCCTGCGTTCTGCTTATGGCAGCAGTAAGAGTTTTCCATTTTGTGCGTACTTCACGTGCTGCCTTTGTGGGGTCAGTCAACATCGGCTTCCTACACCGCTCAATCTACAAACAGCACAGCCCTCGAAGACCCGACCCACCGCTCACCTTCCCCTCAACCCTCGCCGGCATCGCCTCCGGGCACCTCTTTCGTCCGAAGGCCTTGGAAGCGTTCTATCTGCGAAGTGGGCTGGGAGGCCCGGCCAACCGGCCCGTTTGCAGGGCCCGCACCAACAGGCCGCCTGGGCTTGGCCTCCTCTCGGTCAGAGAGAGCTGAGCCAGGTCCGAACCGCCTCGGGTGCAGCCCCACAGGGCTTTGAGGGTCTGCAGGGCTGTGTAAACCTGAGCAAGATGCTTCGCAGCCCCGTGAAGGCGCTTCTGCGGGTGGCTGATGTGGAGACCAGTAAGAGCGGCGTGCCCTGAGAAGCGGCCCGCCCTTGTTCCCCTTCCTCTGCGGGAGGTGAAGTCTCCGTGCGAGGAGCAGAGGGCACGAGCCCTCAGCAGAGGAAAGGAAGGTTCATGTGTGCGGACAGACGGCGCAAAAGGATTCCCTGACCAGGAATCGAACCCGAGCCACGGCGGTGAAAGCACCGAATGCTAACCACTAGACCGCCAGAGAACTGGTGGCTGGCACTTCCTTTCCTTGCTTGCGACCAGGGGACGTTTGCTTTGCGCTCCCGGAGGCCTTGGGCCTCTGGGAGCGGGTCACTCGTCTTAAACCAGGAATCCTTTCAGAAGGCCCTTTCCTCCCTGCTTTCACCGAAAAAGGAGACCGCAGGCGACGCACCGAGGGTCCCCCGAGGCCCGCCAAGGCCACCCGTGCCAGAGCGAGTCGCCTCGTCGCGGCGGCACCTCTGAACTGCCCTGGAGACGTGCCTCCTCAAGGCGCCCACGTGAGGAGAGAAGGACGCGGGGGCCGGGGAGTGGCCGAGGTTGGCGGGAGGAGGTGGGAGGGGAGGCGCCCAGGGTGAGAAGGGGCCGCACACCTAGACCTGAGTCCTTGGCATCTCCAACCTCCCAAAGGACTCAGGTGATGCAGGGACGGAGACAGACGGTGGAGGGGAAAGGCTTTCAAGCAAATCTCCTTTCCAGGCGGCCCCGAAGTGGATGCCGGATCTTCCCGCTACAACCCGCTGCACCTGCAGTTTTCCCGCCTTAGTCGATGCCAGCTCCATCCTTCCCTGTGCTCAGACCAAAAGACTCGGCGTTCTCTCCGTCGCCGGAGTTTTCCTCAGACCCCACATCCAATTAGTTAGGAATTCCTGTTTTCTTGTCTGTGGGGTGTGTGGGACATTGATCTACACCGGGTTTTCTCAATCTCGGTCTTGGCAATGAAACCAGCAAACAGCCATTGATGATGAAGTATCTAGGTACTGAAGTTTTTTCCTTTTTGCAGTTAGGTTATAACTTTTAGCTGTTTAACGCACCCATTGTTAACTGTGCTGCTTAGGCAACGTGCTGTCTGACTTCCACTAGGCTCCTATAGATATCTCCCTGCAGCCTGGGTCACCATGGTAATGGGCGTGTGAGCTGTTTTTCAGGAATTAGAACTCTGTCCACTTCAGGCTGGTTGAGACCACCAACTCATCAACAGGCCAGCGTAGATGTCTGATAGGTGGCCTTTTGACATCAAGAGGCTAAAAACTCCACCCTCAGATCACCCTAATGCTGCCATTTTGTGAACATGGGTCCTATGAGGAAGCATGAAGTCTGACTACGTTTGGGCACATCATCAATTACCTCACCTCTCCTAACATCCAATCACCTCTCTTCACATTTCAGCCCACCTTGCCCCCCATAAATATCCCTGAGTCCCTATTTTTGGGAAGCGAATTTGAGGCTCATGCTCTTGCTTCCTCAGGTGGCTGCCTTGTGAGTAAACTCTCTCTCTGCTGCAATCTCTTCGTCTTGGTGTTTGGCTTCCTGGGCAGCAGGCCAAAACGAACCTGGTTTGGTAACATTGATAGTTAGGATCGGATCATTTTGTGTGTGCGTGGGGGGGAGGGCTCTGCCCATGGACTGCAGCATGTTTAGTGACCTCCCTGGCCTTTGATGATTTGATGGCAGAGGAAAACCCTCCCACTCTCCTCCCCCGAGGCATGACAATCAAAAGTGTCTCCAGACAAGGCCTCGTGTCACACTAGGGGACTGGGGGCTGTGGACCAGGGACCCAAATCCCCCAGACTGAGAACCAGCCTTGGGCACAGTCCCTCCTGTTCCTGGTCTCTGAACTTGTGCAGATGACTCTCCTGATCAGGGTGTGGGGTTGATTCAACTCCCGGCCTCAGGGCCCAATTGAACGTTGGGAATTGAGACTTTCATCTCAAGATCATGGGTCTTTCTGCCATTAGGACTTTTCTTTGGCTCTGTCCTCGAAATCAGCCTCTTTTGAGCCTGTCCATGAGGGCCAGGCAGAGGATTGGGTCCACTCTGTGAGGTTCCTTTTGCTCCTTCTGGAACTTCACACCTCTTTGGGTTCAGCCTGCAGAGAAGCTTTGAGTACACTTTATTTGCCTCCCCCCCCACCCCCTATTCCTGGCCAGAATGCCCCAGGAGCAGGTATCTGTGCAGGAGGAAGAATGCAGTTTGATTATGGTGCCCGGCCTCCACCCCCGCAGGCAGCTTTCTGGGCTCCTCCTGGTCCAGCCCACCGACCAGAGTTATGGAGTTATGTCTAGCAGACAACCAGGCCCTGAGGGACACTTAGGGGAAACCGGCTGCCCGCTTCAGCTCTGTAGAGGGAGCCAGACAGGGTCCTGACAGGACAGAAAGGTGGTGGAAACTCTCTTATTGCAGGCAGAAGAGAGACCAAAGGGAAGAGAAGAAAAGTCCTATGAGGTTTGAGGATCTACAGTTAGCATGAAGTTGACGTCCTCTAGAACTGCCATCTCCCCTGTCTGGTGAAGGTGAGTAGAGTCTGGTCTCCAGTTTGCCAAAGTGTAAATGAACATAAGTGAGGCCATCTTGTTATGCTCCTCCTCTGTGACTCTTGCTGCTTGCACGTACTCTAAAATATTCACATGCTCTCCTGATTTATGGCCCCTGTTTACATATGTACTGCCCAATAGCTTGATAAATTAAAACTTTGTTCTATGAGTTTCTCTCCAGGAACAGGCTGACCACAGGCAGGAAACACACACACCTACCAGGTATCCATCACAGCTGACAGAAGAATGGAACAATGAAAGACCCTGGAGTCCCTCATGCCTGAGGGAACCCCCTCCTTACTGCCCATTTTCCCTTATATAACTACCTCAAGATCCTGTAATTTTGGAAGATGGTATTTTTGGGACATTAGTCTGCCATCTTCCTGATTATGCCACTAATTGAATTAAAACTTCTTTTCTTGATTCTTAACTTGTTGTGATTAATTGGCTCTGATCGTGGGGAGCAGAGCAAGCCCATTGCTCCATATCAAAAGTAGTCAAAGCAGAGGACGATGGCTGGGGTGCCGGTGAATAGGCCATCCCCAGCCCGCCTACTTGGTAGTACTTGAACTTCCCTACCCAAGATTTCTGTGGATGCCACTGAATACATTATATTTTCCCAATTGCTCTCATTTGAAGAAAGGATCGATCTGGTGTGAAGCATGTGCAACAACCTCCATGGAAAGGAAAGCAACTATCGCTGAGAGTGTCCCATTCCTCTCGCACCCCCTTAGTTTTGATGGCACTTCCCCAGGTGGAGTCCCCATGTTGGGCCCATTCTGTTTTTATTGCACAGTTGGTGGAGCTAGGAGAAGTCTAGAAGGTTCACGGATGAAAATTTGAAGCACAGTAGGCATTCTTATTTAAGCGTGCATTCCAAAAACACACAATAAACATATCAAGCTCACCTGTGCCTTTTCTACAAAGATAGAGAAGAATTACACAGAAACAATTGGAAAAGTCATAAAATGGCCTTAAATGTCTGCTCTTTCTGCTGAAGTTCTTCCCTGGATGCGCTCATCAGTGTCTTCTCTTTCTCCAAAATATGATATCCAGTGCCAGATGCTAAAATAGATTTTCTTGTTCCTGCCCATCCCCCACCTCTGTATCTCTGCCTCTCCGTCTTCTTCTTTCTTATGCAGAAAAAGTCAGCTCTCCCTCAGCCTCCAATCTGCAACAGGGCGCCCAAAGGTCAGTCTAGCAAGTTAGGGACGCTCCAAGGGACTCTATGACAAAAACAGTATGAAGTGGAGTTCTCTGGTTGGCCCAATCTGGCAGATGAAAATGTTGAGGCCCTGCCCAAAGTTCAGAACTAGCAGAAGTAAAACAACTGGATCACTGAAATAGTCATAACTGAAAGTTTATTATCAACAAAAAGACAGTTTAGGAATTGGGAGCGCTCAAACCTAATGTGGAATGAGGCTCAGAGGCATATTGTTATAAAGCAGCTCACAGAGTGAGGAGGCAGTGGCTGTTTATTCCTCACAGGGATTGGTTATAACACTCGAGTTTTACTGGTGATAGGGAACTGGTTAAAATCGCTTATCTCATGCCACTTTTGGGGAACAATTTAAGTTTCATTGTGATTTTCAGAGCTGCTGACAAGCAGTGGCTCTAGTTAAGTCCACTTGTTTTGCAAAGTAATCTAAACTAACATTTGCTTGCATAACGAAACTGGTTTGTCTGCTCAGGGAATTTTCAAGTCTGATCTCCATTTTGTCTTTGACTTTAACAATTCACCATTTTGGTCATGTTCTCAGCCTGCTCCACCAGTGTAATGTTACTCTCACTTACCACTATTGATGTAGTCAGGCCTAAGATTCACATATTCGCTGTTTCCCCTGGTTGAGTCATCAGGATCGAGGGTCCTGTAGTCACATTATCATAATTTATGTGGTTATTGCTGAGTTCTTCCAGTTGTCCGATCCTGATGGATACCATTTGGCTTGTGAGTGGCTGCTGACAGGCATTTAAAATCCTTGAGTGTACACAACACAGAGAGGTTAATAGATGGCCCTAAGGAGAACCATAGCCAAGGACTGAAAAAGTCCCCGGAGCACAGATTCCCGGGAGCCAAAATTTAACCAGATAACAGGTCTACAGAAGATGTGTCTCTTCCCTTTTGAAATATTTTACCTGGTCTTTAAGATCTTTTAGATTTTGAGTAACACAGAAACAGTATTTTTCATCAATTGTGCCACTGAGCCTCCTGCTGAGCGGTCAGGGCATCAACCACGGGAGCGGAGACCGTCCCCATCCCCATGTTAGCGCACAAGAGCTGCTCCCTGGCCCCCAGGTAAGGGGCTCAGCCCCGTGCAGGATTCAATGCATAGTAAAAGCAAAACACCAGGCATGACAGACAACAGTGCCGTGACTCGGATTCGAGCCGAGGTTGCTGCGGCCGCAACGCAGAGTACTAACCACTATACGATCACGGCGCGCCACAGTCCCAGGGACAGTCTCCACCCTTGCCCTATGCATTTTCACGTAATATCATTCCAATTACATCTCTGCTTTGTCTTTGCACAACTGCAGGTACTCCTATTCTTCTCTCCTCCATGCACGTTTTTCGTTTTTCCCTCCCTTCCTTCCAATTCTGATATATGATTTTCAAAAAACAACCCAATCAAACAAAAAAAATTCTCATCTCTCCAAAGCCGGCCCACGCCTCTCCACAGGCCTCCTGGGAAGTCTCCTTGTCCTCCGTCCACGCCTCCCCCACATCTTTCCCGCCTCTTCGCTTTTGCCCCTTTCGGCCACCCCCACTCCCTCCTTCCGGCTCCCTCCCCCCATCGACCGCAGCCGAGCCGAGTGGAGTGAGCGGAGCGCCGGCGTCAGATGGTCGTGTGAAGACGGAGCAAACGGCACGAGCCATCACCCGCGCCCACCTGGCATTCAGCTTCCCTTGGGCCCCACTCGGCCCAGGCCCGGGGGGTCGCGGCCCCAGGCGTCTCCGTGGTGCTGGCAGCTGAGGCGGGTGTGGAGCAAGGCGGGGCGAGGCCGCTTGGCTGCCCTTCTGCCTCCGGAATCACGCAACGCGCGGGTCTCAAAGGCGATCAACACGCTGCGCCGACTCCGCCTGTCGGGTTTTCCGAGGTTCTGGAGCCGGCACTGCTGTCCTGCAAGGGCGGGTGGCTCGGCCTGGCGTTGAATCAGTACCTGCTCCCTGAGGGGGGGCAGGCGTAGGCCTTTTGTGTGTCTCTGTGGCGCAATCGGTTAGCGCGTTCGGCTGTTAACCGAAAGGTTGGTGGTTCGAGCCCACCTAGGGACGAGCTTCCTAATTTTAGGTTGTCCCTACTTCACATATCATCTCGGGTAAAGGTGGAGAGAGGCCTCCTCCACTGGTACCCTCCTGTTCTCTGTGTCTTGCGCACAAAAGGGGACCTAAGTCAACATAAAAGGTCCTCACAGATCCTCGCAGAAGAGCTCTGGAGGAAAACAGGTCTCTGGGAGTACGGAAATCCTTGAGAGAGTACACACATCGTCGTGACTCGAAGTTCTTTTTCACAATGTAGTTTCTTCCATCATTGGTTTGGACTAGTATTTAACCCTTTCCATACACTTTTTAAATTCACGAACTCTTCCAGCCTGGGCG